>NC_136485.1:73873942-74028942 GCF_053919585.1 Euprymna scolopes
TTGTGATAGAACGAAACAGAGCTGTATGTCGATGATTAAAATATGTATATATATATATATATTTACATATATATATATATATATATATATATGTATACAAAGTGGTCGCTAGTAAACAGAAATCGTTGTTTGACAAATTTCCAGCTTTTCTAGCGCCCAACCTATCTATCTATCTATCTATCTATCTATCTCTCTCTCTCTCTCTCTCTCTCTCTATATATATATATATATATATATATATATATATATATATATATATATAAATAAGGGAGTAGTCCCCAACAATGTGCATTTTTTAACATTATTTTATTATTCCGTGTCTTGGTTTTTCATTGAGAATTATGTTTGGATCATCGTAATAATGTTTTTAAGTCATTGAAATCGTTTTTACGCGTGTTTAAGACGTTCTGTGAAGCGTCCTCGTCAGAAATTATTTTCAAATGTGTTGGAGATGTAAAAATGGCAATTTTCGTAGTTCATTTGAAGTGTTTCCAAGGGGTGGAGGTTTGTAAGTGTTTATTATTCATTGCCATGTTCAATTTTTATTACTCTTTTTTTGGGCTTGTCGAGGCTGCTGGCATGGCTGTAGTCACTCTCTCTTTCTGCTACTGTTTTCTTTATTTTGCTTTAGGGTGGGGTAGGGTGTTTTGTGTGTGTGTGTGTTTGTGTGCGTGTGTGTGTGCGTGTGTGTGTGCGTGTGTGTGTTTCCTTTCATTGGTTTGAAAATGTGTATACTGTTTTATAGTATTATGAGGTTATTTGCTTCCTTAGGAAGGTGACTGTGATCCGAGGTCGTTACTAATGTGTATGTGTGAGGAGGGGGGACCAGCTCTTCTGAAATAAGGGTAGGGGTGCTTTCATTCAATCGTCAGACATATTCATTTTTTTCGTAAATGATTGCAACTGTCGTGTTTATTTAGTTCATCAGGTAAAGTTCATTCGAGTGATTGAAAAAAAAAACTTCTGTCTCTTCTGCTATCATTTTGATCATATCACGAACCAATCGCCAGTGAACAATAGCGTAACATTCTAAGATTTTCAAAAATCTCAACCTAAATAATCAGATAAGAAAAGATTTACTTGCTTTAACATAAGAATCACAATAAAAAGCTATTTTTGAACTAGACTTACGCAAATGATAGAGTATTCTTTGTTCTTTAGCATATAACGGAAAAATAGCCAATTAAAATATTATTTAAATTATAGACTTTATGCCTATCTCATGAAGATCGCATTAAAGAATATATATGTACGTAAGTATGCGTCTACACGGGAATAAAACTAATCTTAAATTTGGAATTCTTTTACTACTGCTGATCGACTAGATTAGACGGGCAACTACGAAATGCAAGCACAACTGGTTGATCAATTTATTGTTACTGATATTTCACTGACGTATTTTATTGTGTTGGGATTTGTAAAGAACTGCCCAACTATTACAGAAAAGGAAAATAGGTTTTCATCAAACGGATATAAAATCATGTAATCTTTGCTAGTGCGACATTTATATATATATATATATATATATATATATATATATATATATATATATATATATATATATCCGTCCACGATTATGAGATCACACAAAAATCTTTTACACCATTTTATGTTACATGGACAGGACATCTAATTCCAAAGTTCCGATTAATTAAATGTTAGGTTTTATTTAGGTGTCTATTTCCAGTAAAATTAGGTTCATATCAAACATCTGAACTTATTGCATAAAAATGTAACATTTTCATGTCCTCATTTATGAATTTTACCGTTTAGACTTGAATTTATGGCAATCTTTATATACGGGGTGGAAAAAAAAAAGTGTTGGATCCAAAAGTTCCGACACAGAAAATAGCAGTGTCTACTCTTTTAAGAAAAATGACGCATAGGATCTTAGCTCGAACGAACAAAATAAAGGAAGCGAAATATATAAAGTCGCAGAGAGTAAACGCAACCACACTTTTAAGTCATTATATACTATTATCACTTGTGCTGTGACAGCAGAATATTCTTTACATTTTTGGTGTTCTGGATATGGCCTTAAACTTCATCCAGTGGTGAGACCTCAGCTTGCGGACTTTGGGAAGTGTGGAGCCACCCTTTAATTGCCATTGCTCCTAGGCCCACTCTGACCCGGAATGGTAGTACCTGTTAGGGTCGCAACTATGGGTTCAATAGAAACCGGCTTGAAATCAACAAATATATTCTATTAAAAAAAAGTTTCTTCAAAATCTTTGGATTCGGCATGAAATAACCTGAAAAGGGTTGATATGCCGTAAAACAAAAACAACCAACCAACCAAATAATTATTTTGACTCTCATGTATATATCCGACACAATAAGCCACAGTCAATCAATCGAGAACAACATATGTCTATATAAAAACATATAATATATTAACCGATATATACTCCAGAATCCAAACAATGAAAAAATATGCTGTTGTCGCAGACCTAATTATCACACCACATTCAAGAATCATATCTTTTTAAAAACTTATAAAGACATAGAGACCACTCGAGGATAAGGGTTTAATGTGTACAGTGATCAAAAGGACAATATCGTAGCACTCACTAGAAGTGTAAATTTGGTAAATTGGATTACTTAAGGGGAACGGCTCATCAAGAACTTGTATATATTGGACGGACATATTGTAGTAAGATGGAAAGCAGGTAAACGGAAGAGAGTTTCACAGGTGTGCAGTTCTTAGAAAAAAAGCTTTGTTCATGGAATTTAGGTTTCGGCACAGATAAGAGTTGATGAAATTATAAATAGTGTTTACAGCCAAACGAGTGTCTATCGTGAAAGTTTGGCGAGTGGATACCATAGATTGGAGCTCAGTTTGGTAATAGCTTTGAGAAATATCTTTCGGTAAGTTATCTAAATTGTAACTAAAAATATCGAAGTCATTCTACGTCATTGTCAAGCGATTTAGTGTTAACATATTGAAGTAACATCCAAAATTATCTTTAACTGTTTTAATATCATTCATATATAAACAACTTTTTTATTGTTTCGCCTCATAAGATATGCTCGTGAACATGATTTTTGCTTGAATTCCTGGATTCTTTGTATGTTACTATCGATAACAGATAGTTATAGAAAGAATATAAAAAGGGCAAAAATGCTGTCTAATCCGAACCATGTGTGTCGATCCTCATGAGAGCCAAGCTTTGTATGTTATGTGAAAATATCTGCTGTGATTGACAAATCCTTGTTCACTGTTGATGGAAACTAAACTTTAGCAAACAACCAATGAAAGATAAGCGCCGACGTCTGATGGACAGAAAGAGACCCGCATACATTACTTTGTCGTACTTATTTCAAGATACAGAAACACATACTTGATTTGAAGAGCTAAACAAAAATTAGCAGGACTATGTATAAATATATGTACACCCACATACATACATACATATATACATACACATATATATATATATAGATATATATATATATATATATATATATGTGTGTGTGTGTGTGTGTGTGTGTGTGTGTGTGTGTGTGTGTGTGTGTGTGTGAACTAATGTAGTTTAATACTATTGCGGGTGGGCGCCCAACATTACTCAGTCGTAAAATACGCTTGCGTATAATATTTTAATCTGTCCAGATTTCGTGAATATATTTATTGAGTCGTGAATTCAAAAGTAAAAAAACAAAAAGTATTTGGGTGCCATCAACTAGAATCTAAACCGAAAACAAAATTGTAGCCTTCAACGCTGTGGGCGTTACCACTGTACCAATGTGACACGCGTATAAACTGATTAAATTTAAAGAATAAAAAAAAAATAATTAAAAATGAATATACGAAATATATATATGAATACACACACACACACACACACACACACACACATATATATATATATATATATATATATATATAGAGAGAGAGAGAGAGAGGTTGAATTAATAATGAATATACAAAATGTAAACCGATTTTTTTGTCCCCTTTTTACCACTTTCAATCTATTTTAACCGGTTAAATCTCATAAGAAAATAAACCATAACAATCTAATAACTGAAGGCACCATGCGTTTCTCTGCGACTTTTAGTTTCGAAAGAGATAAAGATTTAACATATGAATACAGAGGCGTAGACAAACATGTAGCTTTATAGACATTGGATAACCCAATTCGACTTCTTTATTACCATGTTTATTTCTTGAATGGTTTAATAAGAATGATTTTGTGAAAAAAAAACTAATAAGTATAACGTATATGAAAAATTTGTCATAGTACGCATGATCTGATCAATTAGCAAATAAACAAACAAACAATAATGAGTAGAAAATCTTTCAAACAGTAGTTGCGAAAAGGGCACGTAAATAGGATTATAAACCGAGCGCACATTTAAACATTATTCAAGCAATACATGAAAAATGTAAATTAACCAAGACCAGAATTAATGTCACAGATCTAAGTTGTATAACGTTAAACATCTTAACATGATGTTACTTATTTCATAAGTAATGTTGTTAATAAAAACTCGTTGAGTCTTGGTGGGAATAGCTATGTTTCAATTGATTTCGGAAGTTTTTACATCCTTTTTTTTTCTAATTCGATATTCATACAAATAATGATTCAGTAAATATTCAACAACGCTCATTGATTGTAGAAACACCCGTAATGTAAATAGTGGAATCAATACGTTTTAAGAAGAAAATAAATATCAGCGTATATTGGTAAATTATTATCTAACTCAAACTACGTATACATCTAAAATATCTGAATTTCCAAATTGAACATGGTGGCAAGTAAAACCGTTTTTAGATATTCAGAGCAACTGTAATATGTCGTATATTTGTTCATTAATATATAATACCTATTAATCAAATTTCGCAACATTGGAAACACATGAATGTTTGTAAACGGCCTTGATTATTTACCCTCATAGGATGAGATAAATTAAACCTAATATAGCAAATATTACGAATCGAATGTTTATCAAAAACAATCTAAAATCCATTTACAAAATGAGGAGTGAAACATGTACACACTGCTATATTTTATATATATACATATATATGTATATATATATACATATATATATATATATATATATATATATATTAATTTATAAAATATATATAGCGATTAAGCTACACTGAATATTCCATGTTTCATCCACTCTAGGACTCTTCAGGCTTATGCGCATAGCCTGAAGTGTTCTAGAGTGGATGAAACGCGGAATATTCAGTGTAGCTTAATCGCCATATATATTTTATAAATTACTAACTAGCTTTACCTACGTATTGAGCACTTTTGAAGTAAATACTTAAAGTTTACGCATAAATCTATACTTTCGTATATTAATTTTATGCGAGTAAATTAAGTATATATATATATATGTATATATATATATATATATATATATATATATACCTAATTTATTAATATCCTATAATAATACCTACTCGACGACGAGTAAAACTATTTCGCGAACTACTCGGATTTTCCACATCTATACCATGATTGACGAAAATTAAAATAAAGATATAATTATATTTAAGGGCGCCAGAACTTCACCACTGTCAAAGAAGATAAATAACGACTTGTTTCAGTTTCTAGTTTGTGAGATAACTTTGCACAAAATTGAGACTCCACTTCAATAGCCCGGTCAACAGAACGTGATGTCTTGAAAAACAACTGACTAATGGGATACTAAAGCAACTAGGAATGTGTTCATGGTTTCTTATCTGGCTGTACTGAGCAGCAGATTCTTGGAGGACAATGATCAGAACAAATACTTAGCGTGGGCACTGCATCTCGGACAGAAAATATGTTAATTCCAAAGAAAACGTGGCAATGCCTCAAGCACTTTCGAGTACTGTGTGAATGGAGTTATGAATTATTAAAAATAGTAAATTCCTGAATCCATTGAGGGAGAGAGACACATAAAAACAATAGCCGTCCATGACTGCGCTAAGCAGGACTCCAACTAAATGAACGAATTATACATACCTTCATATCAAGTATACTCATGAAAATATTGAATAACATTTAGTAGAAAATATTTATTCTGCAAATGTATCAAATTTCATGTTTTTAAGGTAATTTACAATTCAAATACATGCCACATTCAGTGTTTAAGTAATGCTAATCCGATACATTCTAATTTCCGAGTTTAGGAAGGTTTATATTTGTGGTCGACTAATAGACAAAAATCTAATAAAATGAAACACAAATCTAAAAATATATAAATTAATTGCTTCTACATATTTTTGAACGTCACAAAAATCGAATGCATGAAGAAACTATAGCCTACATCAACCTAAATATTAAAAATAAGCTGGGAAACAAGGCCACATGAATTCGATCCAAAGCAAAATTAATGTGTTCAGCCTAGTCGGGGAAGATGTTCACAATGTAAATTATCTTACGTTGAAATTAGTTTTACAAGACTGAATACTTATTCAAGAACAAATAAAATGCTTGTTTAATGCAAACTAAGTACAAATCTTAAATATCTGTATAATTATTTTAAGATGAAATATTTACCATTTGTACAACATGTTAGTTACCGTGTACCTACTATGTTGAAAGCAGTAAAAATAGTGATTTCAGTGAAAACATCGGCGGCACATTCATAGGTCTACTATTGTTGGGTTGTGTGTAACTGTGAATATTTCTGAAGATATCACACTCGCAATACTAAGGGTTTTCCATGCTAGATTCTTTCTTAAAATGGATTTCCAAAGGAATTAACATATGAAGACTATTAAACTGTTCCAAATGAGATTTTGAATATCGATAAACTATAAGATTTCTATGAGAATCATTGGATATTCGGAATTAAGTTTGGATCCTAATTGAGGCAATTATGCAGTTGGAAGATCCTAGAGAGTAGATGTTTTTTTTTTATTAAGATGTTACAAAAAAGAGAAGATTGTAAAATATCTATACGCAAATAGTACACGCCAGGACTTGTAAGCAATGCAAATTTGCAATGTTTTTCTTTTGCCATTTTACCAATAAATCCATCTATATATTTATGTGTCTAATCTACTCATCTCTCTTGTCACACACAACTTGAAGTACGAATATTACACCTACTTTTGAGAAAAATATAAAAATTTACACAATCAATTTTAATGGAAAAGACAATCTGGGGTCAGAATAAAACAATTTTAAAATGTAGAGTTCTTTTAATCTCCGCGTACATTTTGCATTTTAGACAATGTCAAATATCAAACATTGAGTCAAGTTTCTGGTGTTATGTATTTGTTATGTTTAGGTCCCCCGAAATTAATTCACACATTAATCTTAATTTTAGCGTTTGGATCCATTAAGAATTAGCGATAATAAAATGCCGCTGACTAGATGTTATAATATAAGCACTCAACAAAACTTACGCCCTATACATCAGTCTTAAAAGAGTTTAAAATTTAGAAGGGTCTCTTTCGCATTTTTACAAGGCAGTAGGATCTATAAAAATATAGAAGAATGATATATCTAAATGTGTAAATTTAAATTCATTATCCACAATGGGGGTTCACTCTAACTGAAATGCTTATCGGTGATTTTGCTTCGTTGAAAATTTACTATTATAGTGTAAGATTATGGTGGGGTGACACTGGATTGACTTGCCTATAACCGATTTCGAGAAAATATGCTATTATTATTAAAAAAATTAAAATGTTAAATGACGGACATTATTGATATTTTGGTATCTGTTATTTAGAAAAGTTTATGCAGAAAACATGCCTTGAGAGAAAGGAAAGTTTAGTGAAATATTAAGGTTAACTTAGAAACAACCAAGGAAAGAATGTAGTGGACACTAACAAGATGGTTTTTCAAAGATATGAATAAAAACAATACATTTGGCCAGAAAGCATGATTGAAAGTCACGTTCATGTTTTTGTGTATTTGTAATGACGTAAAGACAAAGGATTATTTGGAATATATGCAAGCAGAATTAAGAGACAGAACAGAGACAGAGTTAGAAAGAGTCAAGAGAGTGACGCAGAGAGTTGGAGGTTGGAGACTGGACCAATAGTGGCGCTGTGCGGGGAAATTCAGAATCTAAAGACGCGTGCAACCTTCCAAAGAACATTTTGAATTGTACCTGTTCGAAAATAATACTGGGGACTTCTAGTCGTTTCTTTAGATGGATGTTGATTTCAGTATTTGAATATTCGTCAACCAAGATCTAAGGATGAATGAAGATAATATTTTCTTGTTTGTCAAGATATAATTCCAAAGATGTTCCGTCCCTTTGTTAAGTGTATGTTTGTTGATAAATTGTTAATTGTCCCGTCGAACTATATATATATATGTATATATATATATATATATATATATATATATATGTGTGTGTGTGTGTGTGTGTGTGTGTGTGTGTAGGTTTGTGTGTGTATGTGGGTGTAATGTATATTTAAGTAAACAGTTTTACACAGTTGTGTACATTTGTATATTTTCTCAAAAGTATACACGGCAGAATTGTGTTGACAAACCGTTTCGCGTCAGATTACCGAAGTTAAGCGACGTTTAGCCTGGTTCGTACCAGATGTGTAACTATTTGGAATTCTAGGCGATATATGTGCTTTTCAGTCGTTCTGGACACAAGTTTCACTTTCCACTGGCAGTGTACAATTTCGACTCAGGGAAGGTGTGGTTGGAGATTGCCAACTCCAGCCGCAATAAATAAATAAAAAACACGCGGAGGCACACCTTCGTGAGTATACATAGTCTGTCAAAGACTGAACGAGCCTGCTTTTGTTTTTCTATACACCACTTAAAAGCTAATCATAAAACATGCCGACGGCGTAATAAAACTCACTATATAAATATCTCATTACATACCAGCTACATCATATGCAGCACATATCATATACCCCGCAACATTAAGAGAATAGAACCGAGCTTTCATCTGGAATAAGTAATCGTATTATTTTGTTTTTGTTTTCTAACACAGCTAAGTGATATTAGTATGTAAAATACATGCAATGTACCAGTGACGCTGTTTAAAGGTTATGAATGGAATTCCATGGCGGAAGAGATTACAGCAAGTTTAAAAAGTTTGCAATGTTTTACTACCGCTTTGGCAGCCCTCATTTATTCGTGGCTTATGCGTATAGTTTCTTTAAAATGCCGTCTACATGCATTTCCTCAAAATCCATTTTTACTTAATGAAACATACGCACACTTTTTAGCACTTTTCTGTGTTTTTATATATTTTAAATAATTTCTTGTAACGAAATGTCTTAAGAATTATTTTTCTGGATTAACAATATAATATAGACCAGATTTGTTTATATATATATATATATATATATATATATATATATATATATATATATACACATATATATATATGTATGTATTGATATATATATATATATATTGTCATATTAAAATATGCTTGTCTATGTGTTACTCGTTCCCTATGTACTCGATACCATCTAAACCGATTTTTATGTAATGCAATACGAAATTACATTGTGTCTGACAATGTTCTTAGCCAGGTTTTATATGGGAACATATTTGATAAGTATCGACGATCGATTAACGAAATAATCCAATGAAAATAGAACAAGCAGTTTTAAGCAAAGGAAACACCGGACAAAGAGTTGCATCACAAGGGAATTCCAGATGTTTTATCACCAAACAAACCGAAAGGCTTTACACATAAAATAAACAGTGGGGTCTTGAATATGTAAAGCGCGCATCCAGTATCAATAATTTTGTTTAACATACAATTTAACACCGATATTTGAATTTTTTAATTTGAAACTGAAATTCAAACCATTATCACCGCATATCCAGTTAAGCGAGATAGGTGACAGAGACGCGTCCGAAATTAGTGTTGCTGTTCAGATTACAATTGAAGCACAATGCTTTCCTATATTCATGTAAAATTTTAATGCGAGCAATTATATACAAAATAAAACAAATTTCATAAAATGAACAGCAAGTTTTCTAGAGTGCAATGTAAACTACAATATTTTGTAAACTAATTCACTGAAAACAGACCTCCCGGTGCATCGGCATTGTTCCTACTATACATCTGGACATCAATCAGGTTGATTGAAAAAAAAATGGCGATTCGCCAATTTCGATCACAATAAAAATAATACAGGTGTGTTACAAATTCGTTAATCAATATTCAATCCCGGGCAACATCGCAATATATATATATATATATATATATATATATATATATAATGTATATGTATATATATAATGTATATATATATATATATATATGTATATATATATATATATATCATGAGCGTATGTTAGTCGATAGGTTTCGTTGAATTATTCATTACGTTATGATTCACAGCCATAGTATCCTTTGGTTGAGGCGTTTTTTTTCTTGGCTATTCGATAGATAAATATATCTACTTATTTAGTTCTCAAATGCCTCGTTTCCAACGGTTTCTGTATAGCTGATTAAGTTTAAGATGAAATCGCCCATCCAAGTAAAAACCGAAGCAACCAAGGAATGAAATTAATAGAGAGGGTCGCCTTAGGTTGTCCATCATGTGATGACTATTAATAATACTATGTGGACACGATTACTATTGTCCGACTTTCATATGCACTCTCAAACTCGGCTGCCTTTGGGGTAAAGCTTTGATGTAGACAGTTGTAAATATCTTAATGTTATATTTCTGCCAAGTTCTCATGCCTACAACGATTGCGATTTACCGGACACACATTTTTAATTATAGAGTCTAATTATTTTTTGAAACGGGATGGCGAAACGCAGATGACAGTCACAGGTTTTCAGCTGAGCTTAATTCGCCCAATTTTACAACTAAATCAGTTTGGAACAGATGGGAAACATAAATAGGTTCTGATACTTTTACTGTAAATAGACAAATACTTTTTTCTAAATATATACCGGAAGTATTGTGCAAAATTAACATAAATCATCATTATTATTATTTGATGAATATATGGTCCTATAAAATAACCTCGACACGATTGGCTGTGACGAACATGGTTTTTCTTCTGTTTATCTCATTATAGATTATAGATATAACAAGGTCTCTCCTATAGATCACTGGAATAACAAAGGAGATAAAAGAATCGCAACTACTACAGTTGCTATTGCCCCTACATTTATATAAACCCTGTGTAGGCTTTCTTAGTTTGACGAAAAATGATAATGATTTTTATAATTTGATGTATTGATGAACCATTTTATTGAATAACTAATATGTAGAAGGGGAAATTTCTCAGAATTGAATGAAGGCTACGATTTTTTTTTGCTTATTATCCTTTGGTTGAGGCGTTTTTTTCTGGGCTATTCGATAGTTAAATATATCTACTTATTTAGTTCTCAAATGCCTCGTTTCCAACTGTTTTGTTAATTTGTTCTCAGCTCCTCTCGGATGAAACTAAACACAGGCTGAAGAAAGTCAAATGTTTAAATTCAAATGTGAATAAATATTTGTTTCAACTTCATTAAAACCAGATATATGTAGTTCAAATTGTAAAGGGATTCTGAACTACGAAAACAAATATTCGACACATAAATGTTAACGTCTAGATTCGAAATCGTTTCCTTACTTTTCCTTTAATAATGTTATACATGTAACATAAAATTCTTCTAAATGGCATTTATGTAACATTTAATGGATAGTTTAATCGCTATAGATCACTGGAATTACAAGGGATATAAGAGAATCGCAACTACTACCGTTGCTATTACCCATACATTTATATAACCCCTGTGTATCGCTTTATTGTAGGTCAATATTGTTTTAAGTGTGAAATTGCTATGAAACGCAGATAAGTGAAATTCAGTACACTGGAAAGGCATAACAAGGTGCTTTATTTCCCTGATTTCTCTGGAATCTGTAAAAATATTTAAAATGTTATGATAAATTTAATATGTTCTGGCAATTTTAAGTGTGTATCACTTTATTGCAGCTTTCCCAAAATGCATAGAATGAGTCAATTGACAGCTAGTAATGGACATCATTTGTATATAAAAAATATCCTCTTCCAAAATTCTAAAGATTAAAGATAACAAATCCCCGAATTAAAAAAAAACAGAAGTATGTCATACGATTCCCAACAGGATAGTCTAAGTTTTACTCATTGGCTTAAATGATTTTGCCTGTTGACCTTCTTTTCTAGCTAATAGAGACACTTAGTCAAAATTCTATCTAAAAACGCGCGTAATTTACTAAAATAGGTGATATTTATTCTGAATAACCTTGATAACAAATTTTCCTATTATTCTTTAAAAAGAAAATATAAACGCTTAATTATAACATGAATTTCTCTATTATCTTTTGATTCGCCAATCTTCTTACTACTTTATATAAAATGTTTTACTTTGAATTATTTGGATTATTCAAACTTTTGGTTGTATTCAAAACCAGAGCATGTCGAGCGATATCAGCTTCGACCCTCACTGGATATATCTTGTAAAACTTGAAAATGTTTCTGTTGAACTTTGAAATCTGTGCGGAATGTGGTGGAAATTAGTTTCCGTCTGAAATTTCGTACAAATTCCTGAGTTCGTTGCAAAAATTCCCAAGGTCGACAACATACATATTCAGGGGCTCGTGTTACATTTGCGTACACTTTGTGAGAATCTCAGTGAAGATGAGAACAGTAGTCTGAATAATTAAAATAATACAAATTGTTAATCTACACTTATCATAATCACAAATATAACGTTTTTTATTGTTTTACATTGTATAGATTGAGCTGTATTTTAATTGGTATTTTACTTTGAACATATAGGTTAAAACAATCAAGACTTAACTGTTCTACACTTCGAAATAGCACTTTCTTGAGTTAAATTCAACACAACACACTACTGTCAAAATTCACAACTGCTGAAAATTCGACCCTGCTACTCAAAACGAATTACTCCAAAACACAACCCTCTGTTGTCAACATTCGCCACTCCAAAACCACACGTTCTGTTGTTCAAAATTCAATTCCAAAACTCCACACCCTGCATTAAAAAAAATTCTCAACTCTAAAACACGACACGAGTCTGACAAACTTGATTAATCCACGACAAATCTACAATCAACACAGTCTAAAAAAATTAGTTTTTTTTTTTTCAAATCAAAAGCATCGCATTTGCATGTTAGGTGACAAAATCCCAAACATATAAAAAGAAAAGCTGAACATTTCCTATTTTTAACTTTGTTTTTATCACTGCACGGGACCATGAAAGCTGCAGAAAAAAAAAACAGGTTTTTACCACAGAAGATTAACTTATCTTACGTTATATAGCATTTCAGACAACATGCACGTCTTGTTATTAAGGATCATTTTTTTATTATATAATCCCGTGCAAAGATGCTCCTCCAAGAGCGTGTGTTATGTATATATCCTCTCTCGAACACTTCTCCCACGTCTCAACTTCTCCAGGAGTATGTTATTTTACGCGGGATCAATCTATTGAAATTCAACGCAAATCTTAACTATTTTATGTGATCAACTTTCTGCACTAAATATGTTCTATCTACTTCCATATTGTGCATGACATGTAACACTTCTAGTTCACTAATGTCTAGGAAGCATAGTGAATACTCTTCTTTCTAAACTAACTACTGTTTTATTCGTGTCAATACATATGTGTTGTTTTTCTCTAGAGGTGCATACACTGCCTTTATTCGTAGTTAAAATTAAGATATCAACTCTCTAAGCATCCAACATCTTCGTTTTACAATCAGTTTTCCAATAGCGTTTGTTCGTTTTCTTCAGTTCTTTTCCGCTCTAAAAGTTCACCCAACCCAATATTGAGTCTTATGTCGATAACTCTCAACCTCTAATTTTCAGCTAAATTGATGCTTTACGAGCAGTGTATAATCGAACATCATGGTGTAATTATATCCATTCTTTTCTCTGAACCATGATATATTTTATGCCACTAAACCTCTAGCTTCTCCGATATATTGCGTGCATTACAGATACAAACCTATTTCTGTGCATGTTTAAAACTCAAGCAACAGTGTACTATTTCTACATTAGCTGTAATCTTATTACTTCGACAGTTTACCATCAACTCTACCCTCCCACTCTAGTATACGTGATTTACTTTTTAACACAACTACATTTTAGTCGCGGCGATTAAATAACTGAATAGGGCCCCACCAATTTGCCCCACATGGAAAATAACTCCCGTTTACTAATTTCTTGTCCTATGCTTGAGATCGAATCGTCTGAATATAAACTCTTTTATACAATTTTCATTCACTTAAGACCGAGAGATTCTAACGATTTAGCTATCAGCCATTCAGATGTTCTATAACTGTTTTGTTGATATCTTCCTTACATCAACTATTATTTAACCGATATACGGATCAATGGCTTTTTTGATTTGCTTCTTCTCATTAACCCTGTTGAAAAAATGCCATAATAATCGGCGAAACCTTGAGTTCAGATCCAAGTGTTATATATTGGTTTCATTATTATTATTGTTTTTATTATTACTCTGTTTCTTTTTTTGTTGTTATATTGTTCGTTGTTAAAAGTGAGTCTTATTAAAGTGCTGTCTTAGAGAGAGAGAGAGAGATGTTGTTGAGGGATGTATTGTTGTTATGACGATATTCATATATATTAAAAATTGTTCATACTTAGAGGTGTTGATAGAAGAAAGAAGCTCTTAGAGTGAAGAGATAGTGTTGAGACATTGTGTAGACAGTCTTAGTGTAGATATGAGATGTAGACGTGTATGTAATGACATTTTATAACACAGATATATAGACATATATTAACAATTTTAACTTTACCTTTTGGTAGAATCACAACACAAAGACGGCATTTATAAAAACACATGATGGGTTTATTTCTTCTCAAGACCGGCCGTGGTTTTCATCATCAAGAATTCAAAGCTTCACATTCTATATTTCACAAGTGACCGTCTCGCTTGTAGACGTTCGAAAGACAAACTGCAGACTATCGTCTGTCGTCCTCAAAACTCCCTCTGACTCTCCCCCAGTTTCTCCTTAGTTTCTAACTATATCTAGAACTTTCCATTTTCCCATGACGTCATACACATGTTAAAACATGTGTCTTCTTTCACGTGTTCTGGACATGCGTGTCCAAAACTTTTTCTTTTTTAACAAAAGGAATTTTAACCTATTCTCAGTAACCTATATTCCCAATATGTTAAAAACCTGTTTATTAAATTATCTTGTAGCTGCATTCTTTCAATTGAATTTTCATAACAAAATTGACAGTGCACATTCTTTTCTTTAAACTATTTTATCTCTAAGCTAAACAATCGTTTATTTTACATTCCATTTTCTAATTATCTCTCGTAATCTATTTCTAAACCTAATTTACGAGGTTCGAATTTCGCCTATGCTATTCTATTTTTATTTTAACTAAATCTTTCTATTTTTATACTTACATGAAAAGGGGATACCCCTTGTCATGTAACACAAGCCTTGTAAAGCAATAAGTTTTTCCATTATAGCAGACCAGCTGGTACTGCCATAATGACTTCCTCAGGTGTGGCTACATAGCAGCCTTAATGCTCACAAAAGCATTTTTCTATCAAATGTCTCTAATTCCTCATCTTTTAACCAGACACGTTTATTATGTTGCTCACTATATGACACGCAACAAAACGTTTTAAATTGATGGAAGTCTAACATTGACTTTACTTTCATTTGTTTGCTGGAACGCTATCATCAATGTTAACATACGTTTTCTTCTCCCTTCCATGGTAAGAGAATACCTTTTGATATCCACCTTTCAACATCTCAAAACCTGAGAGTTTCTACCTTTCCATCGAATTATTTTAATATTTTACTCTGTTTGGTAACACGGAAGAGTCCCTCTTACATTTTTATATTAGTATCCATTTCTGTCCATCGAAATTTGCCTCAACGTCATGATTAACAATTTTACAAATATCCAATTATGAGCAGCTACGGCACAGTGTACATTTCTAAACTTCAGCTAAGGTTTCTTTATAGTTACACCTCGCATCTCCATTGGTTACTATTATTCAAATTATCACATTAATCCCATCTATGATGTGACTAAATAATTTAGCTTCGACTTTTACAAGTACTCCATAAACTTTGATCTCTACTTGCCGGATTATATTACATTTTATCTCTCTCACAGAGCTATCCATACCGCGTCTTCTCATCAGTTTAGAATTGATGTAATAAATGGTTCACCTAGTATCGTAAAGTGCCGTCATTACCATATTATTTATCACTATAAATATCTAAAGAGGCCAGACTGCGCCGTTATTCTGTTTCAGGGGTGGCTACCGGCACAGAAGATCCCCCGTGAGCGTATCCCTGATCCTGAGACAATATCTTGCAATGTGGCTAAGCATTCCACAATTCTAGCGCTTTAGTCCTACTAAATTGTAGAACCTTACAATCTTTTATGAAATGTTGTCCTCAACGCCATAAACACTGAATGTTTGGCAATCCTTATTTCTCTGTTTATTGATTTGTGCACTCACTGCCACTGTTCCAGTTTCTCGAACTTTATGCTGAGTAAAAGCCGTGCGCTTTGTACTTGTTTGCTCACCTCCATTTACTCTACGTGAGGTAATTGTTATAGAGTTACAAATTCATCGTTTGATAATCTCGTAATAAAGAAAGTGTGGCTGTATAATTCAACCATATACTTGGGCATTCTGCTAGTCAAGCCAACCTCTAGATTGTATTAACAGACTCACCTGTTCTCTTGGATTGATTTAGCTTCTCATATGTTTCAAAGGCCTTTCGGTGAATGCCGTCATTAGTCTCTTTTTCTCTGTTCCGCATCAAATTGGATTATTTGCTCATCCTAAGGAAGAAATCTAACGAGGCTCTATGGAGTAAATGAGTAATAAAACTCGCAAGGTGTTGCCTTTTCTGTAACTATCCTACCAATGATACTTTTGATCAACGCAACCACTTCTGGCAAAAACTCGTTGCTTTAAAACTCGACGCTCTGCTATTAACATTGGTCACTCCAACACTCGACGCTCTGATGTCAAAAACGCAATTCCAAAAAACAAAGAGAATTGCTACCCCAACCCCAAATTTGAAAAAACAAAAAAAAAAACACACACAGTTTCTGAAAAAAAAACCCAAACAGGGTGTTTTTTTATCCAAAATAGGAAGCATCTCATTTGCATATTACGCGATAAAAACGAAAAAATCTAATGAAAAACCACGACCAATTTTTTTCAATCTTTTTGACTGCACAGTGCCCTACAGGCTACAGATGAAAACCAGTTAGTACAAATTTTTAAGGCTTCCAATATCACAAGGATTACCTATATTGCCTTTGCAAACATTCACTCCACTTCCGTGATATAGACGTTTTTATGTGCAAATATTTCCGGCTTATAATTTATTCTCCTTTATTTTAAACGCAAGACTTGCCATAGTTACATAAAAATTGGATCCATACCTTTTACTCCCAGAAAAATTGCCTGTTACAATGTACTACATAACTTCCGGTAGTTTTATTTTTATTGCCATATGATTAAGCTGCGTTATTTATTTATTTGATCTTATATTGCTATCTTTTTAAACGCCTCTGCATAATTGCGCATCGCTTGTATGCCTATCATCGTTTGATTTGCAAACAACGTTTGCATTTTATTACGCTGTGATATTTCATATAAACAACAGGGTGGAACGATAAAATTGTCGTCCTATTCAAGGCGAGGTTTTAATTTCCCTTTGATGAAAACCTGCTATAGTTTTTGGTAACATACCTTCTACTAGTTGGCCAGTGGTGTACAAATCTTAATAGCTATATGAGCCTTTTATGATGTTTGAAAGTGACAGAATGTCAACCAAGTGAGATCAGAGATGCGCCGCTATACAACTCCTTACCCATGCAAGTTCGAAGAACAAGGCCATTTCCAGCACCCTTAAAATTCAAAGTAGGACGCTTCAACGCTTGGCAGCAGCACTCAATGAATCTTCCGGCCACGATTATGGTCTTTGGTGTGGTTTACAGTGAGGAGCACATCATGCCATCTCACATCTTTGTAGACGGCTTAAAAATCAACACCAAAGTATACCTGAATATGCTTAAAATATGGTTATCCCTGATGCAATCACGTGGCTGCTGACAAATCCTGGGTGCAATGAAACGACACGGGATCGGCCCATAAGTCCAAAGATACCCAGGTTTCGTTCTAGAAAGAGTGTTACGACTTTGTACCGCAACTTTCCCGACCTGAGAGCGCTGAACTTCTTCGTTTTGTCATATGTCGAGAACAGCATCTACCCCCCCCCCCCCAACACCAACGTCAGTCGTATCGCCGCGATCTGTCGAGTATTCGCCGGATCATCGCCGAACTCCGTCTGGCGCTTTTTAAATTTTTTTTTTTTTTACATAGGCATCACCACTTATCAAACCCAAGAGGCCACTCAAGGATAAGGGTTAAAGAGTGTACAGTAGACATTGGACAATATAGTAATCATTAGTAATGAAAATTTGGTAAATTTGATAACTTATATGAAACGGCTCATCAAGAACTTATTTACGTTAGACTTGAACACAACCATATTGTAGTCAGCCGGAAAGCAGGAAAACGGAAGACAATTCCACAGGCGAGCAGTTCTAAGAAAGAAGCTTTGTTCATGGAATCTACGTTTAGGTTTAGGCACAGATAAAGAGTGGGGACAATTATTGATAGTGTTTACAGCTAGACGAGTGTTTCTTGTGAAAGTTTGGCGAGGGGCGACGATAGATTGAAGCTCAGTTGAACACCTTCCATGAAAATAACGATACATCAGAGACAAACTCGCAACATTTCTTCTGTGAGATAGAGGTTGCAAGGAAGAGAAAAGGATATCTCCTACGAGGCTACGAAGTCTATTTTGAACTATCAAGGCAGGACAAGTCTTTTCTAGCAGCTCCTGCCCAGATGTGGCAACAATATTCAATCCTTGGACGTACCTGGCTCTTATATAGATAGAGAATAGCATCAGCAGTAGAGATATCTACCGGATCGATAGAAAGATCCCACCATTTTTCCAGCGGTTCCATTTAAGATCAGGAGTAAAGGTCAAGCCCAGAAGCTTGTCAAAACTTATGGCCTCCTGAAGACGAGAGGCATTCATTTCAATTGATGCCAGATGTGGATCAGAATGTTGATGATGTAAAGAGAGAAGCTTGGTTTTAGATGCATTAAAAGTAACCAGCCACTCCTGTCCCCATTGTACTACGTGCTCAAGATCAGAGGAGAGGGAATTGGAGAGAACTTGGTCGTTTACTGTCTTAGATGTGCTACCATAAATGATAGTGACGTCAGCATAAATGTCTACAAATGATGTGGGGATGTGATTTGGAAGATCATTAATGTAGATCAGGAAAAGAGTTTGGCCCAGGATAGACCCCTGAGGGACACCAGCATTAATATTAAGAGCTTCTGATTTTTGCCACTCAACTACTACTCTTAAGAACCTATCAGAAAGAAATGATTTAATAATTGAGAAAACATTTCCAGCTATACCATAGCTTGAGATCTTATGGAGTAAACCTTTATGCCATACCCTATCAAAGGCCTTAGATATGTCAAGAGCAATTGCCTTAGAAAGGCGGCCTCCGTCGAGAGATTTGCTAATCCTATGAGATATAACTGTACGCACATCTGCTGTAGAACTAGCAGAACGGAAACTATATTGAGTGTCACTAAGAAGGTTATTTTTGATGAGAGAGTTGATTACTTCTGTATTTAACACAGATTCCAACAACTTACTCATGACGCACAGGAGACTAATGGATCTGTACTGAGAGGGGGATGAGCGATCACCTGAATTCTTAAGTACGGGGCATTCTGATGAAATTTTCCAGGGAGATGGGAAACTATTCTCCATAAGACAACGTTTAAACAGTTTTGTAAGTATGGGCGCTAGTTCTGGTTGAAGTTTTTTTGAGTACAATAATTGAAATACCGTCAGGGCCAGTTGCTTTACTGGAATCAAGGTTTTTGATTAGCTTGGCAACATCACGTACAGATATACGTATATCACATAGCGTGTTTTCTGATACAGGAGGAAATA
Organism: Euprymna scolopes; assembly: GCF_053919585.1. Classification (NCBI taxonomy): domain Eukaryota; kingdom Metazoa; phylum Mollusca; class Cephalopoda; order Sepiida; family Sepiolidae; genus Euprymna; species Euprymna scolopes. Next base: position 73,893,912 of record NC_136485.1, read on the forward strand.
TTGAGGGTTGGCGGTCTTGGTCGCAAAGGGTAGAATTAGCTGCACAGTTCTTGACAAAGAGTTTGGCTTTGTCTGATGCTGACGAGATTACCTCAGGACCATTGATAATAGTTGGGATGGAGCACACACTTCTGTTCAGGATTCTGTTTGTTATTTGCCAAAACTGGTGGGAACCAAGCCGCTGCTCAGCTACTTTGGACTTAACAGATTGAGCATACAACTCTCTTGCGTTCTTTATTATTTTCTTACAATGGTTGCTGGCAGTCCTGAAAGCGGCTTTAGTTTCCATACATCTATTACGTTTGAAGCAGTGGAAAAAGTGATTTCTGTGCGCAATGGCAGCAGCACATTCTGGAGAGAACCATGGCTACCTGTTAGGTTTTTGCTGAAACTTTTTCGAGGATATAAAACGGTCAATACCTACAATTAACCATTCTGTAAGGTCTATTACTATAGAGGACGCATCCTTTTTAAACATGGAATGCAGAGGTAGAACAGATATAGATGTACGGAAGCTATCCCAGTCAGCCTTAGAGTATCGATATACTGTACGATGGAGAGGTACATCTGTGGACATATTACATTTCATTTTTATCTTAATTGATACAACAGTGTGGTCGGAAGATCCAAGAGGCGACAGAACAGAAATTGAACATAGGTCAGGGCAAGTTGTTAGAAAAAGGTCTAGTAAGCTCGCATACTGGCCGTCATTGTCGGGCACACGGGTGGGTTCCTGAACAATCTGAGTGAGGTCATAGGCAATGGAGAAATCATGACAGAATCTCCCCTCATCATCGGTCTTGTTTGAGTGGGTCAACCATTCGACGTTGTGAACATTGAAGTCTCCACATACGTGAATGTTAGCTGAAGGATAAGCAGATAGGACTTGGTCAATTTTCTCAGATATGCTTTGAAAGATAGTAACTCCACTATTGTGGGGGCGATAGAGAGTAAATATAAATGCAGTAGTGTGAGCTAAAGCAACCCGGAAGCACATATAGGGTAAGTTAGGATCTTCTCTTGAGATGTCTCTACCACATGGAAAGCTATCTTTAATATAGGCACATATTCCATGCCCATGGCGATCTTGGGGGTCAGATTTAGAAGTTAAGTTAGAGTATCCTTTAATTGCGAACTCTTCTAGGGAAATAGCCTATCCAATGCCAGTTTCACTTAAAAATAAAAAGTCCGGTGTAGTCTCCTGTAATTGGGTTTCAACCTATGGAAGGTTAGAACGTAGACCCCTGATGTTGGAGAAGGAGACATGGTAGTAGGGGTCTACGTTGGAAGTTGGAGAACCGGGTTTAATCGTGTATTTTTTCTTGAAACTTGTCATGATGAAATTTTGGAATTTGTGGACTAGGTCATCAGATTTACTTAGAGCAGGACAAAAGGCCTACTCCCGGTTCCGGACCCGTCTCGAGGAGGTGATTCAGGTTTCAGGCGGCTACACTGAATAAATGTAAGCTCTACTACGTAATCAAGATACATGAATTCATTTTTTCCAGTAAAAGTTTGAAAACAAATCTGAAGTGTTTTTAGAGTGACTAATTTGTCTTTCCACTCTGTATTGTTTTAATTATTGTCATGTAAAAATAGCAAGATGAGCCTCCATAGAAAATCTCTGCGAATAATAAAATGTGCATTTTTGCACTGATTAATAAATATTACGTATATTCACATTATTATTATTGACGAATACTTCTTAAATTACGTATAGAAATATCAACAATCCAAAAAGCTATATGTATATTGTACAGCGATTTGTAAATGATAGGCTAATAAATAACCTTTCTAATATGCATGAAACTTTACAGTAGACATAACAGCTGATATTAGTGAGCTCTAAATGGTAAATTTTCTAATAATATTGATGCCCATTTCATACTATTACTGATTGTAATAATCAGATAATTACACGGTAAATTAATAAATATTCTGAATTTGAGTCTAAGCATTCCGTCCAAAACATGTTTCGTTATACTTTTCAATAATAGTTATGTCAATACAAAATGAGTTCTTTACGTGTGAATTTCTAAAAAAAAAAAGTAAAAACACATTTATTACTAGTAAGCATAGGGTGTAAAAATCAGGGTAAAATTGAACAAAACTCAAAGCTATAATGCGGGATATATTATCATTCATAATAAACCAGATAGACGACAAATCTATTTTAATTGCACTGTTGAAGGCACAAGACTTGTATTTGTATAAACGGATTTTATTTTTATATTAAACGTTCGACTCAGTAGTGAATCAAATTTTACGGCAATTAACGCAGACTGAAAAAAAAATTGTTGAATCTTGTCACGTTAAATTTAAATTTTTTCAAAGAGGGAAATTGAAGAATGTTCCTTTTAAACCAATAACAAGAAAAACGAACAGAAATACTAGCTATTAAATGTCACATAATTAAAAAAAATTCACTAGGAAAAAGTAAGACATAATTTCTTAAAACAGGTGTGTTTTCATTAGCAGAAAGTCCTGGGAACATCAACCTGAAAGAACAGTTGGAAATAACTTGTATACAATACATTACGTCCATGTAATCCCTACAGCCACCTACCTTGAAAATGCAGCTGCCAAACCTGACATAGTTATATGAAATAAGTCAGAGAGAGTAGATACCTTGGTGTAAGTGAATGTCAATAATGATGGCGGTCAGAGCTGAAACGGAGAAACAGAGCAAATTTCAAGGTCTCATGTATGATAGGAAAAGAAACTGGAATATTAGGGAGATGTCAATCATACAAGTTATTATTAGTGACACAGGGGTAATGAAAAAACCTGAAGTCCTACTATACTAATATTCCTGGTGAACCAAGTGCAAAAGAGATACAGACAATCGCATTGAAGGGACCAGCGAGTACACTAAAAGGAGCTCCCATTTGGTTTCAATAAAAAGTAGGGAAATCTTGGCAGCTGATTTGGCTACCCAATACCCAGCAATATAATCTTCAAAGAAAGAAAATTAAAATATGAAAACAATCTTTAATATGTACTGAATAAACGTAAGGATATTAAAGTGGATGGAGTGTAACGAAATATTTCCTATTTTATTAAATTAAAGCAATTAAATAAAATGGACAAAAATTATTATCAAATCGAAAATATGAGCAATAAAAATCTACACGCGACATATCACACATACATACACACCCATATATATATATATATATATATACTAGATTACTCGTTACCTGTTGGGTCAGTATGTTGTATTAGCTATGGAATTAATGTATGAGCGTGACACTTGTGACGTAAAGAACATCGTTTTTTGTTATATAACAGAAACATTTCTATGAAAGTATATTAAAGTGAAAAAGAATATAGATAGATTTTTATGAGTCTTCTTGTTTATAATTGTTTACTTTGAAGAAAACCCTACAGTCATTGAATTAAAAGTGATTTGCCATACTTATCGAAATATGTGAACTGAACAGATACCATAATACTTAAAGTTCAGTTTCGATTTTAATATATCTTTTAATTTAGTCGCAAAAAAAAACAATTAGGACGCTGGAAACATACACAATAAAACAATACGTTTTATTGTCGCGTTGATTATTTATTTGTAACGCAAGTAAAAGAAACATATTTTCTGGGTTATTTATGTTGGTAGTGTAGAAAAATAAATTAATGTTTTTTTTTTAAAAAAGGAAATTTAAAAAATGAAGAATGCATTTAAAAAGGAATGCTGTGAGTAAATCGCTGTTGTAAAATGCTCTTATGGTTGTCAACGGGTTAAAGTAGATTTATTTGTAAGAAAATTGCGTTCAATTAACTAAAACACTTAAACATAATACGGAAATGCACGATGTAAAAAATGCATAAAGTATTAACAATTGTTTATTTGGATAATTTAAACGCGAAAAAAAAAAACAATTGGGATGCGGTAAACGGGTAAGCAATACGTTTTCTTGTCGCGTTGATTATTTGTTTATGTACGCATGTGCAACCGCAGGTCGTAAACCAGATGTTGGGTTGAATCACCCGTTACAAGGTCATTTGATATTTATAATTTGATATTTATAATTTTATATATATATATATATACGTATATATATATATATATATATATATATGTGTGTGTGTGTGTGTGGGGTTTCCACAGAATTCTTAAAATTTGTTTAGTAAAATATGACACAAAATTTATGTGTTCATATGTTTAATATAATCCTCCAATTAGAAAACAAAATATTAACGTATGAAGATGAAGATATTATTCGTTTTATATATCTTACCAATAATATATTTCCCAAAAAATAAAACTTCGATACATTATACATATTGTGTCCGTGTATACATAACACACTCACACATATATACTTATATATATATATATATTTATATATATATATATATATATATATATATATATATATATATATAAGTATACCTGTGTGAAACGGACAGAAATGCGTATAATGTATCGAATTTTTATTTTTTGGGGAAATATGATTGGTAAGATATATGCGACCTTGTCTATGAAATATTATTTATATGCTGTTCATTTATATATGCTATATCGTTATATTTACCAAACATACAGGTTCTATTAAAATGTTAGGTCGTTCTTAATTCTAGAAAATTGGCAGAATACCGTACTTTCTAATAGAACATATACATATATATATACATATATATATATATATATACATATATATATATATATATATGTGTGTGTGTGCGTGTGTTTCTGTGTGTGTATGTTAATGCATGTTCGACATTTAGGCTGTACGCAGTCACCGAAGTTAATATTGCTTACATAAAATAAAAGCTTCGCGTTCATACTACATTTTATTTTCGAATTATATCATTCTGATTAGTAGAAAATCAGAGAAATAACACAAGTTTAATATGTGTCACCATTGTTTTCGATTCTTTATTGGATCATCATGAGGTGAAAAAGTAAATAAAAAAAAACAGCCGGAGAAAAGAAGATAAATTTAGAACACAGCTGTGAAACGCTAGTTTGAAGAAACTCGCCTACAAAATGAATTCACGCTCTTCTAAGAGACACGTTAACAAATTAAATTCCATGATATAAGAATTAGCAATGAAGAGGAAAATGTATTACGTTAAACTTTTTTTATTTAAAATCCGATAACTAAATTCGTAGGAAACTTTGTAAATTGTACACTATTGAGTTTTCATATCAGGCAATATTTTTAATTTATTAAATAACACTAAAACAACTAACATACACCAGTATAAAGTAATTAACGTGCGTTTTCTATATAAACATGATATAATTTTGAAATTTATAAAGAAATAAAGAATACGCATGATGACTTCCTGCACGTAAGGGCATTCTTAGGAAAGTACTGGAATCACCTCGAAGAAACATGGTAACCAGATTCACATAACACATTTCATAATGGAGACTCTTAATCCAACTCTAGTGAACAGAATCTAAATTGATATTCTTTGTATAGATGGCTTCAATCTTAAAGTAATGAAATTGCTTTCTATTCGAAAGTCAGAGGAAATTGCATACGTACTTCATGGTTAGTTGGAATTAGTCAAAATGAAAGTAAGTAAATAATTAAAGTTGATTTTCCTGCTATTACGACGTAATAAAGATATGCAAGAAACTTCTACCGAGCGAGACAGCCTTAATTATAGGAAAATTGGTTCGGAAAATACTTACTCCATTTTGTTCCGGTTTATTAATGGAATCTGTATTATGAATAAATATATTGTAAATGTTAATATGTTTTGCATATAATCCAAAGTTGTGTATATCAAATACTCTGTGAACTAGTGGAGTTATTTGGTGGAAAAGAGGGTGTTTATAAGCATTATTCTGGAAATATAGTTATTATTTTAATGACATAAAATGGAAAATCTCCATCAGATACGGAGCTTAAATCACTGGAAAATATAAGATCGTTTTATCGCTCAAGAAGGTATCTCGCTAACGATGCAGTCCTCTATTTTATAAGAGTCAAATACTTCATAAGATGGAGTGATGCTGCAACATACAAGGTGAAGGGCCCCAATGTACCATTTCCTGATAAACAGGGTTCAAAACTGTCTTCGGTCCGGGATATGACCTTAAACTATATCCGATAATGAGGCCCCGGCTTGTGGGCTTTGGGGAGTGTGGAAACATTTCTCCCAGGTGCACTCTGACTTGGAGTAGTAGTACCTGTTAGGATCCCAACTATGGGTTAAATAAAAATATTGAAAAAAAAATATATTCTATTGACAAAATATTGAAAAAATATATATTCTATTGACAAAAAAATTCTTCAAAATCTCTGGGTTCGGCAGTAAATAACCTGAAAAGTGTTGATATGCCGAAAACAAAAACAGCCGACCAACCAAAACTATCTTCAACATTTAGTGGGCGATAGCATTTTCGCTGTTTTCTTCCTCTTTTACACAAAAGAGACGTTATGCGCCTGTTTTAGTTCCATTGTTACTTTTATGCTTGGCGCTCGAGTTGACTTCAACTTAAAGCCCTCAGCATAAACGTTAACAACAAATAAACATATAGTTACAATTACCCTCAATAACTTCCAGTATTCTCCCTTTGTGCCTAAAACAAAAGGAACATTACACGCGCATGTTTCATTCTTAGAACAATCTGCCTCTTTCGCGCAATACCGCAGTTTTTCTCACAGCTCTCCATCGTCGTCTTAAAATTCAATTTTTCCATTCAACTAACTATTTCTTTTTTTATCTCGTTTTGCCTACTACATTTTTGTTTCAAGCTATTTCGGCCCGACCATGGCGAGGGTGCGGATAAGCAGCGATATTATCAAGCCATTCTCTGGCGAGGGAGACGTTGTAGCGTGGCTGAAAAAAGTGAGACTTGTCGCACAACTTCACCAGGTGGATGATGTAGCGAGTCTGCTACCTTTATATCTGGAAGGTGATACACTGGCCCTCTACATGGAAATGGAGGAGGACGATCAAATAGAGATATACTGGATTGAGGCCCGATTAAAGGAGGCATTTACCGACGACGCGTTTGCAGCATACAGAAAAATAACTATGGTTAGATGGGCTGGCGAACGTGTGGATGTTTACGCCAACAAAATCAGGCAGTTGTTTGGATTGGCCGGATTCACAGGAGATGGCTTAGATAGACTCACAAAATTGACTTTCGTCACTGGGTTCCCTGACGCTATCTCAATTGCTCTTCAACAGGTGCCGAACATCAAAGTCCTGACCATTGGGGAACTAATGTCGAGAGCAAGAATTTTGACGACGACTGGGGAACACAATCAGGACGTGGTTGCGACCACACGCTCACCCAATAACCACAGGGCCCAGAATATTCCTGTTAGTGTGACCTGTTTCAAGTGCAATACGAAAGGCCACTTTGCAAAGGACTGTCGAAAACGTGGAACACGGTGTTACCGTTGCGGTGAGAGTGGACACTGGGCTCGGAATTGCTCGGGAAACGAGAACGGGGAGGACGCATAAGCGCCAGTCTCCTTCCCCACCAAGATGCGACCACGACGCTCCCGGTGATAAGCATCTAGGTTGACGGGACGCGATGTTTGGCGCTTATTGATACAGGATGCCCTAGGACTATTTTACATGCAGACCGGTGTCGGTCTTGGAGAAAAACCGAACCTGGACCGCATCGTGGAAGTGGTCTGAGAACCACCCCCTGAAAGACTACACAATCGAGTGTCAGAATACCCAGTGCCGGCGTAAATCCGTTAAGAATACACGCAGGAGCTCCGCACCTGGATAGCTAATGGTTGGCTCGTGCCGTACCCAGAGGATAAATTGGGACCTCCCATAGGCCTAATTCCCCTGATGGCTGTGATGCAGCAGAACAAAGCCAAAGTGCGCCCGGTAATGGACTACCGGGAGCTAAATCATTACGTAGACGCGTTTACGGCCAACGCAGATGTTTGTGCGGCTAAGATGCCCGAATGGAGACAAAAAGGTGCTAACGTGTCTCTACTGGATCTCAGGAGAGCATACCTACAAGTCCGGGTCCATGAGACACTGTGGCCATACCAGACTGTGGAAATCGATGGGAAAAAATATTGCCTGACCCGTCTGGGGTTCGGTTTGAATGTGGCTCCCCTGATCATGAGAGCAATTGTCAGCAAAGTACTGTCTCAGGAAGAAGTTTTAAGCCGTGCAGCATCTGCTTACATCGATGACATTTTTGTCAACGAGGATGTGGTGTCCACGACCCATGTAAGAGAACACCTAGCGCAGTTTGGGTTAGAGTTCAAGAACCCGGAGGGGTTGAAGGACGGTGCACGGGTGCTGGGATTGGCGGTCTGGATGGAACACAGTGAACTACGCTGGAAGCGAGGAAATGCAATTCCAGAAGCTCCCAGCATTGTTACGCGACGGACAATGTTTTCCCTGTGTGGTCGACTTGTCGGGCACTTTCCGGTGAGCGGTTGGTTTCGTGTGGCTTGTGGAATACTCAGAAGGAGAGTAAGTTCGGTAATGAAGGGCTGGGACGATGAAGCAAGGGACGCCGTACTGCATCGTATGATGTTTGAAACCTTGGAATCTGTGCAGCGGAACGATCTGGTCCGGGGAAATTGGTGTGTGGATGGCAAAGAGCTGAATGTATGGGTCGATGCTAGCTCCCTAGCAATTGGCGCAGCCTTGGAGATGCACGAAACTGTGCTGGGGGATGCATATTGGCTACGACCTAAAGGTGACTCTCAACATATCAACTTAGCCGAGCTGGATGCCGTATTGAAAGGTATTAATTTGGCTCTACAGTGGCAGAGCAAAGTGCTACACATAAAGACAGATTCTATCTGCGTATACCATTGGGTCTCGGACACACTAACTGGAAAGGCGCGAGTGCGCACAAAAGCAGCAAGCGAGATGCTTATTAGGAGGCGACTAAGCACTCTAAAGGAGCTCGTGAAAGAGTACGGGCTGACAGTGGATGTGACGCTGGTTCCTTCAGCACGAAACATTGCTGACCGATTGACACGAGTACCACAGACATGGTTTGAGGCAATAAAAAAGAAAAACGGGCCTGGCCCGGTGATAGGCGCGGTTCATACAGACGAACTGGATGAGAGTCAACTCATGGCTATTCGCAAAGGTAGGGGACATCCGGGGGTGCGACGCACTACCTACTTTGTCAGGAGAAGTTGCCCAACCACGACAAAAGCAACCGTTAAAACGGTCATACGGAAATGTGAGGAATGTCAGTCCATTGACCCAGCGCCAGTCAGGTAGGAAAAGAGAAAGCTGGAAGTTAACGAGAATTAGCAAAGAATTGGAATAGATATCACGCATTATAGCACCTTCTATTTTGTAACTCTGACAGACTGGGGCCCATCGCGTTTCTCCATTTGGAGGAAATTGGCAAGGCAGGACTCGGCAAGCGTGATTCATCAGTTGGAAACAGTGTTCCTCGAGCGTGGCTCGCCGGACGAAATCCTTTTAGACAATGACACGGCTTTCTGCAGCAACGCATTTCAAGCATGTGCACATAAATGGGGAGTTCACTTTCGATTCCGTTGTGCGTACGCTCCAGCCGGGAATGGCATAGCGGAGCGATGTCACCGTACAGTGAAATGAATAAGGACTAGAATGCGCTGTCCCATACAGGAAGCTGTCTACTGGTATAACATCACACCAAGAGACGACACATCTCCCTTCACTGCGCCTGCCAACAGGATTTATCGATACGAAATTCGAGTAAAGGAGACCAATCTCACAACTGCGTCTGCAGATCCCAAGGACAGCTCTTACCAGGTTGGAGATCGCGCGTGGGTCAAAAGGCCGCAAAATCGATGTACCACGAGGTTGGGCAAGGGTGAGGTGACCAAGGTAATCAGCCCTCAATCGATTTTGGTGGACGGTGTGCCTCGCCACGTGAAAGATCTGCGCCCTCGCCATTATGTTACATCAGAGGAAGAGGAAGACAGTACAATATCTTCTGAACGAGCCGAGAGTATGATGCAGGACGAGTAAGAGCCATATAATGCACATGCGGAAGAGGGACCACCCGTCTTGCCTTTACGAAGGAGTACTCGACAAAGACGGATACTGCCCCCTGTCCCTGCCCTGATTGTAAAACACCGCCTATGGAACAAGCTGGCGGCAATGACGGTGGTAACGAGGAAGATGACAGTGAGGAAGTGCTGCCTCCAGTTCTTCGAAGAAGCACCCGGCAAAGAAGACTTCCCCATACCCCGTTTGTGATCATGAGATCAGGGGGGAGTGTAGCATAATTAGTAGTAACCAAAATGAGAAATAGAGCTTACCTCGGATACGTCTTTTTTGGGTTGAGCGAAAGAGAGATTCCCAAGATGGCGTTCATGGGCTTTTATTAGCGTTTACCCAATGTGATTATCGTTGAATCACGTCTGCTCTCGCGAGATTGTGCAAATATGTCGTTCCCAGCCGCTATAAAGGCAGGACACTGGAAAGGAGAGGGGGCGTTCTGCACATTGTGTGTAGGTGATTCTGTCGAGTAGATTGTGCTTGTTACGACCCACGTGTCTGCGAGAAGCGAGTTTTTGTTCCGTCTGTTTTTAGTTGTATTTTTTTTGTTTTGTCTACTACATTTTTGTTTCAATTTCAAAAGCTATTTCTCAGAAGGCACCATCGTAATCAGATTCATTGACCTTGTGTAATATTATTGTCAGCTTACCAGCGGTTGATCTCGACGAATATAAACCATAATGTTTGTCATTGAGTTAGTGTTTTTTTTTTTGCTGTAATGGTTGACAAATAATTTCTCACCTTCGAATCATGCAATTACAATGCAAAGGACATTTGTTTAGGTCGGAAATAAAGAATTTTATTCCCCCTATTTGGAAAATCATTTAAACCCGATGTTTTAAAAATATTGAGATTTATGTACTATAAAGGCAAATGTTTAACATCGTTGTAACAATAAGCTAACCCTTTTCTTAAAGTGTTTATTTAGAACTAAGATCAGAATGTTGCCACGGCTAATATGGAAACATAGTGATCAGATATATAGATGTGACTCATGGTAGTTCTATTTCTGAGGGGATATTGAGCAAGTAGAGAGACATGGTTTCACAGGTTGGAGTTTGATACAAAAGTTCTTAGCGAAGAGGTTTGTTCGTCGTATTCTGATATAATCACATAAGGTTCATTCATGATAGTTGTGCTTGAGGATACATATATGTTTCGGACTATGTTTATAATGTGCCCAAACTCGTGAGGAATAAACATATGCTCGGCTATTTTAGGCTGGACAGTCTGAGCAAAATATTATCTAGCGTTTCGTGTAAAATATTAGCGGTGGTTTTTAAAAGTTCTAAAGACGGATTTTGTTCCTGAACATCTATTTCATTGAAAGCAGATTAAATACTAAGTCCCTCATGCAATGATCCCGACAAATTCAAAGGTTTTAACAAATGGTTAAAATTGTTGTAGGGCACGTAATTGTCTATATCGAAAGTTAGCAAACTTATTAATTCGGAATCTGTGAAAGGCACGTCGTCTTCTAACATACATCGTAGGGTTATTTATGATATAAACGTAAAGAATCTGTTCCAGTCAGCCATCAAATAGCAACACATTGTGCAATGTAGAAAGATGTCTGCTTACTTGTTACACTTTGCCTTAACTCTAATCGTGATAAGAGAGTGGTCAGAAGATCCAGCAGAGATAAAACAAACAATGATTACAGTTCAAGGCTCATTATCAAAAAAAAAATTATAGATTACTTGTAATTTGCTACTCAGCACCGGGAAGGTGGATGACTTTATTAGCACCTTTGGGTAGATCATAAGGAATGCACAAATAATAACATAATACCTTTTCATAATCTGTATTGTTTGGATTGGCTGGCGAGCCATTATGCGATATTAAAATCCCCACAGGCTGGAATGTTAGAAAGGGGCGAGTAGTCAGAATATTGCCAATAAAGATAGTGACTGAATCATTATATGTGCGATGCAGGGAAACTATAGAAAGTTGTGCTACAAGTAAGTGCAACATATAAGCACATGCAGGGTAAGGTATATATTTCTTTGGAGATGTTTCCTGCCTCTAGGGAACTCGCTTTTAATCTAAGCACATATTATATGTCTATGACAATTTTGATAATCATTGATAGAGAGGAATGTCTAAAATACAGTGGGAGCAAAAGAAAGTTTCGAAGGGGCACACATGTTTGATATTTTATAACTGGATTTCAACATTAGGAATATTTGAATGTTTACTATTTCTGTTAAAAAAAAGATAACATACAAGTAAAGGTTTACGTTTGAAATTTAAGTGGTGATTTAAATCTTTTTAACCCGATTTTGCTATTTATAGTAAGTTTAGAAATGTTTATAAGAATAGTCAGCAGGATTGTAGGTAGCCGTTCAAGGAAAACGTTCCAGAGAGATAGGGATTAAAGGTTATTTAGACATGACGAAGGAAAAGACGTAAGAGTCTCCACTTATATGGCTGTAGAAGTCCCCGATTGATCTAGAAAATCGCTTCACAAAATTGCATATACACAGGCGGCAAAAAGAAAGGTTGCACTTGGATTTTTTTAAAACCGGACAAATTTAAGCTAAATTTAATGTAACTGTTTAAACAAACTGTATCTCATTTGATTCACCTTTATTCTTCTATAATTTTACTTGCTCATATTTGACGTTTAATTGAAATAGTTTAGTGTTCAAGTCAACTAAAAAAATGTACTTGAAATTGAGGAGGCAAAAAGAAAGTCCGCACTGTGGAAAATTGCTATTTAAATGTAAATTTATGACATTAATGCAACACAAGTACAACAGGAACACAAGTTAATATTTAGTAGCATAGCCCTTCTGCAATTTGACAGTCTGTAATCTTTTGGGAATTCCTTTAATTAGACTTCAGCAATACTCCGGGGAAAGGGTATCACACTTTTTTAAATTTTTGTCCAAAGTTCTTACAAGTTTGAAATTTAATCAATGCGTAGCTGTTGCTTGATGTAATGTCATACGTTTTCGATAGGATTGAGGTCTGCAGATTGTGCAGATCAATCCAAACACGGAATATCATGCTCTTCCAGGAACCTCTTGACATTGCCAGCTGTGTGAATGGGAGCATTATCCTGCATGAAGATGGGATTATCATCCAAATGCGACCAAAGTAGGACAGAAAATGCTCAGTCAACATATTAATGTACTTGGTAGAATTAATTTGACATTGCAAGCGAACAATAGGCCCTGGATCATTGATACTAATAATGACCACGTTAAAACTGAACTTCCACCACCTTGCAACGTTGAAACTAAGCATCTAGGATTAAACTCTTGGTTTTCCTCCGACGGACGTACTGCCTATTGCGTATCCTATTGAACTTGCTTTCGTTGCTAAAAAGCATTTTTGACCAATATGAAGAGTCATGATATTCATTGCATCTGACGAAGTCGTGGCGGCGCTTTCTGTTCTTTACAGAAATCATTGGCTTACATCTTTCAACATATCCTCGCAAATGAAATTTCTTAAATCTGTTCTTGACAGTAGAAAGAGGACATTTTTTTAACAAGATTGCACTGTTGTTGTATTAGGAGAGCCGTTTAGAATCTGTTTCTCAGGCTGCGGATCTTGATAGCATTGTTTTCTCAGTGAGAAGTTACTCCAGTATGACAAAATTGAGGGGCATCACGAACACTGCCGGTGTTTTGGTGCTTTTGCACAGTCTTTCGTACCGTTTTCTCATCACATTTCAATCTGCAGCCGATTTCTCGATTGGAAAAACCAGAAAGGTGGAGCTTAATGAGCTCCTGACGATCATTAAGAGTAAGTCGTGGGAGATGAAATAAATGTTACGCTGTATAATCTGGAACAACAACAATTACGATAAGAGATGCTTTGTTGCCTGTTCATGGATTTTTTAAACTGATTCAGAGGCGATAATTTAAGCTGGATTTAAGCGAATTTGTTGCTTCGGACTTTTTTTGCCTCTTTAATTTGAAGTTATTTTTTTAAATTAACGTGGACACTAGAATATTTTAATTAAATGTCAAATATCAACAAGTAGAATTATAGAGGAATAAAAGCTGAATCAAATGAGGTATAGTTTGTTTAAACATTTACAAGTGCGGACTTTCTTTTTCCAGACACTGTATAGCAGCCCCAGTTTTTTTCACTTGCTTATGCGAGAGCAATCATTCGATTTTCCGAAAGATTCTGGTTCCTGTCTATTAGATGGAAAACGGAAACCCATTATATATATATATATATATATATATATATATATATAATGATATAATTATTACTATAATAAATATTTTAATACCTTAAGACACTAGTGTTTTATCCTTCACGAAGAACATTGCAGTGATTCGAATCAGACCATGCATCCATCTCTGATTTTCTTAGCAAAGAACACGCCGCTTGGCCAACGTTAGCCGCGATAAATATAGATTAAATTAGTATTTACATGATGTGTTAATATCATTCAAGACAGCCGCCAGTGGTCTTCTGATTTTGAACGTCAGCTTAAGCGACTCACTTATTTCATTCCAACGTAAAGTGATCGAAAGTATAAAATTATTTGTTAGAGCTATGGAGATAATAATTAATACAATGATTATTTTTAATACCTACAAACACTAGGGTTTTATCTTTTCGGGAGTTATCTGTGCAGGGTGTTACGATTATCGCCGGTTGGGTACTCTATTAGAAAAGGACAGACCGCTGGGCCAACGTTCACCGTGAGAAATATCGTTTAAATTTACATGTACATGAAGCGTAAATGTCATTGAATACATTTTTTTAAAGCGGCTGATATATATATATATATATATATATATATGTGTGTGTGTGTGATTGAATACAATTCTAATCAAGATCCGATAATAATCGCTATTACGTATATATATATATATATATATATATATATATATATATATATGTATATATAGCACAGGAAATAAATAAAAAATAATGATATAAAACAAAAACAATAGAGTAAGAAAAACAAACTGATATTTTAAGATTATAGCAAGTATAAAAATGATGTAGATGACCGGTTAAAATTCATATTCCACGAATACCATTCAGAGATCCAGAAATTTCATCATAGAGACAAGGTGAACGTTATAATAATAATAATGATGTAAAGATAAAATTCCCTTGAAAATAGATACAATCTCATGCCCTTTAATCTGTTATATTTTATATTGTTGGCCATTTATTCTAAATATTTTGTTTTATAAATTATACATTCTATACTCATTTAACCTGTCACTGAGTTATTTGAAGAATATATTGTACATAGCCGGTAGATTTTTTAGGTGTCTGATTTTATAGTTGGTATTACTTAGATATAAAAGTCTGTGTTCTTCAATAATCCATGACCCTATTATGTCATGCGTGTTTGAGTCTTTGAAGTTCCTTATAAATTGCGTTCTGTATTTTTTATCTTTTACCAAAGGTTCTTATAATAAACATGCAATATATTTTAGTTATGTAAATTTTCTGATACGAAAAGATTAATCTTCAAACACAGAATTATTTATTGATTGAAAACAAAGAATACCATTTAATAAATCTATCTCCTGAACCCAGGAGTTTGCGATGCTTATTCATCTCATCAGGGAAAAGAGATTAGCAAATGTTTTTATTGGGTTGCACTTTATTTGCTAAAGGCAATAAACATAGAAAATAAAGATATTTTTAACATAGTAGATACATAAAATAAGGAATTGGATATTGAAGCAAAAGAAAAAAAGATATTGAACTTTAAATTCAAAATGGATGCTAAATCTTGAAATGGAAAATCCTGGTAGTAATGAGATATAGAAATCCAACGCGAAATGTCTTCTTCCCTTCTTTTACGCAACAAGAACGAGGTGTTACTCGACGGGGTTGTGAATTGCAACGAAAAGTGGGTTCTTTCCGCGAAACAGCAACACTCAGCGCATTGGTTAGACGCCGACCAAGCTCGACGAAACTTCCTGAAGGCAAAGTTTCACTAAGAGACATTGATGTTTACTGTTTATTGATTTGCGACGCGTCTCATCTATAACAGTGTTTGGAATGCAGGCGAAACAATTACGTCAGAGAAATACTGCCAACAAATGGATAGAATGCATCAGAAACTTCGACAACGACGCCCAGCATTAGTCTACAGAAAAGGGCCAGTTCTCAACTACGACAATGCTCGATCGCACGTAGACAAACCGAATCTGCAGAAGTTTAACGAATTGGGCTGCGAAACTCTGCCTCATCCACTATACTCTCTTAACCCTTTTCCTACCAATTACCAATTTTTTTTCAAGAATTTCGACATTTTTCTGCGTAAGAAATGCTTCAAAAACCAAAGCGATATTAAAAAGGTCTCCAGCGACTTCATCGTTCCCAGAACGAAAGATGTAAACTTTACTTGCATAGAGTACGCTTTTTTGCGTTGGCAAATATGTGTTGATTCTGATGGTGCTTTTTGCGATCAATTTTATTTTTGAGTCGATATGTTCAAATGATTTTTAGAGTAAAAGATCTCAAGACTTTTCTCGTTAATATATATATATATATATATATATATACATACATATATATATATATATATATCATGTTGACACATCGGTTTCCACTGGATAACCTAAGTTAAGCAACGTTGAACCTGGTCAGTACTGGATAATTTCGGCATTGTTTCTGGTCGTCGTGGGCTTCTTCTTGCCACTTGACTCAAACAGTGCCGATTTAGAAGAGGTGTGGCTAGTTATTGCGCAATTTTTGCCTCACAATTATACACGCAACTGTTCTTACAGGAGGTATGTTTTGTCTTTCGAGACGGAACGAAGGTATCACTCTCTCTCTCTCTCTCTCTCTCTCTATATATATATATATATATATATATATATATATATATATATATATAGGGAAATTTTATTTTGTGCTTCCTTTTTAAATTAAATATGTTTTAACTGTTTTTCAACGTGTTTTTCCATGTTGTATTAACTACTTGTTATATACACACACATATATATATATCTCACACACATGCACACAGACATAAGGCCCACTTACACACACACTCATATATATATACATATATATACAGCTATACATATGCGTGTGCTTGTGTGTGTCTGTGTGTATGTGTGTGAGATATTAGTTTGCGGCAGTGTAATGTTATCATAATGTTTTGTAGTTCATGCAATAAGATCAGAGTCTACTTAGTTTTAATTGGCAACTGTTATTTAATATATTTATTAATTTTTTGAAGTTTATTCTCTTTTTAATATGGTTTGTATACGTTTGCTGATGCAGCATAACTGCTATATATTCTATTTTAGATCAAACATGAGACAAATGAACGTGCCTTTTTAATACAAAACAGGAGTAATGAACGAAAATGGCATTGCAAACTAAAGTAGGACAGAACAACGAAAATGCTATTTCTGATGCAAAACATGCGAAGCAAAGAAAATGCTATTTCAATGAAAATAGGATTTAACAGTAAAGTTACTCTTATCTAAAGAGTGAACTACTTAGGATATTGCTATTTCACAATGTGAACTATCAATAAAACTGCTAGTTCAATCTAAAGGAGTACAAACAAACGAAAATGCTATTCCAACCTCTATCAGGACAGTTCCTATTCTTACCAGTATATTGTATTGCTGGGACCTTATCAGATAATATCGCTAATAGCTCCATAGAAAAGAATCAGTAGCTTTCTATAACTAAAGCTTAAAGCATTAAAAATACACTCCAAGCAACATAAATAAAGATATATTACAGTTTCCGCCTTTTATTTTATACATTTAAAATAGTAATTTGTGGTCGCAATTGTTGCTTATCGAAGGTTTTAAGTGGTTCTTACCTATCAGTAGTTTTGTTTCTTCAAACTTGTACGTTTCTCAGCACTTAACGTAATAGTATTATATAGAAGCGCATCCTCTTAACTTAAAATGTAAAAAGAGTTCGAGTTTTAGTTAAGGGCAATGTCAGTAGGTAAAATTCCCTGCACACTAATAAGGATATAAAGCCAAAGAAGAGAATGCCCTTGCAGTACGGTGACTAGATGATAAGTGCTTCCATTGTTATAATCACGAATCAACCTAAACTGGATATATTGACAATGTAAATATTGCGATATATTCGATAAATAAATGAAAATAAAAGTATCACACATATCGAAACAACGTAGCGTATTGATGAATTTACGCGGAATAATTCATGGAACCAAACGATGTATGATATTGCATGATTGATTATTCAAAGCATTTTCCTTTGTATACATGTTTTTTAACATTATGGCTCGGAGGCCATTCGAGGATAAAGATTGATTTGTGTACGCTAGTCAATGGATCAATATTGTATTAATTGTTAGCAGTGCAAAATTTTGTAAAGTACATTAAATATTATTATTTATTAAATATTATATATATATATATGGAGAGAGAGAGAGTCTTTCGAGACTGAGGAGAAGAATCACTATATATATATATATATATATATATATATATATATATATATATATATATATATATATATATATATATATATATATACAGTGATTCATCTGTTCAGTCACGAAAAATAAAAATGCCTCTTGTATCGGTAGCTGGGTGTGTAAAGCTGAGACTATGATTGCGCAATCACACCTATTCTAATTGACACTGTTTGAACTCAGCGGCAAGAAGAAGCCCGTGACGACTAGAAACAATGCCGATATAATTCAGTACTGACAAGATTCAACGTTGCTTCTCGGTGGTCCAGTGCAAACCTGTGTGTCAAAGTAAAGTACTAAAAGGGACGGCTCATCAGGCAACCGTTTACGTTGGATTTGAACAACAACCATATTGTAGTCAGTTTGAAAGCAAGTTAACCTGACAGATTCCTAATAGGCGTAGAGTTCAAAGAAAGATATTTGTTCATAAACTCCATGTTTAGGTTTACGCACAGATTAAGAGTGGTGGGAATTATTGATAGTGGTTTAAGATAGACGAGCATTTCTCAAGAAAGTTTGTAAGGGCGTGGTTTAGATTGAAGCTCACACAAGCATTTACCATGAAAATAAAAATAGGAAAGAGACAGAGTCGCAATGTTTCTTCTGTGGGAAAGAGATAGCAACGAAAAGAAAAAAAAACTGTATCCTACTAGTTTGCAAATTCTATTTTGAACTGTTTTATGGTAGAATAGAGCGCTTTGAGCAGCTTCTGTCTAGATATGACAACATAATTCTATCATAAAACTTCTTTGATTCTTATAAAAGTAGAAAATAGCATCAACAGTGAGATATTTATTGAAGCAGTAAAATGATCCCAACATTTTTTTCAGCGACTTTGTGATGTGAAAATAGACGTTTTGTTTTATAGGCCTTACAATTAAGCATTCATCCCATTTTACATTGTACTACGCGACTTAGGTCAGCGGAGAGAGAGGACCAGGGAGATCTTCATAATTCTAGCTTTTAAACTGTTGCCATAGATTGTAGTGCTGTAATCATAAATTTCTACGAATTATCTCAGAAGGTGATGAAGATTGGGAAGAGAGTTGGGTATTGGATTTGGGTGAAGTCAGCATTCATATTGTGAACCTTTGATTCTGCTCATTGACCACTACACTTGTAAATCTTTCAGAGAGAATTGATGTAATCATTGAGATGACATTTCCATTTATACCGTAACTGGTGGTTTTGTGCAGTAAACTTTTATCCAATGCCCTGTGAAATGGCAAAAGCAATTACCCTAGAAACTAAGTCCTCGTCGAGAGATTTCTTCAGTCTATGAGATATTACAGTTAGCGCATCTGCTGTAGATTTATCAGAAAGACATCATATTGCATGCTATTGAGCAATTTATATTTGTAGAGGGGTTGACCACTTCTTCCATTTCACACAGATTCTAGCAACTTATTCATAACGCACAGGAGTCCGATTTGTCTGTACTGACAAATAGATGACTGATCACTTGCACTTTTAAATATGGGACATACTGCTGAGGCATACGACGTTGTTGGGAAAAATTTCCCATTAAAGCAGCGTTTAAATAGCTTTGAGGCACATTAGGTTGAAGCTATAGAAACTAGTAAAGACAAAATGGCAGGAGATTCCGAGCGAATGCAGCTGAAGCATTAGTTAAACTGTAATAAAGTGCCTTCATATTACTATATGAATCAGGATTGAAGTGTAGAATGTAATCTATTTAAGCGCGTACAAAACAATTCAACCAGTATTAAACTGTCAAAGCATATGTTTTTGTCTGGGCGCTACGCAGAAAATGCTTTAATTCGTCGTTATTGGACCGTTACGAATATGACAAAAACACACACACAATAGAATACGCCAACACACTTACTGAGAGTATACATACCTCAAAAGACATGCATTGGTGTCTACAGATGCGTCCAACGTCTATGACAATGCATTTTATACATACATTTTTAGGACTGCATATATTTTATATGACCCTAATGTTTACGGATGTATATAGCATACGCGTATTTGTAGACACCTTTAAAGGGACACGGTGGTCGAGGTACACACCCATATGTAACAAGAGTAAATAACAGGAAATTCTTACATGTAGCATTTGAAAATTGATAATTTCTTACATCCATATATTAAAAAAAGAAATAATGAAACACTAAAAATCAAGGCATATGATTAATACCGATCTTTATAAGCAGTTTTTTTACTATCTCAACAGTTTTTATATGCAAAAAATCTCTAACAGAATTTGAATACGTATAGTTCATATATATATATATATATATATATATATATATATATATATATACACGAGCAAACAGTCAATAAAACATGTAAAAACACACTTTGAAAAAGGGTTAAAACATATTTAATCTGAAAAGGAAACACTTGATAAGTGGACAGTCCTTAATCCGCGGAGTTTCGAAAGAAATACTTTCCTTCTCATCAGAGGCTAGGAATTAGCAAAATGCCTGATCGGATTTTGCATATAAAACAACAAGTAAGTCAAAGATCTTACTTGATAACAAAAATGTGAAGCAGAGGGAATATGGTGAATATGGTTATTTTATATATATATATATATATATATTCCTATTACTATTTCTTTTGTACCGCATTTTTTTTATTTGTGGCATATGACATAGTTAAATGGGACCTTAATTGTCTGCCCAGTGCCCAGATTGACTTTCTGGCCTGCCTGCACGCGGAATCGTTATATAACTTTGTAATAATCTTGGTAGGAAAGCATCGATTTCCTCCTGTTGCACGCATGCTTTTATGCCCTTCTTTACTGTCTGGACTATCCTTTCCGCTATCCCGTTACTTTGAGGGTTTTAGGGATGAGTATTGTAAGATCTGCATCCTATTTTTCTTAACCATTCATACAAATCCGCATCCGAATATGCTGGCGCGTTATCCGTCACCAATGTTCTCGGTATCCCATTTTTCGAAAATATTACTCTTAATATTTATTTTACGGTGGTACTTTTTTATCAGGTTCTCTCACTACTTTAGACACACCTGAATATGCGTCTACTAATATTAATAATAGTATTTTCTTATTGACATAGGCATGATTAATGTGTACTCTGCTCCACGGTATTTTATTTTGCTTAGAATTCCTGAGTTCTGTTCATTTTGTGTATCTTTTTACATAGTCCTCTACATCTCTTGAGTACTCCGGTCACAATGCTTCCAATTTTAATCTTCTTGGGGAACTGACAAGTCTCTATTACATATTACCCCGTTTTCTATAGTCAGTTTATATCTTATTTCTTTGAATGGTCTTTAAGCCATTGAAAAATTTACTCCTGCGATGACCTTTTATCCTCAACAGTATTTTGGGTCATTTGTAATTTCAGTAGCCATTTTATGTACATATATTACATCGGTTTCTACAAGTAATGCGTCTTCAAATACCTCGTTGTTTGTGTCGTTATCCTCTCTATAAACCCTAAATGTAGATAAGGCATCAACGTGCGGTATCGTATTCCCTTTTAAAAGACTCAATGTCAAAGTCGAATACCATCAGTCTGATCGCATAACGTAATATTCTGGACGTTGTAACTTTCGGTAGTTGTTTTCTTGGGTTGAAAATAAATTTCAGTCGTCTGTGTTCACTTTTCAACAATAATTTTTCCCATGAAGAACTCCCTTGCTTTGTCTATTGTCCACACTATGGCTAGTGCGTCCATTTCTATATTAGAATAATTGTGTTCAGTCGTTGTTGATCTCGTCGATAAGTACATTACTGGATGACCATTGTGTAGCAAAATACCGGATAAGGAATGCTCAATAGCGTCAGTAGTTAGGGATAAAAATGTGTACTATTGGCTTATTTGCCAGATTCTGTTTTAAGTGTTCAAAGTTTTTTTCTTGGTGTTCTAAACAAATGAACTCCGCATTATTTTCTAAACTTCGCAAATGGTTCAGTCACTCATTATATTTTGGTACATATTTTCTATAAAAATTTACGAACGCCACTTTTAGAATTTTCTCTATTAGCTCTTCATCTGGAGAGATCCCTTCCTTTGATATTGAGTAATCCAAAAATGATACGTCATTACTGTTGGTTACACATTTCTTTGTATTTACTCTCTTGCCAGCGTCTCTTAGCCGGTTCAGTATATTTGCAGTTTTTTTCTTTAAATTATCTTCATTTAAATCTCCAACAAATATAGTCTCTTGATAGCAGATCGTATTTTCAACATTTTCTGTTACTTTCTCAATAGCTTTTTTTAAAATTGCACTTGCATTGTTTATACCATACGAAATCTTTTTCCACCTTAACGTCACCTGCTTTAAATTTTCATCTCTGGGAATTTGGTGGTAAGCTGATTTTTAGTCTATCTTTGAAATTACTTTAATTCCGGCAAGTTTATGGAAAGCTACTTCCACATTCGGAATAGGGTACAAGTCGGCGCAAACTTTATGGTGCACCCCTATTTTATAATCTCCACACATTCTCATGTCACCGATTTTTTTAAATACCACAATGGGTGATGCCCATTTACTTTTTTCTGAAGGGGCAGGCTCTATTTAATCTTTCTTTATTAAATTTCACAACTATTACTAGCGGTAATAAACGCACTGGTACTTTGCTCGCTTCGTAGTAACAGGGAGGAACATTTTCTTTTAATTTCAGGATAGCTTCATAATTTTTAAATTTTCCTGTTTTTTCCATTTCTATCTCATTAATCAACTTCGTTGACTTTATTTTTAATACATCATTCCCCAGTAGTGCATGCGTTTTTCGGCAATTTGTAACTGTAATGGGTACTACCTCATATTTTTTTCTTTTAGTTCTCTTCAACCTTCAAAGTAACGTATAATTGCTATAACCGAGTCATCAAACTGACGTAATTGTACGTTGCTTTTTTAAGCGCGATTTCCCCATTTTTTCCACAAATTTCTTGGAATTATGGTTACTTCACTGCCAATATCTATCTGCACTTCAACAACATAATTGTTGATTTTGATTTTGATTTGTGTATCTCCATTCCTTGATCCAATATTTTGTATATTATTCTTACTTACATTAAAAATTTGTCTATTTTCATCCTCTATTCTTTCCATATTTTTCGATTTACATACTTCTTATAAGTGATTCTTTTTTAAACACTTTCAATATATTTTTATAAACGCTAGGTATTTTTCTTTTTACCTTTCATAAATTTTTCCACAGTAAGTACATTTTTTCTTTTCGTTTCTACCGTATACGTGTCAGCCATTATTTCCTCGTAAGCGTTTTTTTTATTTCTGTAATGTGTATATATTTATTCCTGCTGTTGTATAAATTGTAGACATATATTCAATCGCATTTTTGTCAGTTGTAACTGTTCCTTTCGCTTATATCTATTTGCCGAATTATGCATGCCTTCAATTAATCCTAGTTGGATTAAGTCTTCTTCTGTTGTCTCTTCTTCTGTTCCTAGTTTTTCAAAGTCACAGTATTTACTCGCACTTCTTAACCGGTGTAAATATTTTACTATCGGTTCATCAACTTCCTGCTTCATTGCCATTAACTTGGTCCTTTCCGCAATCGCCATTCTTTTATTTGGCCTTATGTTTCCCTTGATAACCTGACTTATTTCTTCGAAAGTCATTTTTTCTACTTCTCGAGTGTAAACCATTGTAGCAACCGTTACAATTGCTTCACAACCAGCGTTAGCCATGGACAAGTAGGTGAGTTCATTCTCCCCTCCTTGTTTTTTTGTTTTCTTTCAACTTATTTCTTCTGGCATTAGCAGTAAAACAATGCATCCAAGTATCTACGTATTCTGGGCCTTCAAAGACCAGAGACTATCCTATCGTCGACACCATTGATATGTGGTGTATAACGCTTAGCAAGCTTTCAACAACCTGCTGTTCTATTTGGTGTCGGTTTATAAATATGAGCTGTCTGCTCATAAGTAAAGTATACTTAATTTGCATATCACTACAAAGATCCTTTACAACAATGGCTATTAATCAGAAAGTTGCCAATTTGTACAAATTTAAAGATACTGTAGTCAATAGATGCCCTGTTTACCTTTCTCTACCTTTGTCTGTACAACGGTGTTATTTACCATTGAGCTTACGTTGTTTTTTTTTAATAGACATATCTTGCCGTCTATTTCCAAAAAAAAAAAACAAATTCTGAATAAAGAGAATGGATCCTGACCACAAACCAAGTAATAAAAAACAAACAGGTACTCTATCGTTAACCCTGAAGTAATTAAACCCTCGTCAGTCATAATTGAATATATGGCTACGACTGATTTTACAACGGAAAATAAACACTCAGCTACACCAAAACGTGTACTGCTCACAACTATATTTTTATGAGTATCGTATCTTTATTTACCGACAGTCAACGTCATTCAAGGATATTATGCACATCAGAATTATAGTAACCAAAAGGTTTTTCTACAAAATGTACCACAAATAGCAATAAAACTGAAAACTCTCTGGGGCAATATCTCACCTTTTCCAAGCACAGTCTTAGGTGAATTTATTTATCCTTTAGTACCATTCAAGTAATAATTCTGTTATTAAACACTCGCCAGTAATATGTTCGGAAAATGTTAATGAATATTATCTTGCAGTTCAAATAAAAAATGCTCTGAACATTTATTTCTTTAAGAAGCAGAGGTTATTGAAACTAATACGACACAGTGAAATTAAAATAAATACTGATTTGGTCATGATCGACCCAGTGAAGTGAAGTGTACCACAGTTTATATACATAGGCTAAGACCTTGACATTTTACTTTTAACTTAGAAGTCAGTGTGCAATATTCTTATATTGGGGACCATGATAATGCCAGGTTTAGTCATGAGCGGTCCAGTTGTGTGACCCGTAGAAGAGTAAATATAGATAGTCTATGAGCTCATCCTTTGACCATAATCACAATAAATGGTGTGCACACTCCTAAGGTAGGGGACCATCATCGAGCCACGTTTGCACATGATCGGTCCTGTTGTATGGACTGTAGGAGGGTTGTATACACAGACACACACACGAACGCTTCTACTGTATATATATAAATTTAACTATTAGATATTTCCGTTTTATATATTAAAAAAACTACGTGTTAATACATTATCGGAAACATTATTCGTTCATTGAAACATATGCTGATATGATTTATAAGAACATGTTTTATACAATTTTCCTATATTAATCAGAGAAGCATGGAACATGTACGTAAAATGGTTTTGCACGCATTTTAACCGGTTAATATATGACCTGAGCGCGCATAAATCGTTCATCGTTGTCACGTAACATTCTATTACGCGTGATTTAAGTAAACATTTACTGCTTCTAAATATATCAATAAAAGTAATCGATTGATCAGAAATAACCATAATTCTTCAAATGGATTTGCTCCTGTTCTACTGCGAATGCACCTAACTACCGACTGTAAAACGATACCACGTCTTTCTGTTTTATGATCTAAGTAAATATCTATATAATCTTAAAAGGAAGTCTATTTTATTTGAAAGAATATTAATAAAGAAAATCGATATATGTTTTGCCCGAACATTTTAGCATTTATATTCAGGAATATATAGATCGCTGATCTAATATTTTTTTCTAATACTCTTATCCTAATAATTGTACATCTACTACACATCGGGTAAACAGTGGTTTAAAGAGTAGCTGATAGTTGTTTGTATCGAATGATGCTGTTGATAAAGGAAATCCAACAAAATCTAATGAAGATAATAAAAATGCGTTTGTCAATTAATATATAGCAATGTTAGTTTTTGTTTTGCAATATTAACCTGCTTAGACATTGGAATTGGCATGCCGTGACTTTTAAATGGGCATAATAGATACATTCGTTGATTTTTTTTAACGAGATTTTGGAACACTGTGACCTACCCTCTTAAACTAGTAATCTTCCACAATACTGAGTAAAATAACAACGCAAATGAGCGTAAATAAAATTAATTAACCTTTATACAACCAAACCATATTTTTGCAAATCACTTTTTGACGATCTCTTATTTATATAAAAGGGGTCAGTAATAAATGTTCAGGTATTATATTTTTACTCCAGTTGAATAATATTTGACAGTGCCATTCAAGCTGATTTGTACACGACATATTTCAGTTATCGATTTATCTGACATACATATTAATGCGTACTATTTGAGAGCATTTGTTGCTATTAGCGTTCAAATTTAAAAGTATACTATTGATACAGTATTTGTAGATATATACTAGTATATTATGGTATTGACAGCATCACATGTTTTATTTCTGAACTAGCCTACAAAATAACATTTTATGTTCTCTTGTTATAAATTATTGAAGCATATTTAAAAGTACTATACATTTATATTCTTTGCATACCTCCTGTACATTACTCGAAAATATACAAAACTATTCATCACACAGCACCTGTGTTTTTAAGTGTTGCGTTAGAAAATTGCGATACAGCTCGTTTAATATTGTCGCCTTGAAGGGGTAAGTTTGTATTTCAAGGAACCTGATGAAATATTAATCATCGCGGGACGGCACCATCCGAGAAAGGCATTTTTAACATATAATAAATTTAACAGGAAGTTTGCATTTTCGTGTGTATACCGCCCAGTGAACATGACGCTTAAGCTTTTCATTTTCAGTTTATATTCTGAAGGGACGTGTAGGTGTACTTAGACATGAGCTGACGTTTACTTACAAGGCTACACATGTGCTAGCTGCAGCGGTCTTACGTCAATGTAATTATGCCGGACAAAACTCATGGAATGTTATGAAACCACTATATAATTATCAAAATCAGAAAGTGTTTAAATAGTTGTTTACAACGAATAGATATTGCAAGGAATTAATAAGAGTAAAATTTTTCAAACATCAGCAGACATACAGAATTGGTACATTAATAGCAGATACGTGCAAATGAAACGCAATTCTTGTGCACTTTGTTTTCACAGAACGCTCGCGCTTTCTCGAATGCTCTATCTCTATTAAAGTACCATATACCCATCAATTAAGTATTATTTCTACATCTCGCCTAGAAACCACTTACTAGTTACTCCTTTTTGGAGAGAGTACACAAATAGTATTTTACGTTATAGAACCTACACTGACTACCAAGCTATGGGTCCTGTCTCATTGCAGCAATAGTGCATAAATATTCTGGTTCTACAAGTACTTTAACTGGATAATATTCCGACAAACTCATAGCACTTTTCAACCAACAAAGACAGCCCTCAAGAACAACCAGATAAGCAGCAAATGTTACCTCTTTACTGTAGAAATTCTCACCGGCAGGAATGATTTCTATTTAATAAAGTTTGTTTAACTAATCGCTTGCTTATTGGACGTTTTTCTACTCCTAATTTCCGTTACTACATTAATATACTATTATTTAAATGTAATTTGAGACCCCCTTTCAAGCATACCCCTAATAACCTGTTGGATTGATCTCAGTGTCTCATTTTACCTCAATATACCTTGATAAACTGAATTTAGTAAGAAAATAAGTAAATAAACGAAATAGCTTTAAGAAATAAAGCGAATAACATAAAAGGATCGGTCGAAAAAAAAAGGAAGTAAGTTTAGCTAGATCGACGAAAGAGAGTCAGTAGTAGTGTTTAAAGTAATTAGTCTCGTTCGACGATAGCAAAATGATTGAATAATATATATGCTTTTTTTGTTTACATTGAGAAGTGACTATGCGTAAACGACATTAAAAATGAGTGACAGAAGACAAAGGTGGACTTTATAAGACTCATTGGTTATTTAGGATAGTAGTTAGTTTGGATTGTCCGGTAGTCGAAATTGAGAGTTCATTTGGATTTGACGACAGTTGGGGTTTGGACGCCGCAAACACTGACTGTGGTTTGAGGCAGGTCACACTAGATTTGGTAGGTCGAGACGAACTCGTGGCAACATAGGTACCCGCCATATACGAGACGTAAACGTCCGCCTTAGCATGTACACACATACCACGAACCTAAAAGACATATATGAGAAGCATTTGCGGTTTTTCAGTGTTGTGATAGAAAATTGCGATACGGCTATAAGTAGGGTAGAATATTGAGAAACAAGCCACGTCACACAGCGTGTTGCGTCGACGTGTTGTCGAGTCGGCCAGCAAGCAAAAATGTGATAAAGAGATACAAAAGTTTAGCACAACTAGTCAAAGTTGCAATAAAATGACTATTACTAGTGAAAAATATAGACAAGAATGTCTCACATATAATGCCAGTTTCCGCCATTTTAACCATAAAGCAAAATACAGACAGATAGAAACAGAAAGAGGGGCAGACGTGGGTTAAAAAGTAAATAATATAAAGGCAGAAAGAACTATCATACGTAACGGACTACATGTAAACAGGAAATAAAAGGAAAAATATAGACTCAAAAACGTTTCACAAATATTGTCATGGAGATAAAATATAGAATGAAAAACAGGACGGAAAAGAGTGAGTTACCTTTAACAGAAAAACAAGGGGAAACAGTGACCAATCGAGAGCATGATATAACGGCCATAAAAAGATCAGAAGATGGTGAAAAAAGCCACGATACAAATTGTTTAGGATTTTTTTTTTTACATAGGCATCACCACATTATCAAGGCCAAGAGGCCACTCAAGGAGAGGGGTTAAAGAGTGTACAGTAGAAATTGGAAAATATAGTAATCATGTGTAATGAAAATTTGGTAAATTTGATAACTTATATGGAACGGCTCATCAAGAACTTATTTACGTTAGACTTGAACACAACCATATTGTAGTCAGCCGGAAAGCAGGAAAACGGAAGACAATTCCACAGGCGTGCAGTTCTAAGAAAGAAGCTTTGTTCATGGAATCTACGTTTAGGTTTAGGCACAGATAAAGAGTGGGGGGAATTATTGATAGGGTGTACAGCTAGACGAGTGTTTCTTGTGAAAGTTTGGCGAGGGGGGACCATAGATTGAAGCTCAGTCGAACACTTTCCATGAAAATAACGATACATCAGAGACAAACTCGCAACATCTCTTCTGTGAGATAAAGGTTGCAAGGAGGAGAAAAGGATATCTCCTACGAGGCTACGAAGTCAATTTTGAACTCTATCAAGGCAGGACAAGTCCTTTCTAGCAGCTCCTGCCCAGATGTGGCAACAGTATTCCATCCTTGGACGTACCTGGCTCTTATATAGATAGAGAATAGAATCAACAGTGAGATATTTACCGGATCGATAGAAAGATCCCACCATTTTTCCAGCGGCCTTGGCAACAGATTTGATGTAGTGTTCCATTTAAGATCAGGAGTAATGGTCAAGCCCATAAGCTTGTCAAAACTTGAGGCCTACTGAAGACGAGAGCCATTCATTTCATTTGATGCCAGATGTGGATTAGAATGTTGATGATGTAAAGAGAGAAGCTTGGTTTTAGATGCATTAAAAGTAACCAGCCACTCCTTTCCCCATTGTACTACGTGCTCAAGATCAGAGGAGAGAGAATTGGAGAGAACTTGGTCGTTTACTGTCTTAGATGTGCTACCATAAATGGTAGTGCCGTCAGCATAAATGTCTACAAATGATGTAAGGATGTGATTTGGAAGATCATTAATGTAGATCAGGAAAAGAGTTGGGCCCAGGATAGACCCCTGAGGGACACCGGCATTAATACTGTGAGCTTCTGATTTTTGCCCCTCAACTACTACTCTTATGAACCAATCAGAAAGAAATGACTTAATAATTGAGAAGACTTTTCCAGCTATACCATAGCTAGCGATCTTATGAAGTAAACCTTTATGCCACACCCTATCAAAGGCTTTAGATATGTCAAGAGCAATTGCCCTAGAAAGATTGCCACCGTCGAGAGATTTGCTAATCCTATGCAATATAACTGTAAGCACATCTGCTGTAGATCTAGCAGAACAGAAACCATATTGAGTGTCACTAAGACGGTTATTTTTGTTGAGATGGTTGATTACTTCTGTATTTAACACAGTTTCCAGCAACTTACTCATGACGCACAGAAGACTTATTGACCTGTACTGAGAGGGGGATGAGCGATCACCTGAATTCTTAAATACAGGGCATACTGATGAAATTTTCCAGGGAGATGGGAAACTATTCTCCTTAAGACAACGTTTAAACAGTTTTGTAAGTATGGGCGCTAGTTCAGGTTGAAGTTTTTTTGAGTACTATAACTGGAATACCGTCAGGGCCAGTTGCTTTACTGGAATCAAGGTTTTTGATTAGCTTGGCAACATCACATACAGATATACGTATATCACATAGCGTGTTTTCTGATACAGGATGAAATATTGGGGGTTGGCGGCCTTGGTCGCAAAGGGTAGAATTAGCTGCAAAGTTCTTGACAAAGAGTTTGGCTTTGTCTGATGCTGACGAGATTACCTCAGGTCCATTGATAATACTTTGGATGGAGCACACGCTTCTGTTCAGGATTCTGTTTGCTATTTGCCAAAACTGGTGGGAACCAAGCCGCTGCTCAGCTACTTTGGACTTAACAGATTGAGCATACAACTCTCTTGCGTTCTTTATTACTTTCTTACAATGGTTGCTGGCAGTCCTGAAAGCGGCTTTAGTTTCCATACATCTATTACGTTTGAAGCAGTGGAAAAGTGATTTCTGTGCGCAATGGCAGCAGCACATTCTGGAGAGGACCATCGCTGGCTGTTAGGTTTTTGCTGAAACTTTTTAGAGGGTATGAAACGGTCAATACCTACAATTAACCATTCAGTCAGGTCTAATACTATAGAGGACACATCCTTTTTAAACATGGAACACAGAGGTAGATCAGATATAAATGTACGGAAGATATCCCAGTCAGCCTTAGTGTATCGATATACTGTACGATGGAGAGGTACGTCTGGAGACTTACTACATTTCATTTTTATCTTAATTGATACAACAGAGTGGTCGGAAGATCCAAGAGGCGACAGAACAGAAACTGAACATAGTTCAGGGCAAGTTGTGAGAAAAAGGTCTAGTAGGCTCGCATACTGGCCGTCATTGTCGGGCACACGGGTGGGTTCCTGAACAATCTGAGTGAGGTCATAGGCAATGGAGAAATCATGGCAGAACCTCCCCTCATCATCGGTCTTGTTTGAGTGGGTCAGCCATTCGACGTTGTGAACATTGAAGTCTCCACATACGTGAATGTTAGCAGAAGGATAAGCATATAGGACTTGGTCAATTTTCTCAGATATGCTTTGAAAGATAGTAACTCCGCTGTTGTGGGAGCGATAGAGAGTAAATATAAATGCAGTAGTGTGAGCTAAAGCAACCCGAAAGCACATATAGGATAAGTTAGGATCTTCCCTGGAGATGTCCCTACCACATGGAAAGCTATCTTTAATATAGGCACATATTCCATGCCCATGGCGATGTTGGGGGTCAGATTTAGAAGTTAAGTTAGAGTATCCTATAATTGCAAACTCTTCTAGGGAAATGCCAGTTTCACTTAAAAATGAAAGGTCTGGTTTAGTCTCCTGTAATTGGGTTTCAACCTCTGGAATGTTAGAACGTAGACCCCTGATGTTGGAGAAGGAGACATTGTAGTAGGGGTCTACGTTGGAAGTTGGAGAACCGGGTTTAATCGTGTATTTTTTCTTGAAACTTGTCATGATGAAATTTTGGAATTTGTGGACTAGGTCGTCAGATTTAGTTAGAGCAGGACAGAGACGGCAAACTAAGAGAGAAAAAGAAACGAAGAATTTTTTTTGTAGCTAATGATAAGGTAAAGCCGTAACAATTACCCACTAGTATGGCATCGAGAGACCCCACCAGAAGCTTCTGCATGGTCCAGATTCCATTCACCAAATGGCAATACAGCAGCCCCAGTACTTTGCACCTGCTGATAGGACAGCCTCCTTAGTGGTTAATCCAAGGTTCGGGTCCCTGACTATTAGACGGATAACGTCAGCCCAGACAAAACGTTTACCTCCATCACCCTTACTAGTGACATGGCTAAAAGGATAGACATAGAAAAAGAAAATTTCCACCATCTCTGCCAACTGTTCGCGCAAAATACTGCCGAGTGGGGCTGCGCGTGATGTCACATGTCTGCATCAGATACCCGAGTACGTTTGAAAACAATTTGCATTCGATAATAAGTTAATGAAAAACTTTGAAACACGTCCATTCCACATTAGCTTTATATCAGTTCACTAAGTAAATTGGTTCTTAAAATCAGTCTTTGTGTAATCATTTGAAATATACTTTATTAGAAATTGCGTTGATCAGAAAAATGGATTCTTAAACAAACAGATTTTATAGTTATATACTTAAGAACAATCAGTTTATTTATTTAACAATACTTAAGAGATAAAAAGCCTACGGAGGCAATTTTGTCTATGCCACAAACATGTAGAGATATTAGACGATTGTTATGTACATTCAAATCGTTGAGAAGACATCTAATGAGATTCGATAAACCTGCCTTCATCATAAGTGTTCTCAGTGCAAGGACTGAGGTTTGAGTCTTTAGGGAGTACGCCCATAACGTTAGCTAAAAGTATACCCATAACTCTACACTCCACTATTTGATGCTAGTTACTACTGTATTGTACTAACGTAGCACTCACCTGAGGAAGTTTTGACCAAATGAATTTTTAATGGGAGTATTAAGTTCAGAATCGGTCTCCAATCGCATGTATATCCTCGTTAGGGGAAATTTAGACGTAATCTTTTTGCAGCTCTCAAAAATGTTTCGATGCTCTCCTAGATACAGTGCATGCTATTCCTAAATAGTCATCTATCTGGTGCTGACCAAGCTCAACGTTGCTTAACATCGTGTATCTATTAAAATCCGATGTGTCAAATTAATTATGCCGTATTCTGCTTGACACTAACTTCACTATTTTTCTTAGGTTACATATATATATATATATATATATATATATATATATATATATATATATATATATATGCAGTGGATTACAATATCAGGTAATTTTTAGTTCTATTTGTGCAACAATTTTACAAGAAAAATGGTGTAATTTTGTATACGTTTTTGCGAAGTCAGCAGAGAGTGTTATATGTCGCCCAATTCACTATAGAAATGTGCCAAGAAATATTACCGAATTCTTACTGTAATTAATGCAGTTATGTTCACAGAAAATATTTATTCCCTCTCTTGAGTAAAAGAACTAGTTACAATATCTCTTCCGGCATAACATTCCAAGTTTTTCTTACATCTATGCAATATTTTTAGGGAGCGAATAAGAAATAAATGAAATAAACGTAAGGTTAAGAACTGAGTGTTGGTTAAGTCAGCGTTCAATTCTGTAAATGAATATAAAATATATTTAGAACTGTTACCAAAAACTACATCTTGAATTTGCAGTAAGTCTAGATCAGTTAATGTAGAGATTGTGACCATAAAAAAACAATACTTGATAAATGATTTTTATTTTAATTTGTAAGTTCAGCATTTTACAGTTATCAATCGGAAACTTTTGCATATATATATATATATATATATATATGTATATATATGTGTATATATATATATATATATAGTGCAGCGATAATTTCCTTTAGTTGAACTATTTGAGGATATTTACACATATATAAATAATGACAGAACATTTTACATAATCTAAATTAGTGGTATTTTATAATCAAAATGTAAGCGCATACTCATTGATAGCCATTGGTAGAATATAGATCGGTAGACATATGTGTGTAAAATTTATAAAAACATCTGCCCAGGCATTATCGAGCATATGGGGAAATAACTCACACATAGACAAAGTGCCTTTCATATATAAGTAGGCAGGGCATAAATAAGTTTTGTTAAAATAATTTCAAAAATTAAGTTTTTAGTCTTAAAATTAAAGCTTTTTATTCAGTGTTTCAGTAGCGAGCAAAAGAAAAAAAAACACTAGAATTTACCCCAGTTTTCAATATATAGTTCTCAAACCTATTTCTAAATGCTTATAGTACTATAATAGCTTTATTATCTGTTCCTATGCCTGACAATTCTTACTACAGAACGTATCCAATGAAGTAGTCTGAGGTTTTTCGGATTTCAGGCGAAAATAAATCGTCATTATGTCAAAGAGTAACAGTAATTGAACCTACGTAAGATTGAACGAATGCGCGAATGATAAATTGATTTAATTATAAATGCTTACTTGATGGATCGAATTTACTACATCCTCTGATGTAATGCTGCCTTTTCTCCTATTTCATCGTTTCCCAAATCAGAAGATCTGAACCAATAGAAAACGTCGAGTTGTCAGAAAGCTGGAATTTTATTTGTGAGATTTCTCTTTTTACACTGAAATCCAGAATTACGAAAAAGAAATCACAAAAAGTAAACATATTTTATTCGATTCTAATTTATTAGATGTTAAAACGGTTTTATTTAAATTTAGGAAACTTTTTTTTTTACAATTATGTCTGCATTAATCAGTAAAAGTTGGACAAGTAGAAAATAGTTTTATTTAAATAAAATGCCAGGAAGAAAAGAATTTGAGCAAATTTAAATTATAAACGACATTAAACCCCGTTCAGCAGGATTTCAGTCTACCTAGCATCTAATTTGCGACGATATTAATCAAATTTTAATATGTATATAATGTAAATAGATTATTATGAAAAATAAAAGAAATATAACAAGAAGTCTACGTATACACACATACACACGCACACACACACACACACACACACACACACACACATATATATATATATATATATATATATTAACTTCGTACATTTGGGCAGTCTTCTCTCATAATACAGATCTCGTTAAATATCAGCGCTATGCTCTGCATAATTTTTATTGTTCATATTTTAAATATGGCGGGCGAATTTTCTCTCGTTTCAGCAGTTTCAGCAGTTTCAGCGACGAACATTCACTATACCACAGTACTTAGAACAACCCGGTACGCCGAAAATGCGAGAAACGACCCATTGAAATAATATATATATATATATATATATATATATATATATATATATATATATATATATATATATATATATATTGGGGCAACAAGTCATTTCCCGTATTTGCGGCGTACCGGGTGATCTCCAAGTATTGTGGTATAATGTTGTTTATATATGTATTTTCTCTCTATCTCTAATCTCTCTCTCTCCCTCCCTCCCTGTATATATATATATATATATATATATATATGTATATATAAATATATATATATAATATATATATATATATATATACATTCTTATTCGTAGTATTCCGAATTTTACTGGGCTCACATGATTCAGTAATCCTTCATATTACTGGGCTCACATTATTCAGTAATCGTTCATCTTAATACTTTATGCAAAGCATATTCCTATCCCTTCTAAACAGAAAAAACATTAATAAATGTGTTCCAGCTCTTAATATCTTCCTAAAATATACGATGGAATGCTTACTTTAGCAACAATTATAAATACTCTAATTCTTCTATTTCTCAATCTCACTCGGAATCCTTAAATAATAATCTAACAATTAATTACCAATACATTTTAAGTTAAAAAGAGACGACTAAAACTTACAAAATTATCAGAGATTATAATGGAGCATTCATGTATTATTTTTACAAAAATCAAGACATTAAAGAATGGGTCGATAGCAAAAACTAGTGTATTTCATCGTTAGTTACAATTGTTTCAAGACTACTCGGACAAATCCAAACATTATGTCATTTGTAAATTTTCACAAGTACAGCCTTTCTTCAGACGTATTGAATAAAAAAAAACTTTAACAATAAAACATTATTGGACACCATTTCCCTCATGAGAAAAAGAAAACAAGCGAAAATATTTTACCTATATCGCATCCTTGCAAAGTATTGTTTAAATATTTATCTATTTTCGTATTTCCATTAAAAAATTCAAACAAAATATCATACAAAGATAGCACTAATTACCTGTGTTGATTTAATATGTTTTGCTAATATTATTCATTGATTTCTTAAATTAAATATCTTTATTTCTTTATTCTTAGAACTGCACGCCTGTGGAACTCTATACCGTCTGCCTGCTTCCTACCGGACTACAACTTGGATGTCTTCAAGTCCAACGTTAACAAATTCCTAATGAACCGCCCCCTTAGGTAGACACTTCGTCAAATCTCCACACTAACGTAATGTACTTGCAATAACCCTTATCCCTGAGTGGCGTCCGGGCCTTTATAAGTGGTGATCACTGTGTGAAACAAAAATTAATTAACATTATTTATTTTAATCCAGACTAATCAACTCAGTTCAATTGTTACGATTTAATGTTAGTTTTGTATATGGAATTTACTTTGTTTGTTTACAAAAATATCAGTTAACCACTTTCTGTGATTTAAGGAATGTTTTTGTTTAAAACTTATTGAATAAGGAAAGAAAGTTCAACGTTACTTTATACTTGATTCATTCTCATTCTTCATTTAACATTAAGGATCTAAACCTATTTTTTATTTTTATTTTCTTTCGTTCTTTCCTATTAAGATTAACGATTATCGGATAATTTAGATGTAGAAATGGAGTCAACTCTGTCAGTTAGAAATTTTAAAGATTTTGTTAAAATTATTAGTTATCAACATCCTTATATGCATTCATAACGATTAAAGGGAAGTAACTACATATGCATATTAGGACTTTATAAAACATAGAAGCATCAAACGGCTTTTGTTACTTGCCTTTTCTCCTTATGGATGCATATTAAATTGAAGGTGTATTACATTAAATAGTTTCCCTTTTCCTAAGACGGTTGCGGGGGTTTGCAATCGTAGGATTATTGTGCAGGGCGTAGCTATGTTAATAAATCGGTTGGTTATTACAGTTATTTTTCAGCAGTGTAGATTGTTTTATTGAATATGATTTATTGTTAGTCAATATTATGGGTAATGTGGATGTTAGACGGCAGGTAACTGAGTTATTATTGTTATATTGTAGGTACAATTATACACTTTATCGTTTAAAAAATACATTATTGAATACTGTTGCGTTTTATTAAAGTTTGCTTAAATTGAAGAAATTCCTCAAGAGAAGGAGGCTACTATAGATTTTCTAATAGAATAAAGGTGATTGGAAAAGTTGCGAACATAAAAAAAATATTTAAATTGAACTGATAGGTGTTTATTGTACGATTGTCTATTGAGTGTAGATTAGTACCAAGACAATTAGATTCTTGTTTTTCAGGTGAAATATTATAGAAAGCCCAAAATTGTTGAAAATCGTTTTATTATATTCTCTTGATCACGTTCTAGTAGCGAATGGTGCATCATCTTCCTAAAAAAACGGTGATGTGCTTAGTTGTTTCAAAGGTAAAGGCCTAGCAAATTAATTAGAATGTATTATGATATTATATTATTGGGGTGTCTTTTCAAACCCAAAATTTATTGTGGAAATGCCTGAGCAACCTTCTAGCTTGGAGGATTAATTAATTTAAACGCTGGTTAAATCGGTGTTTTTCTAAGCAAGTAAGTGGTTTGTTTAAGGAGACAATTGCTGATGTCAACGGTGAACAAATTTATGATAGTTTTATGTTTTAGGAGAAGAAAACAGTCAATTATAAAGTGTGCGTTTTGCCAGAGATGGAGGCGAAATGTTTTTCTTAACGAGGGATAATTCTATTTAAAAATTTCGTACTTACGAAACCTAAATCAGACTTAGATGAGCAAATAAATTTAGTAGATTGGTTTTCGTAAGAAAATAGTTTATGGTCCTTGAGTGTAAACTAAGGTGTGCCTGATGTAAGTATATCGAAAACTTCATGGATAATCATCGAGACCAATAATATCTTAGCCCCTAAGTTTATACCATCCAGAATTTTTCTGTGAAACTATTTCATAAGATTTAATGAGCATTTTATAAATTAGTTTTTTATATAGTAGGTAGTCGAGTTTATTATGATTTTTGTCTGCTCAATGGGACGAATAATTATGTATTTTTCTTTACTTTTGCAGAAAAGTTGTTAATCTTGTTAATTTGAGATTTTATGGTATTTTTGTATTTAAAAATTTGATTTTATTAACAACATTTAGAATAGAGTCTTCAAATTCATCTACGTGGGTTTATATTCAGGTTGGGCCGTGATTTATGTAAATAGAAATTAGTTGCTATCTCTTCAATCCTCTTTTGTTCCCAGCGGTAATTAATTAGTATATTATTATTTAGGGAATCCGAGTGGGATTGAGAAACAGAAGAATTAGATTTTCTATAATTGTTGCTGAAGCTTAAATCATAATATTAAGCATTTCATCATATATTTAAGGAGGATATTAAGAGCTGGAACAAATGTATTAATGTATTTCTGTTTAGAAGGTATAGGAATATGTTTTGCATAAAGTATTAATATTCCTTCTTACCATATCTGGAGAGGATGAAAAAGTTAAATTCAGAATGTGCTAAAGTTGAACAGAAAATGTAATATTGTTCACAAATAGAAAAATCTAAACTAAAAACTAATAGGAATAATATAGAAATATTTATCATAATCACTATCAATGTAAAACCCCAAAAAGGCAAACAGAATATACAGCTTTAATATAATATAAAAACAAAATTTTGTTTGAAAAAATTATTCTACATGTAAAAAACAAACACATTATAACCCTATAAGGAAGTTATGAAAAATTTCATTTATCTGACAAAGAGTAAAAATAAACAAGAACAATTTTATTCAATGTAGAGGTTTACAAAAATATACAATACGATTTCCGTGTTAATGCATTAACAAACTACTTATATTAAATTAAAAATATTTGCATTTGAACAGTTTTTTAATAGCCAGTGACATTTTATAGGGTTTCAATAAGATTAAGAAAGCAAGAAAAACGAGAAAAAAGATATAGCAAAAATCAACTGAGAATGACGGTAAAATTCAGAACAGGAAAAAATTCGAAATGAGCCTATTAATGAATTAATTTAAAATCCATGATAAAACAGAATTTTAAATTCCCAGGAAAAATTTTAATTGCCACACACAAAAAATGAAAACATACAAAAACAACAGGTCATGGAAAAGTGAACTTAAAGCTTTTTCATAGACAACGTTTTTTTTTTTACAAATAACGGATGAGGCAAATGGAAGTTGAAATTGAAAATGAGCTGATAAGAAAAAGAAAGAAAAATAAAAAGAGATATCATAACAGAGAAAAGGATGAAAGAATATTATGAAGTCGAAAAAAGAAGGGAGAAAGAAATATAGACATACTGAGAGAGAAGGAGAGTAAAACACCGGAAAGGGGGCGTATAGAGTATCGTATTTCTCAATATAGTTATAGAACATATAAATACATAGGTCAGCTGAGGTCAATTTGATCCAGTCAAGAACATAATTGTGTAAAGACTATAATTCAGGTTTATTTATTTCAAATTTCGAAAGAAGTTAAAATAGGTAAGAAGTTTTCTGATCATAAGTAATGGTTTAATAAATTAATGTATAATTATTATCGGACGCTCACACACACGCACACAAACACACACATATGTGTGTATATATATATATATATATATATATATATATATATATATGTATATATATATATATACACGGATGTATTAATGCATGTTCACGCATATATTTAAATAAAAAATGATAATGTAATGTAAATTAATAAAAGATAAGAGGTGAGACTAAAGGAGACAACTCCCTCAGAAGCAATAGTGACACACATATAATTATATATGTATATATATATATATGTATATATATATATATATATATATATATATATATATATATATATATATATATATTAAAGAGGCAATGGAAAAATGTGTTGCGGTATTTCCTCTTAATATTGTTCGTATTAATGTGTGGAATAATTAGCAAAAGAATGCTCTGCAGTTTTGCTTATCAACGGCCTCAACTCAATCATACTTGAATTTGATATTAATGTGTTATATATGATGAGATATATGCGTAAATAACAGGAATTTGACAGAATTATTCTTTATAATGTAAAATAGAAAAAAACGATATAAAACTACCTATTAAAAATATTGCATTGGAAGAGTAATGTTACTTTATTTGGAAATATATTTTTATGTAAAATTAATAAAAAAAGTCAGCAGTCAGTGTACATTTTCTTTAGTCGGGAAAGTCCCGCTTGTGCTTTTTAACGACTTACACCAAGTGCTATTTTTGGTCCACTTGACAGATAATTGATGAGTTGAAATCCTGGGTAAGCGCCAATCCACGTTCTGCTACATCGTAAACCACCTTTAGTGACTTTATCTCTTTAAAACCATTAGCATACTCCCGTGTAGATTGCCATGTTGCTGGATGAAATTACAGAACACCTTTTGATATTCAAAGTACAACAACGAATGACTTTGTGTTGCAGATGATATATTTTGAAGATCCAGTTTATTGTTCGATTTAGACGTCAATATTTTCCTGAATTAGGCTGAGCTTTGTAACTCGGTTTCGCAAACATACACTGCTTTTGTTTCATCACATACTCGACCGTCAAGGAATGCTAAGCCAACACGTTTTTCAATAAGATGCCAGGGGTTACGTGTAAGCACTTTCAGTGCTTCAGTAAAAACATACTTGTTGATTACTTAGTAGTTTTGAAGATTCTGTACCCAAAGTTAATCATTTCGTGGAACTCTAGATGTACAGGGACAAGTAATACAGGCCTTTAAATATACTTTGCAACAAACAAATCGAACTGCTGAAACCTTTATAATTGTTTTTTTTTATAACCTAAACTGAGATCGAAATACGTATATCTCTAGACAGTAGATTACCTTTGCCATCCACTTAGTTTGATGAAAACCTGGTTTTCATATTTTCTAGTTTGACAGTTGCTGACATCCAATATATAATAAGGCCAACTCTACAAAGTATTTGTCATCATCCCGGGGCGGGTACATTTGAAGGCGCATGTGTACAAATGCAATGAGTTCATTTTTTTTTTTCAGATACTGAAAATTGTTCATTACTGATTCTCTGGTATTCAACAGTATTAATGTTGCTCCAACCTTATAAAAATCTCTTTTTATTTGTATCAGCTTGTTGATCTTTCCATAAAACCTTCAAAAGCCTGTGCAACTATCAGTTCATGAAAGTGATGACGATAAGGTAATCCGAGAAGTTGGTTCTATATTGTCTATTCCAACAATCCACACACATAAGGATTTTTGCCTGTGTTTCTAAAAAGCTGCAAATGATCTCCATGTGATTCGGTCGGTAGCGTTCCATTAATTGATAACACAGAAAACAACAGCCACTTAGTCTCCACCTGTAGCACTTGTTTTTGGAGGAACATTAAGTATTTTAATAACCCCGTCTCATGATACATCACTGCCAATCTATAAACTTTCCTATTTCCAGTGAGTGCCGGAAGAATTTTTCCATCCTAATGCATAGTAAAGTGTACATTAGCTAAAAAAATATTTCCTTTATTTCATGGGCTGCCATGGTAATGTCGTCGAGCTTGTCTTGTAGATTTCTTTATTCAGAGCTACCTCTCTTGGATTGTTACCAAATACTTCTGCAACAGCTGCTAGGATGTATGCTGCATTTTAGTCACTAAATTTTGTTCTGTCAAGGGCAGCTGAAAATTTTGCTGTCATGAGATTCATTGGTCTATGACATTTTCTGCTTATACAGTAGTGACCGTAACATAATACATGTTGATCTGATCTTTCTCAATCATCTGAACTGGAATAACTTCTATCACTATATCCTGCCATGTTGACTGTTGACAGTCTTTCTTTCTTTCCGTACCTGCATTCGCATTTCTGCGATCAGTTTTCTCTCGAGACGTCTTCATTCAACAAAATGTAACTTTGAATCAAGAGAAGCCATACAACCGCTTCTTCATTTATCTAGTTGTGCTTCTAGACAGTTTGTGTCTTCATCACTTTTGCTTATACTCATAGCATCAGCATGGGCAACATCGAATACGTCATCAAATGAATCTGCAAGTTTAGCTTCTCAAGCTTTCTGAGTATTTTTCTTCCTGGAACAGTTCTTTTTCAATAATTTTCATTTATTATGCGAGCCGTTCATTTTAATAATGATTGTTCAGTAATGCCGTGTTTTGATTTGAGATTTAGTTAAGAACTTCAGCAATTTAGATGTTGTAACATATGGACTGTCTTGTAATGTGAGTTTTTGATTATTATGCAAATCGAAAAATCTTGCCAGAACTTGGCGCTTAATAGTTAATTTACTCCCAGTTATGCATCCGGAATATGAACAAATAAATCAAATACTACGTTGTTAGATTTATGGTGTTTACGATAATCAATTTATGTGATTTGTGAAACGAAAAATTAAATATTTTAAATATGTATTAATAGTAATTAAAAATGAAAATGCCATAAACAGAAGGATGGAACTTATTTTTAAAGTTATGAAATTTCTGACTCTCACCTCACCAATGTATAAGATATACTTAAAAAATCACTCGTAGAAAATATTAATATGGAGACGGGCTTCCTGTGATAGAAAAGTTTTACAATATTGTATGACGAAATCAGAGAGCATCGCATGAGGAGCAATCTGCTCAGTATAACTGAGTCTGGAAAGGAGGGAATAGAGAGAATCCTATGCCTATTTTCAACAGGTTTAAATGCCCGAACAAACCGCCTAGCTTTTAAGCCCTGCTCTTCCCTCCATCTCAGAGTTTAAGCATATTTTAAAAATAGTTGTATTAAGCTTTTAAGTAGTTACCTGACTCGGATAGCTTTGTGATTCTTGGCGACTTTAATACACGAGTGGTAGCAGACTACACCTATTGGCCCAGCGGTCTGGGACGTTTTTACAATAAGATTATGAATGAAAATGTAAACAACTCCTGTGCGCTATTCAAAAGCTATGCATTATCAACATCTTTCTACAAAGAAAAC
This sequence comes from Euprymna scolopes, assembly GCF_053919585.1. NCBI lineage: Eukaryota > Metazoa > Mollusca > Cephalopoda > Sepiida > Sepiolidae > Euprymna > Euprymna scolopes. The sequence goes on from NC_136485.1 coordinate 73,937,049, forward strand.
CTCAACACACCACTTGCAGCACCAAAGACGGTACCACCTGAACCTGATCATGACGCGGCGTTCGCAGCAGAGAAACATTTTTCCCAATACCTTCTTACAACAGCGCCGACTGTGACACCGACAGCGATTTGGTTTATAACAAGATTTAGATCCAAGAAGGAGTTCGATCCAGGCCACAAGAGAAAACCAAATATCAGCACGACTAAAATATAAGATTTTTGAAGTGTGGATTTGCAAACCAAGCAACTGAGTGAAAACGTAGTGATCAGCCCTATCACTCACAAAGAAAAGCAGAGTGGCGGTCGATATTGCCCCTTAATGTGATTCGTTGCTTGCTCAGTCTTCGGTAAGAACCGGAATAAAATCCATGAATAGTTCGCCACTTATGCAGTTAGAATGACTCCACTGCTAGAAGAAAAGCTTACAACCATTTATAACTACAAAAATAGCCATCAAAATCTTAGTTGCAAACTAATCGTTCAGCTCGTATCAAAGTATATGATGCTGTAATTTGTATAAACTGATGCTAGACTGACCTCTGACCGAATATTCAATAGGTTACCGATGCTGGCTATTTCAATGGCGTCTACAAAAAAGACAATTGTGCCGAAAACAACAAAATCACATCTAAAGTCAAACAGTAGCATGTCTATAATCATGACAAGCAGATTGCTAGGATGGTGGAGCCTTTCCCTAATCTCTACAGTTAAGAGAGTACCATCTAAGTATCTACGGTAGAGTTCGCCGATCTCTTTTCAGTTCTGCAGAAACTTGATGAACTGCTAACTTTTGACGACATCACCGAGGCAGATAATGAGCATCCCAGTAAAAAGCTATCAGCCCTTGACGTCAAACTGGCCGAAGTGATCAGAAGCGGTGTACCCGCTATTTCAGCACCTTTATTAACCACTGTACTCGTGCTGGAAGAAAGGCAATGTATCACAATAAATAAGATAGTGCTATCTCCTTACACCTTATAAAATAAAAGATACCGTGGTAATTGCAACAATTACAGAGGAATCTGGCTGTTGAGCGGCGTATGAAATCTTTCATTCCGCGTGGTGCAGAAATGATTCTACGAGCAACAGTGCGAAATCAGGATAAAACATGATCTTCTCTTTTTTCAGGCAGCTTCAGAATGAATGTCTGGAGTAAATGCAGCCATTACACGTATCGTTTATCGCCATCTTACTTTTGAAGCATGGAAGGCATGTTAAAGGTTCTGGAAAACACCGGATACCTAGAGAGGCTTCTAAACATCGTTAATCATGTAAATATGAAGGGTGTTGTACTAGGTGATGTAGAAAAACCATCTTCTTTTTGACAAGTGGAGTGGCTTGAAAGAAGGCAAATGCTCACCGGGCCTGATTGACATGTATTTTTTCTAATGTCATACCATCCTCGTTCAAGCGGTAAACTCTACAAAAGACTAAGAGTAAAAATCAAGATATTTACTGCTTTATTTGTGACTTGCTGTTCACGGACAACGGCGCGCTTACTGCCCACAGCAATGAGGAACTTCAGCAATTTCCTGTGTGACTTTCAACTTACCATCAGTTAAACTAAGACTAATATCGTGCGGCAGACAACTGACCATTCGTCTTCAATCACGATCACCAATTACTAAATTGCAGCAGTGAAAGTGTGCGCATATCTGGGGTCAACTGAAACAGATAACCCTGACATAGGACCGGATCTCTACCGACGCATAAGTCATGCAACCTGCACATTTAGCAGAAATGTTGTGAGTGTGGAAAAAACAATAAATTTATAATTAAACAAAAAAATAGCGGTTTATAACGCTTGGGTTTTGTGTACGCTACTTTACGCCAATGAGTTTTAGATGTTGTTGGCACATCAACATCGGGAAAAGTACTCATACACCTTGAACATGTGCAATTGCAGGGGGGTTCTGGGTATCACACAAGTAGATCTCATCATCAATAATGAGATCATCAGACGCTTGTTGATGTACTTTGTATGAGCACTTTTTTGCGTAAGCGTAGGCACTGCTTGCTTCGTCATGGCTTGTACATGCCCGCCGGATAGATAGTCGCCAGGATATCCTAAGATATTCTCTTCGAAAAATGTATTATCGGCAATAGAAAAACACGTCGCCCTCACTTTCGATTAAAAGACTCATGTCAGAGAAGTATAAAAAAATAGGCATAGTTTTAGAATCTGGGAAACACTTGCTGATCAGCTGGATCTGTGGAAAAAAAAGACAGATCACTAGAGAGAAAGAGATAAACTCCGTCAACTGTGATAAGAGAAGTGAGCCCGATACACAGAACGAGTGCGCCGCGTAACACCATTCTCCCTCATTTAGGTCATAGAGTGAAGCTCGGGCATGATAAATGGACGCATAAAACATGCATTTTTGTCTATAAAAATTATACGGGAAATAACTCGTACAGCCTTTACTAAGTAAATAAACTTACTTATTTTTAAGACAACAAACAAAAATATAGTATAGGACTTTATTATCATTCTATGCACACACACACGCATATATATATATATATATATATATATATATATATATATATATATATATATATAATATTATTTATTTAGATAGAGAAATATTACATAACTGCTGCACTGAATATGCTAAGGTTTCAGACAATTAGGCGCTAAGGACAACATTTCCGCGTTAAGCTACGTAATAAAATTAGTGTACTACTTAAAGAACAAGACGTTTAAGTAGTACACAAATTTTATTACGTCGTCTGACGAGGACCTTTTAATATGTAATATCAAGCGACTATGCAATATATGTTGATATAAAGAAAAATGTTATATTTTGCTCTTTTTATTGATCACTCTTTATAACTTCGTTTTAATTAACGTGTTTTCCGTCATGAATATCTTTAACTTTGTATATATATATATATATATATATATATATATATATATATATATATATATATGTGTGTGTGTGTGTGTGTGTGTGTGTGTGTGTGTGTGTGGACTCATGCATATATATCTATAATTAATGTGTACATTTTTTAAATAATGTATATATGTATATATATACATATATGTATATATATATATATATATATATATATATATATATATATATATAATTATTTCTATAGTCAGACCACGACGAAGCTCACACAGAAAATAATTTTAACTTTGTCATCTTTAATGCTCTGCAAATAACTTTGTCATCTTTAATGCTCTGCAAATAACATATCTAAAATCAGGTTAAGAAAGTCAATTAAACGAAAGCGAAACGTGTATTCTGCTACCTAAATGAATTAGAATTTTAATAGTATTATTCATGATTTATTTGTACTTACTCATACCCGCCACTCATACCTGCTTTAAGTGATTAGGCTCTAAATAAATCCAGTTATTGCTAAGCTTTGTGCAAACGCTTGTACTCATAAAATTCTAACATAAACTGAGTTCATCGTTAAGTTAATTTTAATCAATATATTTTTTCTCGGTTTGAAATAAGATTATCTCAAGAACATGTTATCATTTTGAAACACGAACAATGAATAACGGAAATATAATTTAAATAATACCGTTTAAACTAAATATGATAAAAAGCAATATTTTCCTACATCTCATAAGATTTTTAAATCAAAAAAATATTATTAATTTGTGTAATAGACTGATTGAAAAAATAAACAAATAAAAGTGATTTATATTGAAACATTAGTTTAATTAGCGTTCCACTATTAAATTATCTTGTTTTTATGGAATACACTTCAGACAATACGTAAGAGGCTGTGATGAGGGTCATTGTAAGGTTCACTCAGGAGGACTTCCAGGTTGCCTTAAAAAAAGTTTTAGAACATTACAATAAGTGCATTGCAGCCCAAGGGATTACTTCCATCTAGACTAGAATCTCATGTGAGTATTGTCAATAAGATGCGTATACGAAATAAGTCAGTGAACTTATTGTAAGCACCTTGTACTAAAGATTACATAATTTAACAATATACGAATATACATTTTTAATATTTTCTATAGCGTAAACAATATCTTAAACGCAATATATGCACAAAAGTAAATGCACAAAAGTAAATGCACAAAATCCCATCTAAATGCATAAGGAAAAACATATATAAAACACACTTGGCTAATATGAGCATATGCGTGTAATTGTTGCATATTTCTATAATTTTTCTGGTGAACATATGCTATCAGCAAATATGTTTCTATATATTTAATGGTTTCGTAGCGAGCTTTACAGGTATGAATACAGGATACTCGTATACGAAGTGTAAGGGATACATCTAAAATAACCGTATTTGTTTAGTTTTTGTCCTGGACAGTTCCTTCCTACATATTTTATATTTTTAATGACACTTAATGATATATTCTGATATGCATATCGGTTGCTTTACGCGGAATATTAATATATTATATGTATGCGTAACGAGCAGCTGATTCTAGGATGAGTAAGGGTCACATTAATGAAACCTGTTGCAAAATTGGTACACTCATCCATCTTAGTCTATGAAAATTAAACGCGAATAACTTTACGAGAGAATAACTCTCATAGTTAAAAGAAAAGGCTTACTTCCGGTTTCACCTCAACTGTCAGCTATAAATAATTAAACATAAATAAATTATATATAGATAAATAAAATGAATGAAAAAATCAATTTAAAATATACTTTTCAATAAATAAAACGAATAATTAAAATGATTGCATTCCAACAAATAATTACATAGAGCTAAATATTAAAATTGATTATAGACACATTGTTAATGTGTAATTTTGTACATATTAAGTAAATTGTGACGAAATAAACACAAAGACAAGAATACAAATATTTTATAATTAGAATTTAGAATAAACATAGAAACTCACTTTTATATAATCATACCATGCATGCATGCTTTAAAATTCATGCACATTACGTATTTATTTTAAATCGATTAATATACTAAACTCAATATAGTAATAAGATCAAAACGATATATATATATATATATATATATATATATATATATATATATATATATATATGTATATATATATATAATAAATTCCACAGCCAAACAACGTCGCATCGTACAATAGGCATGACGGTCAACCAAGCGGAAGTCTAAGACTCGAGTTTCGCCCTCATTTGGGCTCATCAGTTAGACAAATCCGAACTCAGGATTCGAAACCCGAGCCTCTTGTATTCGAGGCTACCAACTGAGGAAACGCCCCGCACACATGCATTTCTATAAACAAACACAGACCAAGCAAACCACGCCGAAATCCGACTGTGAAATGAACCTACTTCGTCTCGACAATATATATATATTGATATATATAAAACTTAGGTTCTATCAGCTAAGAATTGCCTCCCCGTAAGAAAACGGGACGTTAATGTTATCAGCCAGGAGCGAAATCGAAAAAAAGTTTTGTAAGAAAAAAAAAATAGAAAATAATGCAGAAAGCCAGGGGCGCGGACTGGAATAACTTTAATGAATAATCAAATGAAATGAGAGGACATATTCTCACGACGCAAATTTAGCATTTTAAAACGACGGTTCGCGCACGTGCTGTTTGCAAGCAGCCTCGAAAGCAAATGTTTTCATCTGAACTCCCTTAAAAAAGACGGCATTACTACACGAAATTAAGACGATTCTTTTTCCAATTTTTCGATATTACGTGTCCGCGAGATAGCTTTTTCTAAAGATTCCGCGTGGTGCTTGCATGATGTGGATGGTAAAGGCTTTTAGAGGATATGCGAACTCCTACATACAGACATTTGTGCATTATATTAAAGATAACAGGAAGGTGCCCGGCGTTTTCCGTTTTTGACAGCGCCGTGTAGAGGGAATAATTTGTAACATCGGGATGAGTAGGCGGCGTGGCTTGGTCGTTAAAAATGTTACAGCTGGGGCGGGGGACGTTGCCCTGTCGTAAAATCCGTTAAAATACGATAAAATTGTGTGGGGACAAAAAGCTGATAACGGGAGCGAGGAAATGAAGGCCTTGCCTTGTCATAAAGAAAAAAACATGACTTAGGTGGTAGCAACCAGAAGCAGAAAATGAATGCAAAAAAAAAGAAAAGAAAAAAAGTAGCGATGCCCGCCGCTCACGTGAATAACTCAACTTAGTAAGTGATCGCTTTATCGACGTACATGAGGACATAGTCGTCATAAGGCATCAATTTTATAATTTAAAAACGGGGAAAAACATGATTCTCGGTTAGCACACTGCGCTGAAAACCAGGATTTAATCTGACTCCCTTCAAACAAAACGAGGTTTCTACACGAAATACCGTCCTATTCTTCCCATTTGTTTGATCTATTTTGACCGGCTACATTTTTGCATGTAAAATTCGGACGAGAAAAGATTTTAGCGGACATACAAACCAACACACAAATACACAGATGTTTGAAATTTATTTAATATATACAAGGTTTTTGGTTTGCTTTAGTTTATACTTGTAGACCTACGACTTTAGCCATCGGCCAACTAAAAGATAAGGTTAAAAATTGTGACTGTTTAGACATATATCGCCTCATAGAGGGTAGTGGAAACTGTGTAATCAATTGACAAAAAATTAATTATGGGGTCATAATTTTCCTAAAAGACAGCTTTAGAAGAATTTTCTTAAAATATTACCATGCTGCAGTCAGTTGTAAACAAAACTACGTACCTGTGCTCTTTTCGACATAAAAAAATAAAGATAAGAAAAGAAAAAAAAAACAAGAAAGTGTCACGCCAGCGTTAAAGATTTTGCTGGTTTATAGAAGTAACATTCAAAACAATTGCAATTTATTTTATGCATATTGTTATTTCCTAAACATAGCACCAGGATTAATGTACAATTGTCATGTTTAAAATTATTACAGAACCAATCCTATTTTTCTGTAATATCCTCACCCACCTTGACCCTTAACAATGTACTTTTGACAACAGAAAGAAGACCACCTTCCATCATGATAATGCACGTCTTCATAAAACATTACTCACAAAATATGTCAGGATAATTTTGTTTAAAAATCTTGCCCCGTCCTGTATATACCACTTATCCAGTACCCACATTTTTTTCAGTAATTGAGAGTATTACAAAACCATTTAGATGCTCACTATAAGAGGAGGTTTGTGATACTATAAAGTGGCCCTGGGGTGGATTTGAGCTACTATGTGCTTAGAGGGGGGAGGGATAAACAAAGAAATCGGAAATATCCTACAATAGACAAAGAGATAGGAAATAGCTTAGAAAATCAAAGAAAGAGGAAATGTCCTACAATCAACCATGACAATAGAAACCTACTGATAAAACAGGGAAGGGCAGCTTCCGCTAACCAGGATGGGGTGGGCGACGAGTGATACCAACATAGAGGGGACAGTTAGTTGAGATCGAGATGCGCTCGAGAGCGGATGGAAGTTGAACGGTCAGTTGACAACTAGATGCGCTAGACGTCGTATGAGAGTTGATAACGACTACAGTTTGACATTTAGAGTTGATTGTAAAACAGAGATAGACAACTGTAACATCGATAGAACAGGGGAAAACACACGCACTCACAAGTCCAACAGTCAATTTATATGTGAACATTGGCTTTTGTGTTTTTCCTTTGTTTGTTCATATTTCTATTTTGTTAACCGCCTGTGTTCTCATCGACAGTCGCCAACGGGAAAAGGAAAAGAAGAACAGTCGAACGAAAAATCCACGGTACACGACGTTGGGAGTCGGCGATTGTCAAGGAGCCACACACACGTCGGGTTACAGGTTGAACACGAGTTAGATTCATATTCCACATTGAAAGATAACGAATTTATAAGCGAGCCAGCTATTAGTTACTTGACAAATAGGATCAAGTAATAGAAAAGCATGGCAAATATGTTTAATTTCAAGATAAATATTTCAATCGGCAAAAACGTTTGCACCAATCTGATATATTGTATGGTATATGTTGTGTCTGTATCAATAACAACACGAAGGCAGAAAGTAATGGTAAAACAAATATATTAAGACGAAAATATAATACATATTTTCAAAGGTGCAGTTGTACTGCAGTTGGAAGATTGTCCGTCAGAGGGCGTGTTAAAGTCTTTCATGGAGCAACCGGCACATGCGTCTTGCCTATCCGGCGTTCGAACACAGCTCTCCGATCTTGTTGATTTGTTACCTTTATCTATATCTTGTTCACCCAGGATGTGCTAATTAGTGTGCGTCCCCACAACAGTATATTTTGTTACAAAGGCCGGAGACCGCTTGAAATATGAAAAATAAATTATTAAATACAAAAAAATAGCATCTTTTCTATGCTTCAACAAACACTCGTAACCTTGAAATCACTATTCTAGATTCATACATGTACTTTTGACATTACATAGCAGTATGAATATATTAGCTATTTTGTTAGATATTCGCTTTTCAATATTCGGTCGGATTCGTAAACTTAACCTTACAAAACTGATAAGATTACCCATTTTATTGCGACTTACGATAGGTTAGTGAAAGTATTAAAAAGGGCAGTTCATCTCGTATTAAGAAACTTACAACACGGGGATTAGGCAAGTTTGTTGGATTTATCGCGGTCTATCTCAATACGTTCATTTTGAAAAAGGCTAAGGTATAAATAACGAGCAATTCGCGCTTGCTACGTTCTTCATTCATGCACGTAAATTTGATTTTTTAATCGTCTCTCTACTAATATAGGCAATTTAAAAGTCAGTGAAATAAAACGACGCTTCATTGATTTAGATAATAGTAAATAATACCGCTGGATTAACACTAGATACAAATAAACACTTGTAGTAGAAATTTTATGAACAAATCAAAGTAATCGGGCGGCAATTTCTACATCAGTGTTGTTTATTCAATAGCAGTATTAGTATACTTAGTACATCATCTCTAGGATTAAATTAAGTAAAAGAATCATTGAAATTATGCCATCGTTATTCAGAGATTATTTACGCGTTTATCAGTACTTTTCAAGAACTGGGACTCGTTCGGTGTGGATTTATTATGCTTGCGTTGGAAGTACAAAAACGTATGATACTCAACTTTGGTTTTAGAACTGTCATTTACATGAAGAATTCCCAATGCCTTAACCAATACGTTATTCAATAAAGGTTAATAGATGCGTACCCCCCCACCGAAAAAGGGGTGCTAATGAACTTACTGATCCGCTCTATTTTCTTTAAATCGTATTTCAAAGTTTAATTAAAGTTTTATGATATGCTTTTTTTATTTAATTGTAAGGTTAAAGCACTGAATAGGTACAAAACAGCCTCACCTCCCTATGTTAAGAATGGCTTTTTTAAATAATAGCGTCATTATTTCAGCACGGATCAACAAGTGCACTAGTACAAAAAAAAGAATTATTTACTTACAAGGAGTTTTAGATGGTCTATTACTCGCGTCCTTGAAGCAAAATATGAATAGTTCGAAAGCAAAACGCAATAAAAGCCCACTTTAGAGTTTTTGGGTTTTAATTAAGAACTTCAAGATAAATAGATTTAGGACATATATAGATTTGATGTATGAGACATGAGCCACTAAAGCATTAGAACATTCTGACTGCACATATTAAACGTACATACAAGCTTATAAATGATCGGAGCTCAAATAAAATGTTCAACCATACTCTTTCCGTTATTTCCCTTCTAAGGAACAACCCTAATGTAAAATATCTACTCTCATTTCAACATAAAAAGGCATATTGCGACTTGGACAAACATGGTTATTATTTGTGACCAAATCAACAGAGACTCTATGTGGTGAGTTGAGCAGTGAGATGTTATCTTCATGTCACACTTGAACCTCTGCATGTTAATAAGTTAAAGGGAGTAAGGACTCTGCAGGGAATAATAACTTTAAGCATGTCAAGCAACGAGACTGTTAAAGTAAGAAGCTATCCGGCATTTAGGGATATCCAGAGTATAGGGTACAATTTTGCTGCTTATTGTGCTAGGCTGGGGAATTTTACGTAAAGGTGGTACAAGCACTTCTATTTCCTCAAAGGACATTTCATTAAAAGAGTTGTAAAACAGACACAGCCATGCAAAGTTTTCAGCGAACGAACACGGCTTTGATTTGGATTGAGTTTGAGAGACTAATTAGGTTGGGGACTGTTATTTGAACCCTGTCGAAGTCCGAGCACAAGACAATATGTCACAACAATTATACATGCACCGGTGAAAGGTATCATTGTAGGGTCAGGCGTGGGCAATTTAATTATAATTTGCCAATGAAGTAGGTAGTATTTTTTGTAAAAGATGACTTCGTCCAAATGAAAAACATTATTTTTCAGTACTAATTCAGAGTGTTACTGTTTAAAAAGCTGAATTTTGGTCCATTACATAGTGACAATGTCCGTTATTTCCCAGGTACTGTGATTATGCCGGCTGTAACTTGCTCATGAACACATCCAAATAACATCATCTTTTTAATTTCGGATACATGGATAATAAAGTCTCCCTCGCCAATTTTAGTCTGTTTCGATTGGCTAATCTCTGAAAATTCTTATATTCCACAATTCAGTTCTTCGCTTTATAAACGAACGCCTTATAACTTTAAACATGTCGTCACTAAGAGACAATTGTTCGCATAGAGTCAGGTTCATTTACTGCATAGGTTAGTACGGACATGCATGATTAAAAGACAATATTTTTAACGATAAATAACTTATATACTCGCTTTCTCTTACAAAGTTTAAAATAGACAATCCACTATAACATAATCCTTCGTCGTACGACGATACTTTAGGATTATCCTTTCGTCGTGGTCGGCGTCTACGACAACGATAGTGTCTTCGGCAAAACAACAAGGAAACTAAGTGGTTTACAAGTAAACACACAGCGAGGTCATTGGTGATGTAAAAATGATGTATTTCATATGTATTTATATAGTGTAGAGTTGAGCTCCCAAATATTTGCGACATTTTAAGATTTTTCCTATGAACTTAAAAAAACGCCGACGACGATGACGACGATGCCTCATCAAAACATACACAAAACTTAGTCATTTTACCATTAAACACACTGTGTGTACATTGGCGATGTAAAGAATTGACGCATTTCATATGTATTTATATATTAAAGAAATTAGCTCCCAAATATTTGCGACTTTATCATTAGGACTTTTCCTAAACACATGAAAAAAAATATTGACGACGTCTTCGTCATTACTTAATCAAAGAGCTTAGCCCCAAAATATTTGCGTTTTTAAATCAGTATGCCTATTAAACGAAAGTTTATTGAACGTAATAAAACGAACTTATTTTTTGCCAACAATTTATTTACGTTACCATATTTATTTATAATAAAATTCCGTATTTTATTTATCGGGACAAATAAATAGAAAATATACTCGTGTATTTACAACCTAACCTCTGCAATATATATATATATATATATATATATATATATATATATATATATATATATATATATATATATATATATATATATATATATATATATATATATATATATATATATATATATAGATAGATAGATAGATAGATAGATAGATAGATAGATAGATAGATAGATAGATAGATATTAAATGTGTCGGTACACCGCCACGGTACATTAATTATGGCCACGGGTCCTAGTGTCTGAGATTATACTGTGCCTGCAGTGGCTATCACTTACAAACGCAGTTATTTATTATTTATATAGAGTGAGGAGCATACTTACACGGTGCAATGCCGGTACACGAGTCCATCTAGTTTTAAATGTATTCTGTCTAAGGCATCTAGGTATTTAAACATCCATACTGTTATATGTAATTTATTTGGTAAAATATAATCAACATAGACAATAATGTTTAAGAAACCTTTTCCTTAAAATGGAATTATAAAAATGAAATCGTTGATTCCTCTCCATATTAGCATTACATGTGAATGATATATATTGAATGATTCTTGCTTACGTCTTTGTAACTCTAGCAATATTAAAGCATTAAACTTCAGGCTATGTATGCAAACAGCGTAGGCTTTATTTCGTGCAGATGGTGTTCAATTGAAGGATGAGGTTCCTTTTGTTCCTCTAATGCAGATATTTCTCGCTTGCCTTCGGCTTGCTGAAATGAGTGACAGCCAGCGGGAACGCGTGATTGTGCTTTTCTGTCTCCGCTGAATGCAATAGTTAAAATTGACAACATGACAACTCGGACAGAAAATCGATATTATAAAATGTATAATCGTTTTTTAGCGTTGGAAAACTCGGAATAAAACGTACTTTTTTTTTAATATGTTGAAAATAATGATCAAAATTGTTGTACTGTTGCTATGCTTAAGCTGATACATATGGACAACATGCTATTAGTGTATAATATATATATATATATATTATATAATATCTATCTATATATACATATTATACATATATAATACATGTATAATATATATATATATGTACAATGTATATATATATATGCTTATATATATTATTTTATTACTGTTTTATCTGCTTATTTACATGTGTTTCTGCTACTGAATCGTATCAACGATCCATCAAGTTCTTCAGATTTTAACAGAAGTGGTTATTTAGAATGACAATATTAGGAGAAGACGAAGGAAAATATATATATCTAATATCGTCTTTCGAAATTCAAATCACCACTTCTGTTAAAATCTGAAAAAGTTGCTGGATCACTGATTCGGTAACAGAAACATGTGCAACTAAGCAGAAATTACGATAATACAATAAAATATATATATGTGCTCTGCGGTGTAATACATCCGGGTTTGTACTAATTATCTTTTTTGCTACATATATATATATATATATATATATATATATATATATATATATATATATATATATATATATAATACATATGCATTCATATATATATATATAAATATATAGATATATATATATGTGTATTATTTGGGGGTAAACAGTTACATATGGTCGCTACAAATAACCATCTGTTTCAGTCAAAGAGACTACATGAGGCGATCTGAAACCTCTAGGCGCCATAAAGAAAAATGAAAAATGCGATAGATTAAAGAAAAATTAAAAAAGAAAAAAAAAGATGTTTTTCTTTTTTCATTTCTCTCTAATCTATCTCATTTTTCATTTTTATTTTTGGCATCGAGAGGTTCCAGGTAGCCTGATGAAGTCTCTCTGACTGAAACAGATGGCTATTTGTAGCAACCATATGTAACTGTTTACCCCCAAATAATATATAAATGTATATATATATATATATATATATATATATATATGAATGCATATGTTACTCTTTCTATTGAGCACTATTTAACGACCTCGTTGTCTTCATTAGTTCTGGCTTTTGAACTCCCCGAACCCGAATATATATATATATATATATATATATATATATATATATATATATATATATATATATATATATATATATATATATACATAATAAATTCCGCGGGCAACTGCTGCGCCCGAATGAGGGAGAAACTTGAGTCTTGCACTTCTGGTTCGTATATTGTCATAGCTCTTGTGGGTTGCGACGTTGTTTTGCTGTGGAATTTATTATATATAATCTCTCACATTTCATATATATATATATATATATATATATATATACAATAGTGTGTGAATATATATTCATATATCTTTTAGTTTGTGGGTGTATCTGTCAATTCGACATTTTGCTGGAAGATACTGGGCTGATCTCATTGAGTTTTATGTAGATTTACTATAAGCGCTGCTACCTAAAGCTTATTGCGTCCGTTTATTTCATAAGGAAATATAATGATTAATATGTATTAGTATTTATTGATAAATGAGCATAACATGATTTTTCTGTCAGTTTAGCATAAAATACTCATTCTAATTCAACAGGCAACAACTTTTTGCCGTTTGTTACGGTTTAAATGTCTAGTATGTATGTATATATATATATATATATATATATATATATATATATATATATATATATATATATATAACCGATATTAATCCATAATGTAGTATGTGAAAGTGCCTACTGTTTATGTGAAATATCTTATTTCTTTTCTATAATTTTATGTGCATTTAAGAATTATACATTTACTGCAATGTGTATTAGTATTAATCGTACTACTGTGTAACTTGTCGAAATCGGGAATGTTTCTGTCAAACTCGGGAATTTGGACGGAATTTCGAGCGGAAACTTTTATTTACTTCACGGTGGTAGCCTGCCCTAGCTTAACAATTACACGCTCAGCTGGCCCTACAGCGGGTATCTTTGTCTTTCGAGTCTGAACGCAGGCATCGATAATACAAGAAAGCTATCGTAAAATAAATTCCACTGGAATCTCTTCGGTAGTTTCCTGGATCTGTTTAGCGATCCCAGTATTTTACGAAATTCAATGTATTTTGCACGGAAGTTTATTTCATTTTATGTCCGTCATATGATTTTGTTTCTAGTCCTTTTTTTCAAAACAATTCACCTGGCCCTAAAGTTTTTGCAAAGAAAAAAAAATGTCTGCGGGGCTATGGACTTTAGTCGTTATTATTATTATTATTATTATTATTATTATTATTATTATTATTATCATTATTATTATTATTATTATTATTATCATTATTATTATTATTATAATTATTATTATTATTATTATTATTATTATTATTATTATTATTATTATTAATAATGTTAAGGATGGTTGCTCAGCCGATAAACACAACATCCTATCAAACAATAAGCGTATTTTTTTATGTGAACAATAACATTGCCGGCGGTAAAACTGGGGCCGTATTAGGGTTTGGCGTGATGCTGTAAACTTCCAAAAGATTCTGAATACTAGTTTCATTTCTCTACCCACTTTTCAGAGCTTGTTCTGATGTGTCCACCAATTTTTCTGTCATTCGTTTTTATCTTGTATAATAAACTGCCGTTGACACTTGCTAAATAGACAATGATTTTCAGTATTCCCATGAATCCGGTTTTGTTGTCGCTGACTAAACATTTCGAGACTCCAAAATGACTTAAAATCTCGACGAATATTTGTTACCGTCGGATGTCTACACTTAACAGCTACTAGTAACTGACTCAATAGGTCATGACTAGGAAATAATTAATCAGGTCAATAAGATATCTGCTTTTGGTCACCGTTGAATTCAAGATGTGAATTCCCTGCTGCCAGTTGGCATCATCTGCATTGTTTGATAACATTTTTCTATATGCTGGTATATCCTAAGTCAATGCATGTAAATTTTTTTAACCATTTTATTTGTGAAATATCTAGATTGTCCGTGTGAAATTGTTTGAGTATTCTCCCGTGCAGTAGAACCGATATTATTAGTCTGCGTATAGTAATACCTGTTTAGATATTGATATTGATGACATATTATTTCCCAATTTTAATTTTTCTAGTTTAACACAGTTTTCATATTTACTGATCACATCATCCTTCTCTAGTGTTTTTTTCAAATCTTGTATCATAATCTTATACTCTCTAATAGCATTGCGTAGCAGACCCAACGATTCACTTTTGCCTCCGTGCGCAGATATTACGCTTTCGTTGAGTGGTTTACTATATTTAGTTGTTCATCTTGATTATCTATCAACGTGAGATAATTTCTTTAAAAATACGTATTATATTTAAAAATGATATTACAATAGATATGCACTCCTGTAGTCGATTAGTTGTGTGAAGTATTTTATTGAACAAATTTTTGTTATCAACGGAATGTTGTCTGTATAATAAATACTCTTCTGTATAACTTGCTGACTTTTTACAACAGAAATTATTTTTAGACTGTCCTTTCGGGTTCACTGCGATTTAATTCCGCTAGCAGTATCAATTCCGAGGTATGTGCTATTGGCTTTGTAGATCGATTCTCGAATTTGTGAAGAAGTACAGTTCCCAGTACCTTATTATAATCATTTGCGTCACAATAGTTTTCTTCTTCGGGTCAAAACATACTAAAGAATATGGTGCTCACAACTATAAGCCTTTTTAATTTTTAAAAACTTTGTTCGCAACTTACTGACCATATTGGTTTTAACCGCTTATTTAACGGAGCTTCAAATCCTTTACTTTGAAAATATACATGCTATTGTAAATTACTAACCAGGGAAACCAGTAGTCTAACAACGTTATCATGTGAGCACATGTTGTTAATTTGCTGAGTTTAATCTTCCTCTTTTACTACCAATAATATGTCCTAAATATGTTATGCTTTTAACAAGAATTTGCATTTTGCAAAAATCAAATGTAATTTGTATATTCTTATTCTTAGAAAAAATGATATAATATGCGCCTTGTGTTGCGTTTCGGTTTTGCTTTTGATCGAAAATATCAGCCAAATCTAAAATTGCATCTTCCATATCAGCTAAGATTGTGCCTAATATTTGAAGCTATATTCGATCAAAATACAATTGAGTTTTAAATGTATCTTTATTGTCACTTACTAAAATAATTTTCCCCATCTGTTTACCGAGGTTAAGCTTCAGATAAATCCAAATTTGAAAAATACATTAAATACAGGAAATATCTCTTCTGGATATGAAAGAATGTGCATTATCTTTTAAACAGTTATTTTACCTCGTCGAATAATCTGCGCAAACCCTGATTTATCGGCTTTTCTTTTTATATATACAATTGCGGTCGTCCAATTAGAGTAATTGACTTTTGGAATTACGCCATATTTTCTAATTTTTCTCGTGCCTTATATATTTTATCAAGTGCTAAAAGTGTTACTTTTCATTTAGGTTCACCAATCAAGCAAATATGTTCTTTTTATTTGAATTCAAATCTTGTTTTCGTGTACATAGGCGGCATTTCGGAAGAAAAACAGAATGGAATTCCTTTTTCACATCGGTGATATAGCTTTTCGTTATCTTTGAATTCTTTCTACGATTTCAGACCGAAAAAAATTAAAGTGCGTACACTTTTTTTTATTATTTATGACAGTATTTCGATTAACGATCTCTTGCATTTTAACAAGCATTGCCGCTTGAATTTTGTGGCTGATACGCTCTTGTCATCTCTGTGTACGTTAATTGTGAAAAACATTTTTCAAAGTTTTTTTTTTCTTTTGTTAACCAGACATCATTTCCTGAATCGAGTAACATTTTGGACGTCTGACAATTACTTACTCTATTAAAGTTCTTTATTCTTTGATCTTCAATGTGTTCGTTTATAAACAAAACTATGTTCACTTTCGAGTGCAACATTGCTTGCGCTTGTCATTGTGTCGACCTACACGCTCACAATTAAAGCATATTTTCTCCTAGAAGTAGCAATCCTTTGTAGATGAATACGAAATTCGCATTGCATATGACATTTTTCCTTACTCTTATTTGACTTTTGTCTTACAGTATATTCCTATGATATAAGATTATTACATGTTTTGATTTGTATTAAACACTGGCATTCAATCCGTTTCTTTCTGCAGCAAAATATTTGAGCCCTGTTCCATGATACAACGAATTCCTGAGCTAATAACTTTGTACTTTCCTGTCGTACAAACCGTAGGCAAAATTAGACATTTGACGTGTTGCTTAATAGGTCTGTTTATGTCGATGCCCCAAGCTGTATATAAACCATTCATGCATCGTCGAAAAAATTCATTGTCTACTTGTTGTACAATATTGAAAAAAAAATACTTCGCTTATAAAACAGATCATCTGCTGTTTCGAAAATTTCCGACAAAATTTTTATTGTTTCATTAAATGTCATATCCTCCAGATATATTGAAAGGATGGAATTCGCTTACTTAGTTATTTTCTGTTCCTAATTTTTGTAACAATAGCGTGATTATCTATTCTTCAATCCATTTTTCGCATTTTTTGTACATACTGTTTGAAAGCTACGAAAATAATCTAGAAACGTAGAGCCAATATCTTCCTTGTATTTAACCGCAGTATTCTACATTTCTTAAGCGGACAAACCGTTGAACTGGTAATTTTGTTGTCTTAGATAATACTAGCATGGGTTCCCGGCGTTGTAAGTTTAAGCAAAAAAGAAAAAAAGTGCAGTAGACAGACAGACTCGAACCCGTACTGCGAAGGGAGAAAAGAACTTGAAATAACGTGGCGTCTTTGCTGTTGCGTTCGTCGCCAAACCTGAGATGACAAAGGTTTAAATTAAGGCTAGTCAGTCGAAAAGTGTGCAGGACTTTCGATAATATCGGCGAAAAAAGCGACCCCATCCTGTATAAAAGCGCCCAGCTGAGGGTGAAGAAATAAATAAATAAATAAATATATATATATATATATATATATATATATATATAGATAGATAGATAGATAGATAGATAGATAATTTACGTATTTCTTTTTCCCATATGTTTGGAGTAACTTTTCAAACGTCTATTATTGGGTTGTCCGCTGCTGTTTGGTTATCATTGTTTTTTTTTTCTTGTAATTGATGTTAGAATTGTTCGAATTGATATTGTACATATGCTAGAAACACTTTACTTAATACCGAAATCTGTTCTATATATTACATATCTACCACAACTAATTATTAATCCAAGTTGTGTAGAAATTTTTTAGTGACTTTTATAATAATAAATAAAAAACAATATTAACGTGCAAGTTCTTTGCTTTTCGTACGAATAGACTATGAAATCTTTTAAATATATTTTTTATATGTACATTTCCAGTTAAGTAAAAAAAAAAACTGAAGAAACAGTTTACCCACTTTGTGTTAGAACCAAAAAAGAGCCGGAGACATTGAACCATATCCTTCAGCGGACAAATCGTCGAACTGGTAAATTTGTTATCTTAGATAATATAACTTACTTATTTCCTTTTTCCATATAGTTGTAGAGTAACGTTTTAAACGTCTGTTGTTATTTTGTTTTTATTGTTCAAATCTTCGCTGTTTAGTTCTTCTAATTGTTGTTTGAATTGTTCGAATTCATGTTGTAAATATACTAGACGCACTTTAATTAATATCGAAAGCTGTTCTATATTTTTCATATCCACCACAACAAATTATCACTCCAATTTTCGTAGAGAATTTATTAAAGTGCCTTTTATGAGTAAAAACAATATTAAAGTGTAAGTTCTTTACTTTCTACAATATTTGTATAAGAAATCTTAGATATATTTTTAAATACATACGCTTCTGATTATATTAAGGAAACAAGGAAAAACTTGAAAAAAGCAATTTACTTACTTTCTCTAAGAACTGATGAGCCTTCTAACGCTTAGTCCATCTTTCTACATTTTTCTAGACTCATAAGTATAATTAAAATTTAAATGCGCTAATGATATTATCTCTCTTAAGGGATATGTATCGTTTGAAATAGGTAATCAGTATTATTTCAGTTTAATGAAGCTGGCAATTCACTATGATGAACGGGTGTTGTAGTCGACTCTTGTGATCCTATTTTGAGGCTTGCGAATTTTCTTGCGTCTCTATGAGGTAGTTCAACTAGTCGGCATTACACACACAGAGACACACACAGAGACACACGCACGCACACACCCACACACACACACAGTCATATATATATATATATATATATATATATATATATATATATATATATATATATATATATTGGCAAAAGTTCCCGCCGTTGAATGGGTTCAAAAACAGCCTATGGACTCTGATTTATGAAAGTATGATTGGTTATGAAAAGAAAAGGATGTAAAGAGATAGCTTCGAGCTTGGGGGTATCAAAACCAAAGAAAAATATGATGAAAGTAAAAAGAAAATAGATAAACCCCATCATTTATTATACCATACCTGTCCACACTGAAACACTTATAACAGTATTCTGTGGATCTATATTAAAACACCTTGTTTTAATATAGTGTGACATATTTCAATTCTATGGAGGGCAGGCGCGAATGAACACACACTAATTTTATTATACCATATTTCTTCAAACTGAAACATTATTATCAAAGTATACTTACCCAGATAGATATGAAAGGTATTTATATAAGTGTGTGCCTATTTCCTTTCTATGGAGGCCAGGCGCAAACGCATACCCCACTATTTTATTATACCATCCCTATTTAAGTTAAACCATACTTATCAAAGGATTCTTATGTACATCAATATCAAAAACATTTGTAACGTTTTTTTTCCATTTTTAAATTTGTTATTTTCATACTTTGGGGCCAGGCGCGAAGGCAGACCCAACAATTAACACTCGTTTAATGAACCATCGTTCTGCCAGATCAAACATACCCATTCCTGTGTCTCGATACATCTTCTATCATTATATGTGATCAGTGTTCTAAAATAGTCAACCATATAGGAGCCTATTCGTGACCAGACACACACACACACATAGATATTCATCTTTATACTACACACACACACACACACACACATATATATATATATATATATATATATATATATATATATATATATATATATATATATTTGCTGCTCGGAGGATGGCGGAATGATCACGTCGACACACCGGTTCCGCTGCATCATCGAAATAAGCAACATTGAACCTGGTCAGTACTAAACGTGTACCCATCTTGGACTTCCGATGCTGTGTATGCTGTCCGCTTATCCCGGCATTGCTTCCACTCGTCCTGGATTTCCCCTGTCCTCTAGACCCAAGCAGTGATGATTCAGGAAATGCGGTTAGAGATTGCGTAACCATTGCCTCACAATTACACGCACAGCTGCTACAGGGAGTATCCTTTGTCTTTCGAGACTGAAAGGATGCTGCATTTATGGTTTATTGCTTGCGGTGCGACTTCTTGTACATTCGCAGACCCCAATCTTAGTCGAGATAGTTATTGTCATTAATAACACCATATCCTAAGCGATATTATGCTGATTATTGCACTCGAATATGAACTGGAAAATGAACTAGTGAAGAGTTTATAGAAGAAGCTGATGTTAATTGTATGATGCTTATTAAGTCCATATTGACATTAAACTATTACATTGCTTTTAAAAACGTTTATGATTCTAATACATAGTTGGCCTCTGCTGTCGTAAAAGAAAACAGAAAAAAGGGCTAATTGATATATAACACATACATTTCTAAATTCAGAACAAAATCACAAAAATACACTTTTTTAACGGTGTGTGATGAAAGGCAGAAAGACTGGTGTCATTCAAAAAGTAAATTCGCAACTTTTTTTAAATATTAAATATTGGCAACAAATATGTAAATATGTAATTTAGGCGTAAATATACAGGTGGAATATTAAATTGCCACCTTAAAGAAAACAGCAAAACAGTTTATTTTAAATCTTTATTTAAAATTAATTTAGATAACTTGATCATGTAGTTGAGTTGTCATCTATTTAATGTTGCCACATTCAACCTCTATCACGTCCTCGATATGGGTCCGTAATTGGGAGCATTCCTTTTCCATAAGTGCCAGCTGGAGCTCGGCGAAGTCTCAATGGATGGCAGCGATCAAGCTGGCTTTGGTGTTTTAAGACATCATGTTTGTGATGTTCTCAACGTATGACCAAACGAAGTAGTCGACTGAGAGAAAGGTACAAATCATAGCACTCCATCTGAAGCTAGACCTGGGTCTCTAAGGGCCGGCGCTGAATCATAGTGTCATACGTATGGTCTGCTTGCAGACAGCTGATTGCACCGGGAGATTACCACACTTGTCAGCACATTCAGATACATTTGGTGTGGACTTTCAAGCCGATTTAAAGATATAATATGGCACGATGTGATCCCCACTTTAAACCACACCAAATACCCTAAATGTAGCCGGAAACTATATTGATGTGTGCCCCCAAGCATTGAACTGTCTGGCCTCTAGTTTGAAGGTGTTGGCAATGGTCCTGTTGTCATAACTTGGATCGATAGAGAGCATTGGTTGCAAAGCGGTGCAACTCCGATTTTGCTCATCGAACGTTGTGTTGATTTCAGACATGAGAGGCGGCTACGATCGCCCCTGTGATTTGTACACAACTGGCGAACTATTAAAATATCTGAAAGAAAAAAAACGGTTTTCATCAAACGAAAGTTAAAACATGTCCTTTTTTATGGCGACAATGTTATCGGTCCACTCTTATAAGTTTATTACAGTTTTGAATGTTCACTTTAGTAATAGGAATGTTGCTATTATGTAATAGGTTTTCTGCGATATATCGTTACTAATTATCTGTCGTGCGACCGAGCCGTAAACTAATCATAAACAAACTACTTAATATCAATAAACAATAACATCGCATTAGACAAAATCTTGAAGTCTTATCATGAGTTGATTGAACGGCTTAGATTGTGATATCACAGCGGCTGTTCACGCATAAAATCAATTATTCCTACTTCGCAGGTGGTATTTTCTTTCATAATGACATAGAAAAGAAAGATACGTTTTCATCGGTCGAATCATATGAAACTCGGTGCTTTACAATTTATCAAAGACAGTTAATTAATTTGATTATATAACTATTCTAAAAAATTGTATGGAGGTATTACACAGTTAAAGGTGACTTGTATGTGTTTTAAACAAAAACGTATAATTAAATTGGTATATTGATTAAAGATTGCGTATTTATGTATCCAGAAAATAATCAGTATAATTCAAAACATTTTCAATTTTGAATAGAAAAAATGTGTTTATTCTTATACAGAAATGATAAAAGTAATTTATATTTTGAGTGAAATTTAAAATTAATTGGTTTGAACGGAACGGTAAGATATAAGGGTGATGAATCAGAAAATGGAGATGTATTGAATAATAACAGGTGTTCACTTAAGTAATATTAAAGCGTTGAAGAAAAGAGATGCCTGTAGTGACCGGGATACACATCTAGATTACCTGGTTCTAATCCTCACCGACCTTATAGCACATGTTTCATTTGTTTCATCTGAACTCTGTTAAAATTTTGATTCTATTTCACAAATGCCTGATAGACCACAACACGTACAGGCAAACGAGCGCTTCCACGTAGATTAGAAAAACGCAAATAGCTATCAAGGTTATTTTTAGCTGTGTTAAATTATTTTTTCAAACGTTTACAAATTACTTAAATTTGCTTTCAGGTTAATTAATGACATGCGTAAAATCTATCTCTATTACGTTAACGTCTTTATTACGCACGCACGGACACACCCACACACCATATATATATATATGTATATATATATGTATATATATAAATATATATATATATATATATATATATGTGTGTGTGTGTGTGTGTGTGAGTGTGTGCGTGTGTGTACAGGATTCATTTCGAAACTAATTAACCGAAGATTACGAATTTGGGAAAAGCGCACCATGATATAAGGAATCCAAATGTGTACTATATCTAGTACAGTTTGATTTTATACAGACGGTGTAAATAACAGTTTCCCTTCAAGGAAATGTAATATAGCCTTATACTACACTAGATCCCCGGGATAAGGCATTAAAAATTAGTAACAAAATACAGTATATTATATAATACACATGTATATAATCAAATCATTATAAATAAGGCAGGGCAATTATAGTTGGTTGGTTGGTCGTTTTTGTTTTACGGCATATCAACACTTTTCGGGTTAGTTAATGCCGAATCCAAAGATTTTGAAGACAAAATTTTTTAATAGAATATATTTATTGTTTTCACGTCGGTTTCTATTTAACCCATAGTTGGGACCCTTACAGGTACTACCGCTCCGGGTCAGAGTGGACCTGGGAGCAATTATAATTAAAGGGAGGCTCCACACTCCCCAAAGCCCACAAGCTGGGGTTTCACCACTGGATATAGTTTAAGGTCATATTCAGGCCCCCCGTTGAGGGACTTTTACCCTCTGCAAGGGAGGGCAGTCGGCTTATTCTAATGCTCCACCGACAGGGCCTGCAATTATAGTAACCAGAGCTGGAACAAATATTATTCCACACCGTAATCTGAAAAAAATCGTATCCTAGTAACATTGTAGCAACGGGTTCTACTGTTGATTACAATAACCTTCTTGGCCTTCGGGTCAAGATCAAAGTGTAGTATCTGTTCCGGCAGATACTGCAAGCAAAGACCATATGTGGGGGCGACCCCACATATAAGACCTTGGTCAATGTAGGGGCAACCCTTCATACCAATTGTCACTATCCAGCTCCCCTACTCCCCGGGGAGCTGGTCCCCATTTCCCCTTCACTCCTCACATTAAAAATCGGCCTTGTGCCTAATTTGCTCGGTGGGGGAGCAAATAAATACCATCTGTTCCGGCAGATACT
The DNA here is from genome assembly GCF_053919585.1 of Euprymna scolopes. Taxonomy (NCBI): domain Eukaryota; kingdom Metazoa; phylum Mollusca; class Cephalopoda; order Sepiida; family Sepiolidae; genus Euprymna; species Euprymna scolopes. The sequence goes on from NC_136485.1 coordinate 73,961,083, forward strand.
GCAAGCAAAGACCATATGTGGGGGCGACCCCACATATAAGACCTTGGTCAATGTAGGGGCAACCCTTCATACCAATTGTCACTATCCAGCTCCCCTACTCCCCGGGGAGTTGGTCCCCATTTCCCCTTCCCTCCTCACATTAAAAATCGGCCTTGTGCCTAATTTGCTCGGTGGGGGAGCAAATAAATACCATCTGTTCTTCAGATGCTGCACTTCCATTTCTTGTTCTCTTTCGGTGGAGGAGAAATCATTCACGACTGAGACAATTTTTTATTTTTGTACCTTTTCTCCACGTTACAAAACGACCCTGGTGACTAACTCTGTCCCGTGGGGAGGCATAGTAAATAGGTAGGTACTGTTGATTTTTTTCCTACAAACTCTGGGCAAAAATGAAACTTAGATGGGTCGACGTCAGGGTTATATTGTGGATAATCTTTAATAGAGTAGACGCCTTGCATTTTTACTACGTCACTTTTTCAGCAGGATGTAATCGAAATAATACAAACTATTTTTACTGTTAACGAGAGACATATTTTCTAAGGCTTTTGTCCATAAGAATTGTTTCACATGTAAGTTTCAATAAAATTTTTATTGAAACCCTGATATATCATGAGTGATTATTGTATAGGCATATCATTAAAAGTACAATAATATATGGATTTATTGAATCTAAGGTATCGTGGCAGCGTGTAGAGATTGCACTAAAATTTATTAACTTTTCCTGTGTATAATGTTATATATCTAACCTATTGTCCTCGCTTGTTATAACATGATCAGGAATAGTTTTAGTTATTTGCATGGAAAGTGTAATTTATCCGATCGAAACATGTTTCTCATATTTTTGTCGCGTAAATCTGCTAACTTTTACTATCTTTTCTAAGTTGTTGCATATTTTGGAAGTAAAGTTCCACGGCCAATTAGACAATGACCATTCTTTACAGGTAAAGTTTATAAAGGGATTTCTCACTTCTCGATCTGTTATGAGATCTTGACGCTGCATACTGCATATATTAAATGCTTATTAACATATATACATAATTAACTTTATATGTGCAGATTTATTTCCACAGGAAGTAATTGATCTCATTCTTAACGTACATCTACTCCAAGTATGCCAAACACGATACGTAGCAGTGCGGGCTATCCCTCGATGCGAGTTATGAAAAGTAGCTGAAAAAATTCCCTGCATTTTGAATGTTTTCTTCGCTAAAATATAAACAAGAGATTAGAAAGAAATCTACAGGTCATCTTCATTCGGTAAAGAACTCGACGACGTCTTATTAAGAAACCAAACTACAATTGTAGACTAGACATAGAAATCTCTCCTCTGATTCACATATTCTCCAGTATCAGAAGTAGCCTACTATCATTCGAAAAGAAACCGAAAGGCCTTAGAACTGTAATTGGGCTGTAAAAAGTTGCTAAAAATAGATACGACTACAAACCCAACAAACCTTGTGTGAATATGCAGTGGATGAACTTAATACGAAACACTACTTTTCCACAGGCCTAATGCACAGCCGATACAACTGAAAGGGTTTGGACTATAACTATAATGCAAAAATGCATCAAATTTAGTAAAGTGCCATATGTCGTCAAATATACGATTAGGGGACCAGGTAATACACGGCCTGGTACTCTTTTTTTTAAATACACTTTTTTTAATCGTAAATCTAATACTTTGAAATATTCTCTGAATTTTAAGAGAAAATTAATAATGAATGAAATAATCTTAAATATTTTTTAAGTTTCATGGAAGAAAGAAAATATAACCAAAAGAAAGAATTCATCAACAAGGAATGGAGAATGGAGAACCGCGCGGTAGAATAGCCACACATAATTCCATTCTCTTTTATAAATAAAACTTCCAAGTAACACATATTTATTGATGTTATAATCTGTTGCTGGTTACCATGATTTGCTTCCAAGCAGAGGAATGAAGCAACCTATAGTGCCATATTGGTTGCTGTTCCGAAGACGTTCCTTTTAACCATAGTGTGATCACACTAAACCCATAGTGTAATAACTGTTCGAATCTGGGCATTTCATACTTTCGAAGAAATGGAAGTTACGGTCCTAAAGTTTGTATAATGGTGAAGCCACATGCAATATGCTTACCTTTATCGATGCACAGCATTCAGTTTACATAGATCGCTTCTTTTATTTAATATGTGTTATTAGAAACATATTCTGTTTTTACAAACATGTTTAGAATTAAATATGTTGACAAAAATTAACCGGTAATGCCATAAAAATGGAATCGATTTTGCCACAAGATCTGTTTTTCTTCAAATATACTTAGCATAAAAAAAATCACCTGATGGAAAGAAACAAACACTGTCTCCTAATTCAGCAGTGAAAAATAACTTATATCAGTTATATAAACATGTAAAAACGAAAAAGAAAAAAATAACCTATTATCCTATTTAATTAAACAATGACTGAACGTATCCGCTAGAGGAAAGTGTGGATCATCAGTCTAGAGAATAGTTCATGTTTACTTGGGGTTAACTGCTTATCAAAGCCCGGGAATACGATCAGAAATCGTAAAGCTTGGCTACTGTTTGATTATATTAAAAGACACATCATCAATACCCTATTTATATTTAATTTGAAAAGGATTATGGGAATAATTTCACGGTATTCGTTTAACAGACAGTTTTAGAAGAGAAAGTCTGCTCACGAACGTTCCCTTCGTTTTAAGCACATATGAGGAAGTCAGGAAAATTGCCCATGGTTGTTTTAGCTGAATGTTTATTTGTTGCGAAAGTTTTATGTGCGTAACAATAGATAAAAACCCAGTAGATGAAATACAATGAAACTAACCATAGAACACTGATAGACTCCCGACAGCTTTTTTGTGAGAAAGAGGAAGACCAGAAGGGTAAATGTCCTCGGCTACTAGATCTTGAAGATTATTTTGTACCATGTTAAAGCAGGAAACGATACGTTTTGGAGTTACGTCAGAGACGTTTTCTACGTCCCCCCCATCTTAGTACGCATTTGGCTCTTGTACAGGTTGAGGATTGAGAAAATTTTTAAATTGGTAGAGTGAGGGCACAATATCTTTAAAGTGTGTTTTTTTTGCAACGGGTCTGATTAATGTATCAGGTTTATAATAATTTAATATAATTTCTTGAACGAAATAAGAACTATCAGAATCCACACACAATGCAAACAAGTGTACTCATACTAGTAACGTAAACTATTTCGTTCTGGTAGCGATGAAATCGCTAATTGCATTTTTAATATTGCTTACTTTTTGAAGCATTCCTCACGCAGAAAGTTGTTGAGGTGATTGAAAATGTGGTAGTCTGTTGTTGGTAGGTTTGAAGAATATGCTGGATGATGCAGACTTTCGTTGCCCAATTCGTCCAACTAGTGTAGGGTCGTGCATTGTTGTGGAGGAGTATTGCCCCTTTTTCTGTTGACTAATGCTGCGCGCGTTTGTCGAAGTTTCTAATGTTTTTCATCCATTTGTTGTGTGTACCTTATTGCCATACAGTTTTGCTTGCATTAAAAAAAGTTTAATGGAGGAGGCCGGTTATAGTTCATAAAACAATCAGAATTCACCCTTTTTGGTGCAACTCCGACTTCGAGAAATGAGTGGAGCTTCGTTGGCGTCTAATCATTGAGGTAAGAGTCACCAGTTGTCGGACATAGCCCATTTTTCATCGCAAATCAAAACCGTGTCTAGAAACGGGTCTTTCTTTTTTTCGTAAAAAAAGGAAAGATGACACTTCATGAGGTTTGTTGTTGATTGTCGTTTAATTTGTGAGGCACCGATTTACCAATTTGTTGTCTTTCCACTCTTTCTCAAGTTGTTAAAAATCGCCGTATACGTCACGTCTAATTCAGAAGCAAGTTCTTGAACATTTGTGCATGGATTAGCTTCGACTAACGCTCTTAATTGATCATTGTCAACATTAGATGGCCGACCAGTACGTTCGTAATCTTCAAGATTTATTTAACAATCATTGTGCTGTGCGTTCAGTAGTGGTTCCTGTACAAAACGATTCACTGATATCGCGAGTTGTTTCAGCGGCTATTCGGGCTAGCTTGAATTGAAAAAAAAATTGTGCAAATGTGCTTTGTTTTTCAATCTTGTATTAAACATTCTGAAAAGAAGACATACTTCTTTTTAAAACGATTGCAATTTAAACGATTATATCAAGTAAATGTATAATAACGAAGTCGTATTCGAAAATACACCATTTGAAATGTAAATTACAAACCCCGCAAGAACACTCTTTTTCAAATGATTAAAAGGGCATTATTTTTTTGTCAAACCCCAAGTTCTCCGTAGAAACACACACTTACGTTCAACTTTTATGATGTAACCATGAGAAAAAAATCGGAAATAAATTCAATGCGAGTGTACAGAGCAATGTTTTGTAAATCATGCGACGAATCTAAAATAATATGCATCGGAATTTTCCTTTCTAATGCATTATTCTATTTACAACAGTAGATATTATACATGAATAAGTTCGCATACAGATTTGTCTGCTGATGCTCCGGGTTGATTAAGTGTAAGGACGCACCAATGGCTCCATACTATTGTTTTTCACTTCGAAACGGTTGCTAACACAATTGAATATTAATATAAATGCACATCAATAAAACCACAAAGGTTTTTTTTTCTTAATTCCAATCAGTTTTCGATCCAATAATTCGTGCAAAGGCCTGTGCACGAAAGATTGTCTACTATAAGAACATCAATCATGATATTTATATATATTCACAAGTTCGGAATATTTCGGAATTTTTAAGTATCTCATATGCATAGGTACTGTGCTTATTTGTAAAACAAGCAGATTTCTCAATAAAACTTATATGAAATGAAAAATCTTAATAAATCATATATTTGTATGTGTATATGCGTATAGACTTACATATAAAACAGCTAATAAATCATAATGCTTCTGGGGATGTTAGTTGCCAAAATATTTAGATTCTATCCGTTGGAATTTATACTTTATAAGCAACAAATGAAGTTGCTCCTTTGTTAATATTAACGTACATTATGGTTTGTGTAACGAGAGGTGTTCGAAATATCATACATTATCATTTTATTCCGTGCTGATGGAGCAGATAGAAGTAAAAATTAAAAAAAATATGATGATTGAATTTTAGTATTCAACCTGAAAGTTTCATCTCGCTCTTGCAGATACTTGTGCTGTGGAACTCTAAGAAACAAATCCCTGTTATGTAGGTGCAGCAGAAGCAAAGGTGTCTGACAAAAGCGCATTAACTATTATGGTGAATATGAAGAAAATAGCGACAAGTATAACCGTCTTATAATATTACAGTTGCAAAACCTTCTGCATAAATAATTAGAAGGCTTAACTTTTAGGACGACCCTCATGAGATTTTTTCAAATGTTGACAAACCATATTAGGAAATTACATATATATATATATATATATATATATATGTATATGTATGTGTGTATTTATGTATATATATATGTATATATATGTATATAAATATATATATATATATATATATATATATAAATACCCGTTCACATACACCTTTCACGATAAAGATAGAACCCAGAATTAGATAGAATCGAGCAATTGCATCGACAACAGACAACGCCAGACCCAAATGGGTTTAAATGTACTGCATCTCATCAGTGACGTGCTCCGACATAGGCGCGAACCCAGGTCGTCGCACTCATGACGTGTACAATACTGACGACCTAACCATACCTGCATACCAGCAGTAACCATCTTAGTTGTATGACGCGTTGCTTGTCACATCGTAGAATGTAGAACTGGATAAAAGAAAGAACTTAAAAAATCGAGGCATTGTCAATAGATTGCGCCGTGGCCCATATGATTAGGTCGTCAGTATTGCACACTTCCTTGCTCGATTCTATCTAATTCAGGGTGCTATCTTTATCGTGAAAGGTGTATGTGAACGGGTATTTATATATATATATATATATATATATATATATATACATATATATCTATATTCTCCTCTTAATGTCTAATGTATATATATATATATATATATATATATATATATATTCCAGCACATCTGACTGAACAAGACAGATTATCATTTTTTTCCAACTTCTCTGGATACATTTTCGATTCGCCGAGCGTTTTGTTTTTAAATTTCAATCGGCATTATGTACAGATTGGCAAACAAAAGTTGTTGTTTAGCCATATGTGACTCAAGCGCTTTCTATCGGTGCGTCCGATTATCATTAGCTGCGTTTTTTTGTTTTCTTTTTCTTTCATTTGAGGCTTAGTGTATTTATAGTTTACTTTTTAAACATCCGGCACCACCCTTTAACAAAAAAGAAAACAAAAAACAAAAAAAAATACAAACTATAAACATATTAAACGTCAAAGGCAAAAAACAGGAAACAAAAACAACCGCTCCTAATGATAATCAGACACACCGATGGAAGCGCTTGTGTAGAATATAGCTTAACAAAACTTTTGGGCGTCATATATATATATATATATATATATATATATATATATATATATATATATATATATATAAATTACAATAAGTTTACCAAAGTAATCAAAATGGTAAACTTAAAATATATTATAAATATTAAAGAGTTAATATTTACAAGTAAAGTAATCTCAACCAGATGTAAAAGCTCAATAAAACCGAAAAGGAAATAGAGCATATAATATGAACAAATGATTAATAAAACACGTTAAAAACATCTGGAAAAAGAGTTAAAAACATATTTTATTTTAAAAAGGAAGCACAAGATAAGTGGATAGTCCTTAATAAACGGAGTTTCTAGCAAATTCTCTTCTTCTCATCAGAGGGCAGGAATTAGCAAAATACGGGATAGGATTTTGCATGTAAAAGTATTTAATTAAACCACAAGTATGTCACAGATCTTACTTGGTTAAATAAAAGGGTGAGGTAAGGGGAATAGGAGGTAAAAGAAAAAATGATAAAAAGATTTCAAATGAATGGATAGTCCAATGAAGGTAAAAAAATCCAAGAATGGTAAAATCCAAACATGGTCGAATTAAAAACTCGCAATCCAACAGGTAAGTTCCAAATGGTCCAAAATGATCCAAAAGGCAGAATTACTTAGAAAAAATCACAAATGGAATAAGTTAAAAATCATTACAAGAAAAGTTAAAATGTGCACAGAAAAAGCACTGGAGAGAATATTTAAAACACGTCTTCCAAGGCCGGAAGAATCAAGTAAATTAAGGTTTAAAAAAAAAATGGAAAAACGGTGAAGGTTTAAATTTTAAAAGCAAGGTCTAAATGACCCAGACAAAAAGTGCGAAAGTTAGCGTTAGTAATTAGGTCAACTTAAATACGCACGTGTAAGTCCTAGAATGAAATTAAGAAACACGAGTCAGAGAAACAGTTAAATGGCTAAGATTATGAAATGGAGCGTCTATCATATTAAGAAGAGTAAAAAAGTGAATAAGTAAATAAAAAGTAAAATAAAACAAAAAAATAAAATAAAGATAAAGAATAAATAAAAACTATAAAAATAAATAAAAATGAAAATATAAATAAATTTAAAATTTAAAATTAATTAAAAAAAACTGTATATACACATATATACACACATACATATATACACATACATATACACATACACACACAAATGCACGCATACATATACATACATACACACACGCATATACAAATATATATATATGCATACATATACAATAACACACACATATATACGCATATATATATATATACAAACACGCACACACGTATGCATACATATATACACATATCCAAAAACATATACAACATAAACAAATACATACATACATACATATATACAATTTAAGGGGAGGGAATATCCGGTATCTACAAACTCCGGAATAAGGCAAATAAATGTGTATGTACATGCATATAGTAAAATATAAGTAAACAAATACATAGAATAAAAATGAGTAGGCTGATGTATATATTTAATTAATAGGTATACTTATACCATAAAACGGAGACAGCAGATGGGAAACCGGCCAAAGAAAGAAAGAAAAACAAATAAAATTCAAAATATAAAACGTTTAGAAGGTAAGATAACAAAATTATGGGAAACGATATATATTTGAAGGGTTAACTTAATAGCTATGTAATTTCAAATTTAACATTTAAATATGGGCATATATTTGCAATCGGAGATCAGTTTGTTTTTAGAGTTTATTATATAACTACTTTGAGGGTAGGTGATAATAGTTATAGCTTCAGATGTACAGACTTACATCCTGGAGTATAAGACTTTACTTTTTTTAGGATGGTCCATTTAATTGAAAAGTGTGTATTGGCAGAATTAAGCTTTTTAACCAGTGTAGTTAGAGAAGTTCGCTGGTTATTATTTGAATTTTGGTTATTGAAAGAAGAAGTGTGGTTTGAAATTCTTTTCTTTATTAAAGTTGAAGTAGCACCAATGTATGTATATGTTTTATTAATAGCTCGGGGTCGGGAATTAATATTAATTTGTTGATTTATACTGGGAAGAGAATATAAATTTGGTCATTTTGATGAACAGAGGGTAGGACAATGATTGTAGCAGGTTGTTTTGGTGGGGATAATTAGTGTTGTCAGTGTTAGGATGGCTGGTATGAAAAATATAATTATAATTATTATTATTATAGCTTATAGCTTACTTGTGGTTTCATTAAATACTTTTACATGCAAAATCCGATCCCGCATTTTGCTAATTCCAACCCTCTGATGAGAAGGAGAGTATTTCCTCGAAACTCCGCTGATTAAGGACTATCCACTTATCTTGTGCTTCCTTTTTAAAATAAAATATGCTTTTAACTCTTTTTCAAGATGTTTTAACATGTTTTATTAATCATTTGTTTATATATATATATATATAAACAAATGATTAATAAAATAATATACATATATATATACATATACACACATATATATATATATATATATATATATATATATATATATATATATATATATATATATATGCATACAGGTGGCCACAAAGTCTGGTTACATTATGTAGTCAGACTTTGTGGAAGCATCCTGTAGATTATGTAGCCAGACACACACACACACGCGCGAGCGCGCGCGTGTGTATATATATATATATATACATATATACAGGGTTCCCACAAAATCTGGCTACATAACCTACAGGATGCTTCAACAAAGTCTGGCTACATAATGTAGCCAGACTTTGTGGACACCCTATATATATATATATATATATATATATATATATATATATATATATATATATATATACATAATACAGATTTTTTTCAAATTTAAGTTTAACTTAACATAATCAATTCTTATTTAATACTATAATATTTTAAGTTATAAATGTATTATATTTTCTTACTAGTAGCAACTAGTCTTATTTTTTCACGTTTAAATCTTCACTATATTACATTGCATGCATTTTTCTATGGATTTTTCAGGTTTGCTTTCAAATAAAAGTTTCTCTCTGTGTTCCACTTGTTGTCTGCAAATTATTAGCGACAGTACATCTAAGCGACAGATAGGGACAGCAGTGAATTATTAGCAACAGATTGTTTTAATATGTTACGTCACCATCTCCGCCGTTCTCAGCCGATTTGAGAATGCGTTCCAGATTTGGTGTCTATGTTACCCAATAACCAATCCAAAATAAACGTCTCTACTCCTTACAGATTCTGATAATTTTTTATCACAGTAATTTTATCATAATTGTATTTTACTGAACAAAAATTGATTTTTTTTAAATAGCTTAGCAGCTGGCCTATGAACCGTAGAATTAGTAGAAATTTGATCACAAAATGAGTGAGCGGTGAAGCGTTAAAGCAGTTTATAAATGAATAAAACTAACACTAAACAACATATTCAAACACGTTAGTATTTGAATTATATAACAACGATATGTCGTGGATTCGGGGAGAGTTTATCATGGGGACGTTTCGTGAGTTATGGTGTTAAGTCCAGGGAACGGCAACCAGCTTTCTGTGGGAATAAATGATAGCACATAAACATTTGTTACATCAAAGCATACCGATGATTATGGTGTCGGATATATCTGCTGGTGGATGTCGTCTCTGGTAATTTTGGTCGTTATTATAGGTAGCACTTTATCGTCGTTAATGGCAGCAGGTTTATCGTCGGACTGAAATTGTTGATTACAGTGACCGCTTGCTGAAATTGAACACTTCTAGCAAACAAAATGTTTTCTTAAAAAATCTTGCTCGCTATCCTGACTTACACTGTTTATATCCGCTATTGACGAAGTCCAAGCTTCAACTCTTTAATACAAATCTCTTATTAAAAGAAAAAGATGGAGAGTAATAAGAAAGCTGGATGGACGAATGAAAAAGAGAGCGAGAGGAGCATGCATATACGCGTAAAACAAACCATTGGAATATTATCATTATTAGCATTTCTGACGACAGCAGCCAAGTTTTACATTTACTAAGTTGCGCCATGTTACAAAAACAAATATAAATCCGGGGCCGCGTTCTTATTCGGTGACGTTTTAAAATGTCTGATTTATGACAGTCGTTATGTTTTTTTTTTTTAATAACGGAATTCTTTCTCGTTTCCCACTGATCACAAACATTACGCACAACGTTTATTAATGTGGGAAGTAATGTTTCCTAAAATGGAAGGTCTCATTGTTATATATATGTATTATAAGTGTTAGTCTAGCGGAAATGATGAGTTTTGATAAAACAGAACAGTACTGTGTGTGGATGACTACATATATTTTAAGTTTATTTTGGGTAGAGCACTTTCATAATGTAATCCCACCCGCTACTTAAATGCCTATAAAGTAAGGATCGCTGTTTGTTTGTAAATATATATTGCTGAGAATGCAGTTAGGAAATTCGAGGTTCCTATCCATCGCGGTTACCACCTGAGGAAGGCCAGAGGAATAGTTGGCCGAAACGTTGTGAAAAAACAACAACCAATAAAAGATGAAAAACAACAACTAATGAAGATGAGAATAATAGTCCGAAATAAAAATAAATAAATAAAAATAAATTAATATATATAATGCCCATCTCAAAAATGAATTCCAATGAAGGAATAATATATATACCAGTCGGTACTGACCCGACTATGGAAAATCAGATAATAAATAAACGTGGATTTATAAGATCAAATAATCCAACCTCGATCTCCTTTCGGGGCCCGTGGCGCAGTTGATAGAGACGTTGAATCTCTACGGTTGCAGGTTAATATTTTCTGAAGATAGGAGGTTCAATCCTACACAACGCCAGCTAGAGATTTACTTGGCCAAGATGTGGTAAGATGACAACAGCTACAGATGACAGTGATTGCTGAGGGTGCAGTTAGGAGATTCGAGGTTCCTATCCGTCGCGGTTACCACCTGACGAAGGCCAGAGGAATCGTTGGCCGAAACGTCGTGAAAAAAAACAACAATGAATAAAAGTTTAAAAAACAAGAACTAATGAAGATAGAATATTAGTCCGAAATAAAAAATAAATAATAAATCAATTAATATATTGAGTCTAATTTAAAAGTTTATGTATTCATATTTACATTGAATGCCATCGATAGATATGAGATAGAAATAAAGCAAGCTAACCGAAATGATTTTGATTAAACCAAAAGTAAGAATTTTAGGCATAAAGATTACTATTAATTCACACATACTTATAGATACAAATCAGTTCGTTCCGTATAAACTCTGAAACAGATGGAATTACTTTTAGAAATTACACACAAATATTCTTCATGTGTCTCTGAGATATTTTTATCAGAATGTTTCTAATAAAGACGAAATTCAATAATCGAAAAAAAGTCCTATTAAAAAGTGTAGTCCGATTTTAACTAAAGTAAACACCCTTATACACTGTAAGACCATAAGTGCATTACAGAAATTCACCACCGCACAAACACAGGGATCGAAGAATAAATGAACAATATTTTATGTGACAAAAAGAGAAGCGCGTTCTACATTAATGTTTCGATTGCGAACATAATATAACCATGATATTGACTTTTGTATTGTAAACTGTAATTGAAGGATTATATAAAAAATAATTCATATAACTAAAAAACTGTGTAGACTACAATCTATTATATATATATATATATATATATGTATATATATACATATATATATATATATATATATATATATATATATATAACAGTGAACGGGTCTGTGTGTATCTTTTTACATTTTCCTACGAAATAACTATGTCAATTTTCAGTCTACAAACCCGAACTTTGATATACATGATATTTCGGCGAGAAATTCAGCGGTTAACGGGTCAAAGTTAGACGATTTGACCTCTGAGAACTCTACCAAACTCCTCCGCCAATTTTGAAATTTTAGACATAAGTTCCATGGACATGGATCAAAGTAATAACTTGATGTGAGCCCCAAACAATAAAAGTTATGGGTTCATAGTAGGGGTCAAATTTAAAAAAATATTATTGACCGCGTTTTTTTTTTTGTTTTTTTTTTGCTCAACAAAGACCTCCACACACCCGGGCAACGCCGGGCTAAAAGTGAACGTATCTGTGTGTCTGCCTGTGTGCCTGTGTACATTTCCCACGCAGTAACTCATAATTTTAAGTCTCCAGACTCAAAATCTTATATACAGGGTACTGAAATTTGGGAAAATCTCTGTGATCGGTTTCCGGTCAAAAAGGTGTCCGTTAAGGGATCACAGTTCAACGATTTACCCTTTGAGAACTCTACATAACACCTCCGACAATTTTTAGGTCACAAACTTGAAATTTTAGATATAGGTTTTTTGGACATGCATCTAACTTAATAACTTGATTTTGTCCCTAAACAATAAATGTTAAAGGGTCATAATAGGGGTCAAAGTTTAAATTAAATTGACCTCTGTGGTCTCTACCAAATTACTCAGACAATTTCTTGTCTAAACATTTGAAATTTTACATAAAGGGTATCAGAGATAGGGAAAACTTTTAAATCGGTTTGAGTCGAAAGTTTTTAGTTACCAATATATAAATGTATGTGTGTATGTTTGCATGACTGCCTGAAACTGTTGACAGAGGCAACGGATTTTTCCAAGATCAGTATCGTTTGTAAGCTGGACGTTTCATACGATGAATATCGAAAGATTGGCTAAAATCATTATTATCGTCCCATTCAACTAGGCACTTTTCTACGGGGGTCGCTTTTTTCGCCGATATTTTTGAAAGTCATTCCCTCCTTTCGATTGTCTAGCCTTAATTAAACACAAATCACTTCCGGTTTGGCGGTGGTCGTAAGAACAAAGATGTCAGGGTTCTCCCCATTCTTTTTCTCCTTCGCAGTACGGATTCGAGCCTGCCTTCCTACTACCACTTTTGTTTTTTGCTCAACATACAAATCAAAACACCCGGGCAACGTCGGGCTGAAATGCGAGTACATCTATAAAAGTGAAAGGGTCTGTCTGTCTGTCTGTGTACATTTCCCTACAAAATATCTCTGACAATTTTAGTCTACAGACTCGAAATTTGATATACAGGATACTAAAATTTGGGATAATCTTTGTAATCGGTTTCAGCCAGAAATTTGGCTTTTAAAGTGGTCAAAATTCAACAATTTTACCTTTGAGAACTCTACCAAACACTTCCAGCAATTTTGGGTCTAAACACAGTAAATTTGAGATAGATGTTCCTTGGACATGGATCTAACTTTATAACGTCGTTTGAACCAAAAACAATAAATGTTAAGGGGTCATAATCGGGACCAAAGTTAAAAAAAACCTCTGCGGTCTCTATGAAATTACTCAGACAATTTCTGTTCTAAACATTTGAAATTTTACATAAAGGGTATTCAGAGATAGGGAAAGCTTTTTAATCGGCTTGGGTCGAAAATTTGAGCAACAAATATATATATATATATATATATATATATATATGTATGTATTTTTACATGTCTGCCTAAAACTTTGGACAGAAGCGACAGATTTTCACAAGATCAAGTATCGTTTTTAAGCTCGACAGACAAAAAATATCGAAAAATTGCCTAAAAAACATCAATTTCTCCACCCTCAACAGAACACTTTTCTGCAGGAAAGGGTCGCATTCTTTTTTTTTTTTACAATGGTGTCAGCACTTATCAAGGCCCAGAGGCCACTCGAGGATAAGGGTTAATAGGTATACATTAGTCATTGTGATTTTAGCATAGTAAACAGTGGGAATTTTTAAACTTGGATTACTTAGGGGGACGATTCAATTAGAACTTGTTCACATTGGACTTTTACTTTTTTTTTCATAGGTATCAACTCATTATCAAGGCCAAGAGACCACTCAAGGATAAGGGTTAAAGAATGTACAGTAGAAATTGGACAATATAATAATCATTAGTAATGAAAATTTGTTAAATTTGATAACTTATGTGGAACGGCTCATCAAGAACTTATTTACGTTAGACTTGAACACAACCATATTGTAGTCAGCCGGAAAGCAGGAAAACGGAAGACAATTCCACAGGCGTGCAGTTCTAATAAAAAAGCTTTGTTCATGGAATCTACGTTTAGGTTTAGGCACAGATAAAGTGTGGGGGGAATTATTGATAGTGTTTACAGCTAGACGAGTGTTTCTTCTGAAAGTTTGGCGAGAGGGGACCATAGATTGAAGCTCAGTCGAACACTTTCCATGAAAATAACGATACATCAGAGACAAACCCGCAACAACTCTTCTGTGAGATAGAGGTTGCAAGGAAGAGAAAAGGACATCTCCTACGATGCTACGAAGTCTATTTTGAACTCTATCAAGGCAGGACAAGTCCTTTCTAGCAGCTCTTGTCCATATGTGGCAACAGTATTCCATCCTTGGACGTACCTGGCTCTTATATAGATAGAGAATTGCATCAGCAGTGAGATATCTACTGGATCGATAGAAAGATCCCACCATTTTTCCAGCGGCCTTGGCAACAGATTTGATGTACGTGTTCCATTTATGATCAGGAGTAATGGTCAAGCCCAGAAGCTTGTCAAAACTTGAGGCCTCCTGAAGACGAGAGCCATTCATTTCAATTGATGCCAGATGAGGATCAGAATATTGATGATGTAAAGAGAGAAGCTTGGTTTTAGATGCATTAAAAGTAACCAGCCACTCCTTTCCCCATTGTACTACATGCTGAAGATCAGAGGAGAGAGAATTGGAGAGAACTTGGTCGTTTACTGTCTTAGATGTGCTACCATAAATGGTAGTGTCGTCAGCATAAATGTCTACAAATGATGTAAGGATGTGATTTGGAAGATCATTAATGTAGATCAGGAAAAGAGTTGGGCCCAGGATGGACCCCTGAGGGACACCGGCATTAATACTGTGGGCTTCTGATTTTTGCCCATCAACTACTACTCTTATGAACCTATCAGAAAGAAATGATTTAATAATTGAGAAGACATTTCCAGCTATACCATAGCTAGAGATCTTATGAAGTAAACCTTTATGCCATACCCTATCAAAAGCCTTAATATGTCAAGAGCAATTGCCCTAGAAAGGCGGCCTCCCTCGAGAGATTTACTAATCCTATGAGATATAACTGTAAGCACATCTGCTGTAGATCTAGCAGAACGGAAACCGTATTGAGTGTCACTAAGAAGGTTATTTTTGTTGAGATGGTTGATTACTTCTGTATTTAACACAGATTCCAGCAACTTACTCATGACGCACAGGAGACTTATTGGCCTGTACTGAGAGGGGGATGAGCGATCACCTGAATTCTTAAATACAGGGCATAGGGATGATATTTTCCAGGGAGATGGGAAACTATTTTCCTTAAGACAACGTTTAAATAGTTTTGTAAGTATGGGCGCTAGTTCAGGTTGAAGTTTTTTGAGTACTATAATTGGAATACCGTCCGGGCCAGTTGCTTTACTGGAATCAAGGTTTTTGATTAGCTTCGCAACATCACGTACAGATATACGTATATCACATAGTGTGTTTTCAGATACAGGAGGAAATATTGGGGGTTGGCGGCCTTGATCGCAAAAGGTAGAATTAGCTGCAAAGTTCTTGACAAAGAGTTTGGCTTTGTCTGATGCTGACGAGTTTACCTCAGGTCCATTGATGATAGTTGGAATGGAGCGCACACTTCTGTTCAGAATTCTGTTTGCTATTTGCCAAAACTGGTGGGAACCAAGCCGCTGCTCAGCTACTTTGGACTTGACAGACTGAGCATACAACTCTCTTGTGCCATTTATTACTTTCTTACAATGGTTGCTGGCAGTCCTGAAAGCGGCTTTAGTTTCCATACATCTATTACGTTGGAAACAGTGGAAAAAGTGATTTCTGTGCGCAATGGCAGCAGCACATTCTGGAGAATACCATGGCTGGCTGTTAGGTTTTTGCTGAAACTTTTTCGAGGCTATGAAACGATCAATACCTACAATTAACCATTCCGTCAAGTCTAATACTATAGAGGACACATCCTTTTTAAATATGGAATGCAGAGGTAGATCAGTTATAAATGTACGGAAGCTATCCCAGTCAGCCTTAGTGTATCGATATACTGTACGATGGAGAGGTTCGTCTGGGGACATATTACATTTCATTTTTATCTTAATTGATACAACAGAGTGGTCGGAAGATCCCAGAGGCGACAGAACAGAAACTGAACATAGTTCAGGGCAAGTTGTGAGAAAAAGGTCTAGTAGGCTCGCATACTGGCCGTCATTGTCGGGCACACGGGTGGGTTCCTGAACAATCTGAGTGAGGTCATAGGCAATGGAGAAATCATGACAGAACCTCCCCTCATCATCGGTCTTGTTTGAGTGGGTCAACCATTCGACGTTGTGAACATTGAAATCTCCACATACGTGAATGTTAGCTGAAGGATAAGCAGATAGGACTTGGTCAATTTTCTCAGATATGCTTTTAAATATAGTAACTCCGCTGTTGTGGGGGCGATGGAGAGTAAATAAAAATGCCGTAGTGTGATATAAAGCAACCCGGAAGCACATATAGGGTAAGTTAGGATCTTCCCTGGAGATGTCCCTACCACATGGAAAGCAATCTTTAATATAGGCACATATTCCATGCCCATGGCTATCTTGGGGGTCAGATTTAGAGGTTAAGTTAGAGTATCCTTTAATTGCGAACTCTTCTAGGGAAATAGCCTGTCCAATGCCAGTTTCACTTAAAAATAAAAGGTCTGGTTTAGTCTCCTGTAATTGGGGTTCAACCTCTGGAAGGTTAGAACCTAGACCCCTGATGTTGGAGAAGGAGACATGGTAGTAGGGGTCTACGTTGGAAGTTGGAGAACCGGGTTTAATCGTGTATTTTTTCTTGAAACTTGTCATGATGAAATTTTGAAATTTGTGGACTAGGCCGTCAGATCTACTTAGAGCAGGACAGAGAGGGGAAATTAAGAGAGAAAAAGAAACGAAGATTTTTTTTTATTTGTAGCTAATGATAAGGTAAAGCCGTAAAATTACCCACTAGTATGGCATCGAGAGGCCCCACCAGAAGCTACTGCATGGTCCAGAATCCATTCACCAAATGGCAATACATCAGCCCCAGTACTTTGCACCTACTGATAGGACAGCCTCCTTAGTGGTTAATCCAAGGTTTGGGTCCCTTACTATCAGGCGGATAACGTCAGCCCAGACAAAACGTTTACCTCCAGCACCCTTACTAGTGACATGGCTACAATGATAGACATAGAAACACAAAATTTCCGCCATCTCAGCAAACTGTTCGCACAAAATACTGTCAACCTAGAAAAGAGCGTTTTCTTCTCCCTTTGTCAGAAAAATCACTCATTAAAAAATGAGGACTGAGGGACAAATAAGAAGAAGCGAGAGTAACAGGAGCTGCCGATAACGCATCCACAATGCGTTTTCTACTCTCCATTAAAAAAAACAACTATTATGTATTGTACTTAATAAAAGTCCAACGGACGTGTTTAAGGGAAAGTATGGTGACAGATTCCCCTCACACGAACTAAAAATGAGTACAATTCGTAATCTATTTTTGCAATCAACTCCGTAGAAGAATAAACATTTATGTACGAGAAAAAAAAGCTAGCATTTAATAAAACAGAAATACACAAATTTAAATACTGAAATAAAATGGAGTTATTAATATTTTAAATCTAAAATAAAAAGCATGATTAAAATTGAAATCACTTATCTCAACAAAAACAATTCCGTCTCCAAATTGCAAACTGTAGTGAATAAAATTGAGTTAGTAGCGTTCAAAACATTTTTTTTTAAATTAACCGTTAAAAGAAAGCGTGATTTTATTCTGAACTTAAGGTAGTCACGTTTTAAGAAGCTTACGATGTAAAAGAAAAGGGGGATGGGGGGTTCTTCCGAAAGTAAGTTGGTGACGTTATAAGTAATTTCGAGATAAGATGGAAGCCGGTATTGGACGATAAAAAAAGCTAGCATTTAATAAAACAGAAATACACAAATTTAAATACTGAAATAAAATGGAGTTATTAATATTTTAAATCTAAAATATAAAGCATGATTAAAATTGAAATCACTTATCTCAACAAAAACAATTCCGTCGAAAGTCTTCCCCTCTTTTCGATTGTCTAGCCTTAATTAAAACCTACCTCACTTCTTGTCGTAACAGCAAAGACGTCACGTTTTCCCCCTATATTAAACAAGTTGAGCTTTGAGAACTCTACCAAACACTTCCAGCAATTTTGAGTCTAAACACATTAAATTTGAGATAGATGTTCCTTGGACATGGATCTAACTTAATGACTTGATTTGAGCCCAAAACAATAAATGTTAAGAGGTCATAATAGGGGCCAAATTTTAAAAAAGAATTACCTCTGCGGTCTCTACCAAATTACTCAGACAATTTCGGGTCTAAACATTTGCAATTTTACATAAAGTGTATTCAGAGATAGGGAATGCTCTTTAATCGGTTTGGGTCGAAAATTTGAGCAACCAATATATATATATGTGTATGTATCTTTACATGTCTGTCTAAAACTTTCGACAGAAGCAACGGATTTTCACAAAATCAAGTATCGTTTTTAAGCTCGATCTTTCAGACAAAAATATCGAAAAATTGCCTAAAAAACATTAATTTGGTTACCTTAAACTGGGCACTTTTCTGCAGGGAAGGGTCGCATTTTCGCCGATATTGTCGAAAGTCATCCCCTCCTTTCGATTGTCTAGCCTTAATTTAAACCTACCTCACTTCCGGTTGGGCGGTTGTCGTAACAGCAAAGACGTCACGATTTCCCCCTTTCTTTTCCTCCTTCGCGGTTCCGACACATGATACTGCCTTCCTACTACCATTTGTTTTTGCTCAACATACACCTCCATACATCCGGCCAACGCCGCGCTGAAATGCTAGTGTATTATAGATTTCGTCACTACTGGACGGTATGTAAAGCTTCCTCTGGATACACTTTGTTGAGTCCCTGACTAGAAAAGGCAATCACTCGATTTGATTAACAAATGTGTGATTTCACCGATTTCGTTGACATTAAAATACTTAAAGTAAGAAATATCAGAGCATCATTTTCCAGTCTGAGGAAACATCGGGTATCCTTACTAGTCTTTATCATAAGCTTCGTAAAGGGGGCATAACAGAATCTTTTTAAAAAATCTGTTTCCAGGATAATTTTTTACTTGTTCATGGACAGGCATCATTCTAATGTGTATACAGCTCTGAATACACTGATATTTTATTAATATATCTAACATTTTATGTCTAAATAATAATAATAATAATAATAATAATAATAATAATAATAATAATAATAATAATAATAATAAAAACTTTCTATAACTGTTCAAATGCATCTCATAATTCAATGCATGGTCGACCATTGACGTCAGGTTCTTCTCGCTTTTTTACTTGGATACAGATTATTAAACGATTCTAAAAAGTGTATCGGTATTTTCTATTGAAATCGACTGTAGCTAGATCAAAACAAATGAGATCTCAGTGGAATATTTATTCATAGGTGAAGCTCTTTGAAGTAAGTGCATATTTGAACAGAGAAAGCCTCAATGGCTCAGCCGCAGTTACAAAAGTAAATAGAGTCAACGAACAGGATTTGCACTTCACATACTCATAGACGTGAACAAATCAGAATTTTCTTAATAAAAAGAATCATTTCAATTCAGACATGATAAAATTATCACGTGGCCTTCACTGACCGTTATTCTTTGGACAGGGAATTAATCTCATCAGTAAATTATCTACCCATTTATCTTTATGTTTTTTTTTCTCGCGTTCCTCGCTATGTTTCTTTCTGTCTGTCTGATTGTTTGTCTATTTCATTTCTCTGTCTCTCTTTATTACATTCTCTCTCTCTCTCTATATATATATATTTGCATATATAATATATATTATATATATAATATATATATAATATATAATTTATATATATGTATATATATAATCAAAATATATTTTAGTCATCGACATACAGACCTGTTTCGTTGTTTCACAACTCATCAGTGCCGCTAGACTAACACCTCTCCCAAGCCGAGGATCGAACCTAGAACCGTCGTGATGACAGTCGGCAGTCCTACCCCCTGACTACGGAATCGGTGGCCGAAATTAAACTGTCGGAATGCGTATTTAAATAGACATCCGCCCGCTACTCGTAGAGGGCTCAAACGTTTTGTTTGTAAACAAATTGCGAGCTTCGCATTATTTCAGCTAAATTAAGTAGCGAGTAAGATAATTTACGAGAGTGCTCTACCAAAGAGGGGAGCTTTATACAATATATTTTAGTCATCGACATACAGACCTGTTTCGTTGTTTCACAACTCATCAGTGCCGCTAGACTAACACCTCTCCCAAGCCGAGGATCGAACCTAGAACCGTCGTGATGACAGTCGGCAGTCCTACCCCCTGACTACGGAATCGGTGGCCGAAATTAAACTGTCGGAATGCGTATTTAAATAGACATCCGTCCGCTACTCGTAGAGGGCTCAAACGTTTTGTTTGTAAATAAATTGTGTTTCTGTCTGTGTATGAGTTCGTTCTTTATCGACGCTTAAACGGCTGAACAGATTTTCTTAACAATCGTCAGGACTTTTGTGTAAAAGTCTGGGAGTGAACTTAGTTATGTTTTTCTCAGAATACCTCGATAATTACGAATAATCGATCGTCAAAACCGATATTTTAATGTTTTTATCATCAGTAAAACAATGTTTTATATGTCGTTGCTTAGAAATAATGATAGAACACCAAACCAAAGGAAATAATAAAATCTCAGCAAAACAATCACTTACAGACGAAGTAGTTCTCAATTTCCCCCTTACTTACTTAGCCTACCCACCGTCTCTATTTTACACAGTGTAGATTTACACACATGATACTAATACTGAGAACCTACCCTTTGAAACTGATCTGTAAACTCAGACACATCATTGACGTTCCATGCCTCGAAGCTAACAAGAATAACGTCTCCCAAGACATGCTCCTCCATTTCTGATTGGATGATGCGTGATATTCTCTTTTTCCAGAATGAAACTAATCCCGGTATAAAGCGAACACTTCGGAATTTAACATTATGATCCTCGCTTACCTAGAAAAATACAATTACAGTAAATGTCAGGGCGTTAGATACGGAACTTAAGGTTAATTAAGCTGCAGAAACACCTTTCATAATACAATGAAAAACATTGCAAACTACCTAACAACACACAAATATAATACATATATTTTATTTTTTTGTTTTTATTTTGGGGCGGATATTCCATGTTTATAAATGTCCGATACAATGATTACTTCTTTTCGTGATTTAATATACGAAAACATTAGTCCGTGACAACTTACATATTTATACTCTCCGTCCTTCTCTCCCTGTCTTAAGTCATCATAGGCCTTCTGATAAATACGGATAGTATTTGGGGATTTTTTTCTATTCTCATCAGTTTTTTTAAAATTATCTAATTATCGAAATAAAACGAAAAAAAGCTTCATTTGTGCTTATGTTTATTTGATAATATTTGTCTTATTTTATTTATTTATTTTTTGGCGTGCAGTCTTTAAAATTATTACTATTCGGGGGCACTGAAAACGATATTAACGGTTAAAATTGAAGGATACAAATATTTTCTACGATATGAAGAAATTATAATTTGAAACATTGAGGGGGAACTTCTCTATATCAATTTAATGTGAAATGAACACCCAATTTATAGCCATATTCTTGATAGCGTAATTTTTATTGGGGGTATTTAGTCATTGTGATAGAATAGCACAAAACAACTCATCAGGCAAAATATTTGTCGATAGTTGTAAAATCTTTCAACTTAACGACTTGTTAATGTTTTATTTTAAAACGAATATCTAATTCGAATATTCTACAAATAAGTAGTCCTCAGGATATTAAGTAATGTAACTGTTACATGTTACAAGGTTATATATGTCATTAGTGGTGGCTATTGATGTACCGAATAAAAGCATTAAAATAGATTAAAAGACACAACTTATCCGGGTAGGTAGAAGAGTAAATTATCGTGACTTTGTCACTTTTTGTTTGTTGACTTCACTTAACAGAACTCACCAAAACATCGAAATGTTATTTTTCATTATTTCAATATTTTTGTTACAGATTATTTTTCTACGTTACAATATATATATATATATATATATATATATATATATATATATATATATATACATATATATATATATATATATTGAGATCATCATAGTCATAGACATACGGAACTGTTTCGCTGTTTCACAGCTCATCAGTGTATCTAAACAAGCAACTACCTCAAGCTAAGATCGAAACCTGACCGCTCATATGGCAGTCTAGGCTTCTTACCGTTGTGCTATTTGTCTATGCGGATATATATATATATATATATATATATATATATATATATATATATATATATATATATAGTGATCCACATATACTATATACTGAATAAGTTTCGTATCATTTACTTAGGATGGGAGTCCACGTTTTCTGTTTTTTAAACAATTTGGGACGAACTATTACCAAGCAAAATTAAAAGTATTTGCTCAAAAAATAAAAAAAACAGGCGATTAATGATACGAGAATTTCTTAGGGGACCAAAAGGACTATAAGAGTCAGTACCACGGGCAAATCACATATAGCATAAAGAAGGGAGAGAAAAGTAAAATATACCGTAAGTACGTAGGAAGATGTGACCTTATATTTTTTTAGAGAGATATGGATGCGGGATATCTCTGCTGGATCTTAGACGCTCTGGTGAAAAAAAAGGAAAATCACAGAAATCTGAGCAATAGTTAGAATTTAATGTGAAAAAAGGAATTTTGGTGCAAGAGATGGGGGTTATTTTGTTAAGGGTGATGTTTTCTAAGTCTTTATCCAAGTTTCAGGCATCCAACCAAGGAAATCCGGGCGAACCAGTGTGATGAAAAGGTATATCTTAATAATTAGAAGCAGACCACAAAGATTTAAGTATATGAGATTTCAGTCCGTCCCAAAAGGAATAAGACTGTTAGAAAATCAAACAAAGCTCTAATTAGTAGAACACCCAGGCGAAAGAAAGGATCAGGACATTTTTGGACGAAAGAAGTCGTCGATTTCGAGAGACGTAAAACTAGACCTCGGGTTTCCGGCATAAGGGTCTCTGGATGAAGCAACTCATGTGAATCATAGGAGGTATACCCTACACAAAAAAGAAATGTGGGGAAGATCAGAAAAAGATTCTGAGCTAAAAATATAATTAGTAAGTCATTCGGAAAGGGCTAATTTAAGGAATTTTATGGCGTCTGATCTTTCTTAGCCAAGTGGTTGTATAGATATAGAGAAAACATGTACTAGAATTGAAAAATGGGAAAGATAGGAATGTTACAAGAAAAGGTTGTCTCCTTTGCCTGTAAATAAGAACATCATTAGATTAGTAGAAAATGAGAATATGATAAGGGGAGACAATTGTAAGCAAAGTTCAGAATAGATTCAGGAATTGAAATGTAAGAGTTATTGTTTTGGAAATAGTTGGATATTGTTGTATTGTAAAAATATTTTAATGGTTCATTCTTTTCTGAAAAGTGAATTAATACGGTCAGCTTGAAAAGAATAAACAATACAAATTAAAAATTTATTGAAAAAATAGGTTATGTTGAAAAATAGTTTAGTTCAGAATTCTTTTTTTGTAGAAGTGTGTTTGGAGAATTTCTGGAGCCATGTGAGTTGGTCACGTTTGTAACCACACATCTGACATCAAAGCAGATAGGGCATTTCTCAATATAGGAGCTAGTTTTAGTAAGAGACAGGGAGTCAGCCAGAGAGTCAAGAGTCAGCAGTCGAGCAGAGGAGGGGCCTTTGGAACGAAGGAAAGAACAGTGAACTATGTAGAAACGGATTTCAATTCCTGACGTCATCATCATTCGATCGTCCAAATGAAATAAAAAACATCGTCGATTTTTGTAATTGTTGTCTTCGTGTCATACGTCAACAATCGAAGGTAATGCGTTAACGATCTTAATATGTACTTTGTATTACCCCCTTCCAAGTTATGTGTCCCCCTCTCCATCATGAGTAATGATTATTCCCCTCTGATGTAAAACGAACAGATCCTCTTCTCTCCTCGCTAATAAATGTTCTAAGAATCCACAGGACGGTAATATGTATAAATCACTCTCTCTCCCTCATCACCATCGTATATATGTGCCTATCATCTTAAATATTGCTTCATCCCTATGCAATATTACTTACGGAACAACGGTTACTTTGGGGGGCAGCAACAATGACTACCGTACTTTAATTAATGTTGAGAGGTGGGGAAATGCGTCCAATGGGCAACGCCGGTTAGCGGGTACTGCTAGTATGATACTAAATACGAAATCTGCATTAATAAAAACATCACACACACACACACACACACATATATATATATATATATATATATATATATATATATATATATATATATATATATATATATATATATATAAACAACGTTGAGTCTGGTTAGTATCAGCTGGGCGATCATTTGAGGATTCTAGGCGCTGCATTTGCTCTACTTTTATCTCGACATTTTTGTGCAGCCATCATGTACATACAAATCACTTGCCACTAGTATTTAACAATAGGAACTCAGGAGAGGTGTTTTGGAGATTGTGCATCTCCTGCCACAAAAATTTCACACACACACATATATAAAGGTTTTCTCTTTTAATCCTTATTTAGTTAAATTCTGTTTTAAAATTGAAGACTTTTGCGAAATCGGCTTATGCAGGTGCTAAGTCTATTTAACAACTTTAGTTTAGTCAATTATATAAATGAATTCTCTTTTGTCATTATAAACTTCTAAGAAGTCGCATGATGTAGGTGCCAAGTCTGCGATGAGGTAAAGTTAATATTTTTCCCTTCCGGGAATTTAAACTGCATTCTTTATTTTTATTTTTGCATTCTTTATTCAACACTTCTTTAGACTATACATTGGGTTTATAGATATGTATTGCTAGGTTTCCTTCCTCTTATCTATTTGCCTTTCTGCTACCTAAGGTTCTTAAGCTTTTAAGCATTTTTATCCTCATAGCATTTATATGCTAGTTAACATGTCGGAGAATGAATCTTGTCCTCCTAAACATACTTATTAATAATTTATCTTTTTTATTTTATTTAATTTATCTATTTTCTTTTCATATATTAGTAAAACTAGTAACCGTATTATATTACATTTTTGATGGGGAAGTGGTATTATTCACTGGAGAGCCATGTCTTAAGCAGCTGCGTTGTTTTGCAACTCCGAAACAGCAACATAGTAAGCAGTTGATGATCCCCGTTTTCTATTTACAAAATTTTAGTTAAGGTTTTCACTTTTCATCCTTATGTAGTTAAATTCTGTTTTAAAATTTAGGACTTTTGCGAAATCGGCTTATGCAAGTGCTAAGTCTATTTCTGTTTAACAATTTTAGTGAAGCCCTTTTTTCTTCCTCATATAAATGAATTCTCTTTTGTCATTATACACTTTTTAGAAGTCGGATTATGTAGGTGCTGTGTCTGCGATTAGTTAAAGTGTTTTTGTTTCTTTTCATTTCTACCGGGATTTTAAACTGAATTCATTATTTTTATTTTTGCATTTTATTCAAAACTTATTTAGTATATATATATATATATATATATATATATATATATATATATACATATATATATATATATATATATATATATATATATATACTGCGTATCAAATTATTAACAGGTTAAACTTTTTTTTAACATTTAAGGAACGTGTGAATAAAAATCCATGAAACTTTAAGAAAGTGCTTACAATACTATTCAGCTACTCCAGTCAGAAAACAAAAGCATTTAATGCTGTATTAGCGAAACTATAGCAAAAGATAGGAATATCTGTTGATTTCCGTGTGTCAAGTCATGAACGAGGTTGAGAAAAAACACACTATACCCAAAACTTGTTTCCTGAAATAATGTTTAAACATTAAATGAACTAGGAAAAATGCTTAGAACAATGTAACTACATAGCAGTTTCTACGTTGACATAATTATCGTGGGATACACGACCCGTTTTTATGAATAACTTGTAAAAGACGTTGGTCCATAGAATTAGTCAAATTTGTTATTTCGTCAACAGTTATTCATCGCGATACCGCTTGGAGAGCCTCCCACACCTCACCCTTGCTCTTAAATTGGCGTCCACTTGCATAGAGGCGGCGTTTCATGATACTTTAAAGGTTCTTAATTGGGTTCAAATCTGGTGAATGCGTAGGCCACTCCATCTTCCATATCGCAGAGAATCCCAGTTGTTGCAAATACTCTTTGCTTTTGTTTTCTGCATGCGTTATCCTGCATAAAAATAATGGTTCTGCTTTACATTAACTACATTAACTTTTGCTTCTTCAGCCATGTTTCAAAGTGCTCCTTCAGAAAATTTATGTAAGCATTTGACCTCATTTTTACGCCTTTTGGGGGCTCTCTCTGTGCAAAATAAAGTAACTCCGATAATCCCAGCCCAAATCATTATGTCACCACCTTATGAGCGGCTAACACGCTGATGACGATGTCGGCTAATAAGGACCCCACCCTTACTCCAGCCATCTGGGCCACCAAGAGTGACATGTACTTCATCCGTGAACAAAACTTTGGAAAATACGTTTTCATGTTGTCCTCTGCCCATTTAAATCGATTTTGTATGTAATGTTGCTGTAATAGATGCTTTGCTACAAGTTTAACAGACGTTGCCACTGCTTTCAGAAGGCGACATCGAGTACTTTGAGACATTCTTCAATCGTGCTTGGTCAAAGACTTCACGACTTGTCTGCCCAGAGATCATAACAACTTCGAGTTTAATTTGGAGTAGAGAACGGCGTGAAACAACTCTAGATTTACCTTTTTCAGCTGGCTTATGTACCTTTTTAGGGCCCTTGACAAAGTTCTTCACAGTTTGATAATACGTTCCTGTCAATCTCGATATTTCGAGGGTAGTTATTCCTTTTGCTAGCTGTAATAGTGCTCTTTTCAAATGTACTCAAACCACCTTTACGACTAATTTTATTGACGAAACAAACTGCCTTATTTATAATTTGACACACCTCAAATACCCTGGATTCAGCAATTATGACGGCAAGTTGTTTACATTGCGCGGAACAGTACGAAACTTTCACAATACGCGCAGCTCAGCATTGCCAACGTTTCGAAGCTTTTGATACGAAACTGCCGGTAAGTTTCTGAAACCGGTCACAAAAATGTTATATCTTTAATAATTTGACACGCAGTGTATATAATACGACGAAGTAGGAATAAAAATAATACTTCTTTCGAACTGTTTTTATAATGCATTTGCATATCATTCATGTGGATGTCTACTTGCTCAAACAATACATGATCCTATTATATTACTTTCTCAATCGTACTCAATAATCAACATATACAATTGTAGAATCAGTCTTACGAGAAGCATATCCATACTAGTATAAAACATCAATATTTACTTTTAATTTACGAGCTATGAGATGCGGGGGTTCCTTTATATAACATAATTCGCCATTTCCTATATTCTGCTATATAAAGGCAAGTCAGGAAGATACAATAGAATAAAATAATTCGTTTGAGCTCCCGTCTATGATCCCGTCCAACCCTGACTTAAACAAAAATCACTCATCTAGCCGAAACCACAAAAATAGTTTCCTCCATTTTAATCAGATCTGAAACCTAAACGAAGACTCGATGCACAAAACTTCTTTTTTGAACTATGCGCCTGTGGAAAACTATTCCGTTTTCCTGGTTTCCCACAGATTGCAATATGACCGTCTTCAAGTCTAACATATACAACTAATTGGTGAGCCGTCCGCATTAATTAATCCAATTTTTCAAATTTTCATTAATAAAGATTTCAAGAGTATTGCCCCATTGAATACCGTACACACATTAACTCTTATCCTCGAGTGGCCTCCAGGCTTTCATAAGTCGTGATACCTTTGTAAAAAAGAAATATAATTAAAATTCAAAATTTAAAAAATATTTCTATAATATACTACCTTTGTAAGTAAATTTTTGTGCACGACATATTCTGAAAGATGAGAGTTCAAATAAAAACAAAGTCCCTGGTAATTTACTGATATTTCTGCATAGAAAAGTAATAAAAATGTACATACTAAAAACAAACTGTTTTAAAAACGTTCAAAGAAAGGAAAATATACACATTTAATTTTTCATTTTAGTATATGATTAAACATCCATCTAGTAAAATAAATAAACTCACCATTGTTTTATTTAGAGGAATCTTGATAAACACACATAGTGCCAAACACCGCAGGATTTGTAGTATTGATTACCGAATGTTCGCTAAAGCAGCCTCATAGTGCACCTTGTGCTAACGTACATCAGGTAACAATAGGTAGTAAATTATTGTTCCAGGCCTCTTGTGCTCATTCGACCATTATTATCAACGAACTGTGCAAGATATGTAACACTTATAATCATCTTATTCATATTCGTAACACGTATCAGATAGTATATATATATATATATATATATATATATATATATATATATATATATATATATGATTACAACATCTTGTCAGACGAGTGCCACTTCTTCAAATACTTAATGTCCATGAGCCCAAATGTCTGAGGGAGTATCTATACAAAGATGATGTGACAGGATCTTAGCTTTGTACGACAGCTAATCTCTCTCTCGGTTCAAAATGTTCAGATACAACAAGAAGCAAGAGCAAGATAGCCAGCAACAAATCAAACTACAGACCAGCTTAATGCAGGTACTGGTCTCCCGCTTTATGTTTTTTTTTTAAATCAGAGATTTGCTTCTCCTAGAAAGGTTGCTTTCACCACGGCTTACGGGAGTCCCCTCCACTCCAACACATATCGCACAAATACACGCGGTGCTAGTTGGCTGTGTACCCCGAAAAAGGGTTCATTCATTATATATATATATATATATATATATATATATATATATATATATATATATATATATATATATATATATATACCGGAAATATTTTAAGATGAAGCTTGCTTATAATATTATTTATAGATTCCAGAATATTTTTGTCAAAGGTAATGGATACAGTATAAATTCAGACTCAATTCTAGCGTACTTTTTGAGCTTGAATGCTTATGTCACGGTACAGACGATACTAAGAATACAATGCTAATACTTTTAGACATTTTAGCTGTTGCTGACTTACGGATTTCAGGCATGTTACACCCGCTGGTTAAATTAAATGTATTTTTCAAAATTTCGCACTGGTTACTTTATCCTGACAGAAGGATTCAGGAATTTAAACAGATAATTTTGAAAACGATCGAGGAGGTTACATAGCCCAAAACGTTGTAAGAATGGCACGCGAGATTGAAATAAGATTCCTAAATCATCCCCAATAATATGGATTTCGCTACTTATAAATTCCGACCAACCAGTTTCTAAAACAAATTGAGGTTCCACACCTTCATCTATTTCCCTTTCAAATAGGTTGGCACTGAGACCAATAACATATTATTTTCTAACGTTCTTTATATTTCTTGGTGATATTTTTTATGTGTTTCGCCTGGCAATCCAAGGCAAACATATCATTACTCTTTGAAACACAATATAATTATGCTACAAGAGATTCGGTTTTATTCCAAACGTAAATAAAAGCAAGGGAAAAATCCCGGAAATGGAGCACCTCTTCCGTATATTTAAAGTAAACACTTCATTATAATAATGGAATGTAATTTCTCCAGATGGAAATCAGTAAAGTAAACATATAATAATGGAGAAATATGAAACTTTCGGTTATTATCTATCTCTAGCCTTTAATTTTGCTTGGACTTTCGTAATGTTACACGTACTTAATCTTTGCTAAAATGTAATATATAGTTTCGTCGGAATGCAACACCTAGTTTTATTAAAGCCTTTTAAAAATATTACTGCAATCAGAAAAATGTCTCACTGTTATTTATTAACATGAAAAAATATACACTACTACACAAATATAATCTATATATCTATGAACGTGAAAACGTGTGTGTGTGTGTCTGTGTCTGTGTGTGTCTTTGTACACTTCCCTACCAAGAAACTCAGCCAATTTTCAGTCTAGAGACTTTAGATTTTACACACGGCAGGAAATCTTTTTAATCTGTTTTGGGTCAGAAATGTAGCTGTTTAAGTGTTAAATTTCTACTATTTGATCTTTTAAAACTCTACTAAACTCATCCGCCCAATTTTGGGTCTAAACAATTAAAATTTTAGATATAGCTTACTTGAACATGGATCTAACTTTATGATTTAGTTTTGATCCTGAACAATAAATGTTAAGGGATCATAATTGGGGTCAATTCTTTTAAAAGTTAACCTTTGCGATCTCTACAAAATTACTCAAGCAATTTTTCGTCTAAACATTTTAAATTTCATATAAAGTTGAAGCTTTTTAATCGTTTTTGTGCTGAAAGTTTACTTGCCAAGGGGTCAACGTTCAAAAGATTTTTTCTTTGCGGTCTCCAGCACACTATAAAACCAATTTTGTGTCTAAATATTAAAAATTTTACATAGAGGCTATTCAGACACGAAGCAAGCTTTTTAATTAGTTTTTGGGCGAAAATTTTGCTAACAAGAGGTCAAAGTTGAAAGAGTTAACCTTTGCAGACTGTACCAAACTCTTCCGCCAATTCTGAGTCTAGATACGCAGATGTTAGGTGTAGGTCACTTAGACATAGGTAAAACATTTTAACTTAATTTGAGCCCTAAATAATAAATGTTAATGGGTAAAAATTGGGGTCAAAATTGAGAAAAACTTAACTGCTGCAGTCTCTAACAACTTTTCTCTATGGCAGTTAAGGAATCCTATTATATAAAAACGCATTACCGCATATACACACATTTTAATATATACATATCCAAATAACGTTATGAACAGTACATAGGGCCCAGGTAAAGATGGAAGGAACTTCTAGCAATTTAAATTTTTATAATAGAGAAAAGAACAGATGGTAACGATTGGTAAAAATGAAGATATTTAGATATTTTTTGTAAAATATAGCAATACACATTTGAAATAAATGAACGTATTTCACTTGAAATTCAATGTCCTTTAAATAATTTAAAGGTGTTTTAAGAGCAATTACATTGACACACCATTGCATTTTAAAATTAAAATATTTCGGAATTTTATTCAAATTGATTCATTGTAATTAGACCACAATTACATTAAGAATCTCTGAATTACACTTTTTGTGTAGATCCCTTGGCTTTATCTTGATTTTGAACATTTTACTGAACCAAAATCAAATGAATGATTTTGCTTAAAATTTAATTAAGAAGTCTAGACATTTGCAGCAACATTGCTCGAGTTTTAATCTTCCTACGTACGGCGCAATCACGTTGACACACCGAGTCTAGTCAGATCACCGAAGATAAGCAAAAATGAGTCTCGCCAGTACCTGGTGGATGAGAATTTGAGAAGTTTAGGTACTGTAGGTACCGCGCCGAAACGTAGACAATTCCAGATTGGTATTTGGGGACACCATTACCTTACGTGGTTAGATACGCCTCTGAATCAAGAGGAGAAAAAACAGAAAACTATCGTCTTTCCTTGTCTTCAGATGAAAACGATGGCTCTACAATTTGGAAAGATGTGGTCGCCGACATTGTTAAAAACAGTAGGCTCGCCGCATGCATGCAAGAATATATGAGCATTATTTGTTGCGGTTCGGTTTGAGGCATTTAATTTTTCATCATAAAAAGCGTCTTTTTCTAGTATATATAATTATCTGTCTATATATCTATCTATCTATATGTGTATTGCTATCTCTCTTTCTATCTCTCACTATATATATAGAGAGAGAGAAAGAGAGAGAGGGAGAGAGAGAGGGGGAGAGAGAGACTATGTGCAATTCATCACAGTTTAAAAGTCATTCCAAAGTAACAAATAACATAAGGTTCTCCTTAAGATAGATCAATAGTGCAAAACTATAGCTATATTTTTCTTTAAATGTACCACATTACCAGGGATACAAACATACGCATTTGCACATTTTTGGAACGGTTTTCTTTTATCTTCTATAATATTCCGTACAGCTGTATCGGTCCCCAGTGTTAAAATATAAATATTTATCAAATTAAAATTATTTGCACAATATTGTATTCATTTACGTATAAAAGAACAACGTTACAATCTTTTCACACTAACTTGTTTGTATATCATATATCTGTGAAGTTTCAAGCTGGTTGTCTTTGCATTTTTCATTTAACACACTTGCTTTGGAATTCAGTAATTACACGAATTTCATAGTAGTTGATACCGAGTTTATTTCCATCTATTGCACGTAGCACGGGGAGTAGAATGAAAGAAAACAATGTTAGGTTAACTGATTCATGTTATTAAAAACACTATTATTCCTTAACTGTGACATCCGTCTTTGTAACCCAAACACAAAGCGCATCTATTATTTAAAAATCAGCTGTATTTATATGTCCCGGATTTCCGTCTTTTGCAGCTTATCATCTGGTTCTTTGTTATTAATGTCTTATTTATATATTTACATTTGTATTTAGTCATAATTTATTCATATCTATTAGTTCTTTTAAATATATTACTTTTTTTTTAAAGTAATTAATATGTACAGCTTACTTTTTAGATATTATATTTTACTAATGTTGCTTTGGGTTTTCTCTATTAATGTTTTTTATTAGTTTTATATGGTTTAAGTTCATGAAGATAACGAAGGGACGATTTGCGTAAATGTTTATATGTTTTACTTTTTATCACCAATTGTTTAATAATTCTTATTGCTAAGCTAGATATTGGTAGTATAAAATCTATTAATTTTTAGTAATGCGAGTGACTTCCATAAAGCAGGGGCATAATGCTCGCATAAAACATATTCATAGGGTCTGTACTATTTTATACGGTATACGGAATACGAACTATTAAAGAGGGATAAAAATGTCCTCTATCAGACATTGAAGGATGACACGACGTTGCTTCTGATTGAATTGTAATTAACAAATGTTTTACACTCGTATGTTTTTATTGTCATCGAAATCGATGAAATAGTCCATTTTTCGATCAAGTCAATTGATTGCCTGCTCTAATTTCGGAACCATCGCGGTGCACCTCGAGAAAGCTTCACATGCCTCTCGCAATGACTAAGTTCACAATATATTGCAGTCTGATTGCATTGTAGAGAAAATACGGTTGGTTTTATAAAATCATTTTTACATACATAATGCCTTGAATTTAAGTTTAAAATGCAAAAGACAAGTATCATGCTTTAATGTGCTTTAAACAGAAACATTCATTTCAAAGGCGCTCTAATGATATCAAAGAACTTACTGTTGATTTGATATGTAAGAAAGTACTGGTGATAATAGTTTGAAATTTAGTATAAATTGATAAAAAAAAGTTAAGTATATTGTATTTTGAAGGAAACATTCATTTCGGTCGCGCCTCTGCTATATAAGAGAATATTTTAGTGGAGGGACTTTCAGTTTGTGCAGGAATAAAACTGCTAAAATGCACATGATATGTTAAGCTGTGTAATACGTTAACATGTAAACCTATGTAATACGTTAACATGCAAGCTGTGTCATACGTTAACATGTAAAATTGGGTTATTTCGATTATAACTTATCAATAATTACTGAAGACATGCTAACACAAAACCTATCCAAGGACATTAGTAAAAGTTTGATATTTTGCCAACCAGAACAATACTTTAATTACGACCATTATAGGTTTCCAAGGGTGATGAAAACGAAAATAGCAGTTAAAACCTCAGGAAGCGAGTAGATTCTAAGCATAAATGCATTAGAATTTTAAAAAGTGAGGGATGACTTTTCTATATGAATTATACGAAAATGAGCTCCCACTTTATACCCAAGTTTTTTAGAGTGAGGGAGTTTGTTATTGTTTTCAGAAATGGTGTGTATTTGGTAATTTTGGGCTGGTAGACCTGCAGAAAATTACCTTAGAAAACCTCTTTTCTATAGGTTTTGGATTTGTTGAAAA
Source organism: Euprymna scolopes (assembly GCF_053919585.1). NCBI lineage: Eukaryota > Metazoa > Mollusca > Cephalopoda > Sepiida > Sepiolidae > Euprymna > Euprymna scolopes. The sequence continues at coordinate 73,995,456 of NC_136485.1, forward strand.
CCAAAATCGCATTTAAATTTTCCACAAATAAATATTCTTCCGGGTATTAAACAATGTAATTATTTATATTATAAGTGGTATCTATTGTTGCAATCTAAACGCGCACTTTTTTTTTGTATAATAGCCGGAAAAATACTTATTTGCAGATAAATGACTCTAAACGATCCCCTTAGAAAACATTAATCCAGATCCTTTTATTTTTTATTACACTAGTTTAATAGCACGATAGTCTTCAACATCATTGTGTGTACACCCATGCCTTTTTTCATTATGAGAATGATCTTGCTTAAATAAAAGCATCACAGTACAAACGTATGGAGCACACAATTATATGCCTTTTTGATTATTAATTCAATGCATGCTTAGATTCCTCTGGCCCTTCCTACAGACTTTGAGGATGGTATTATTAATCAATAACTGATCTTCGTTACTCAAACCTCTTCTCCTGAAGGCTGTCCTTTTCAGGTTCGGCAACAAGCATAAATGTTCACTGATAATGTCTGCAACCAGGCCAGTAAACACTTGTTGGTCCTAGTAAAACAGTAATTGGATCTACATATAATATGCGTTGTGTCTCAGTCGATTTGAGTAAGAGCAGTATTTTCTCTTAATGTTCATGCTCTAGTTTTTTCGCCCTCCTCAAGAGTCTGGTGAAGTTATTACCACAATGATTATGAAAGGCTGTTAGTTGTGTAAGCGAAAAAATATGGATAAGTTTTCTAGTCTAGCTTTTATTATTCTTGAATTAATCAATATTACGATATATCATTCCAGACGAAAACTCTAGCCCATGGCATTTCATGACTTGATTCGTTTCATCGCATTTTATACAGGCTATACTTTTTTATTGGTATCATTGCCCTTAGTAGCCTCCCACCAATCATTAGTTCTTGTTTATTTTGCTTGGATTATATATATATATATATATATATATATATATATATATATATATATATATATATATATGCATATATATGTGTGGGGGGGTATAAAAATTACATGCCAGAATGATGGCATACTGTGATTCCGTGACAAAGTATGTGTCAGTTAAAGGTTACAAAAGTTTTAAAACCATAAACAGTATTTAGTAAATAAAAACCCTTATTGTGCCATAACTATGCTTTGTCGCCCGAAACAATGACCATATGAAAATAACACATATCCAATAAAATGGATGTGTCGCTATGGAGATATTCCATGACAAATCTTTAATCTTACGTACGAATTATTCTTTTGCAATATTGCAAAAATTGAACCGAAAACAATGGGATGTTTAAATTCTAAATGATACATTTTATTTTGTGATTTTTCTTCATAAACTATAACTAAACTACGCGTACAAAAACTGCCGTTTACATTATGATATGACCCCTTTATTCCCAACTGTGTGTATCTATCTATCTATATGTATATATATGTATATATATATATATACATATATATCTATATAAGTATATATGTATAGTTATATATGTGTATACATGTATATATGTATAGTTATATATATATATACATATATATATATATATATATATATATATATATATATATATATATATATATACAGGGTGTCCGTAAAGTTACTATATAGTCGAATTACATCCTGTACGTTTTCTGTTTTCCAATATCGCTTCAAAATAAATTTGCGTAAACAGTTAATAAACATGTTTAAAAACACTTTGAAGAAGAGTTAAACATTTAATCTGAAAGGGAAACACTAGATAAGTGGATAGTCCTTAATCCGCGGACTATCGAAGATATACTTATATTTATATTTTATCATTTATTTATTATTTATTATTTATTTGTTATTTATTTATTAATTACTTTATTAATTAATTAATTTATGTTTTCCATTTAGTGTCTTTTAAAAACTCTTGCTGACATTTTCTTAAGTAACACCCGGTATATTTCAGTTGACCTATTGTTTGCCCTATATTTTTTCGCCCCTTGTAACATCATTTTTCTCTGGGTCATTTTGACATTTGCTTTTCTATCTTATATTTAATTCTATTACTATTTAATTTTTCCCTTCTTCTTCTTCCCTGATCTTTCTTATTATGTCTCGGCAGTCGTGTGAAAGCATATTCTTTTTCTTTTATTAATATGATTGGAATTTTCCCCTTTTCTTTTATTTGGAGGTATTTGTGAATTATTCTATGGATTTCGGCCTTTTGGATTATTTTCGGCCATCTTCGAATTACGTGATTTCCTTGGATTTTACTTGTGGAAATGGAAATTCAATTAACTTTCTTGGAGTTATATTTTTGGATTTTACCGTCATTGGATTATTTACCTTTCACCAGACTATCCATTCACGTGTAATCACCTTTTTCTTCACCATATTCCCTCTGCTTCATTTTTGTTATCAAGTAAGATATTTGACTTACTTGTTGTTTCATCAAATACTTTTGTATGCAAAATCCGATTCCGCATTTTGCTAATTCCTACCTTCTGATGAGAAGGAAAGTATTTCTTCGAAATTCCGCGGATTAAGGACTATCCACTTATCAAGTGTTTTTTTTTCCAGATAAAATATATTTTTAACCCTTTTTCAAAGTGTTTTAACATGTTTTATTAACTGTTTGCTCTTATCATAAGCTCTATCTCCTATTTGGTTTTATCGAGCTTTTACATGTGGTGGAGATTATATTATAAATATTAATTCTTTTATATTTATGATAGATTTTAGTTTTAGCATCTTGGATCATTTTGGTAAATTTAATTGTAATTTCTATGTTAGTTTATATATATATATATATATATATATATATATATATAATATATTGGTTGATAATTTACATGAAATATTATACAGTTTTTATATTCCAACCGTAACGCATTTAAACATCTCTTCCCTATATAAGTTTTTTTATAATAAAAAAAAACATTTGTTTTTTAATTCTCCAGTAACAAATTAAAAAAAAAACACGCCAAAGCCTGTTCATTGCATGAACCATGTAAGTTGTCCCAAATTATATTTTTATTTGTTTTTAAGTTTAGCAGCTGATAAACAGGTGACTACATATGCAGCAAATACATAATTGCGCCAACTTTTTAATCGTATTATGAATCAATATTGTTATTGCTACTTTTTAAAAAGCAATGGACGACCAATTGAGAAAACCTGATATTTAAAACACACACACACACTATATATATATATATATATATGTTTAAAGAAAAAATAGAAAAAACCGAAATGAAATTATTAAAAAATCAACGTTTCGTCCTTGTTTCCGAGGACATCTTCAGGATAATTGAAAAAAATGTGATAAAAGAAAAAGTCATAGATCGTGCGAAAAAAGACAGTTTTTTAAAATCCATGTTTCAGGAAAATGAGTAGTTTCGCAGAAAGAAAAAAAAAAAAATGTACATATTTATTTTAAATGCATTTTAAAAGTGTATATATATAGATATCAAACAACCTTCCCATACGCACACATATTCGTCCTTTCCCGACATGGGTTGGATTTTAAAAAACTGTCTTTTTTCGCACGATCTATGACTTTTTCTTTTATCACATTTTTTTCAATTATCCTGAAGATGTCCTCGGAAACAAGGACGAAACGTTGATTTTTTAATAATTTCATTTCGGTTTTTTCTATTTTTTCTTTAAACATAACGTCAACCACCACTGGTATATTTTTTCATTCCTTATACATATATATATATATATATATATATATATATATATATATATATATATATATATATATATATGATGAGTGTCAGACGAGTGCCACTCGCTCATTTACTGAAATTCTATGTGTCCGAAATGTGTTGTAGTCCAATCAGCCATTTGAACACTCTTAAAGAGATAGGACACTTAATACGGTTTTTGGTTTGGATGAATCCAAAAGCAACGGAACCATTTTATCATGAGCTGTCATGTGATTAACGAGACCTGTCTTGGAAACCAAAACCCAGTCACAGATCCAGAGATCTCCTTGATTGGGCGGCAAAGTATTACGTATCATAATACTTTATGAGCTTTGCGGGGGCTGTTTTGGCGGCTTCATAATGTTTTTTACAAAGAAACCACCACTTATCAATGCTCAGAGGCGACTCGTGGATAAGAGTTTAAGAGCTTAAGAGTGTACATTAGTCATTTGGATAATATATTGATCTTTAGTATGGTGAATTGGTAAATTGGATTACTTAAGGGGAACGGCCCATGAAGAACATGTGCACGTTGGGCTTGAAAACAACCATAATGTAGTCCGCTGAAATGCAGGAAAACTGAAGAGCGTCTCACATGTGTGCAGTTCTAAGAAAGAAGCTTTGTTCATGGTAGCTACGTTAAGGTGTAGGCACATATAAAGAGTGAGGGAAATTATTAATAGTGTTTTAAGGTAGACGAGTGTTTCTCGTGAATGTAGTGCGAGGGAGAACGATAGATTAGAACTGAGACGGGCACGTGCCATGAAAATAATGATAAAGCAGAAACAGGTTCGCAACCTTTCTTCAGTGAGAAAACGGTTGCAGGAAAGAGAGAAGGGAATCTCCTACTAGGCCACAAAATATATTTTGAACTCTGTCAAGGCAGGATAAGCTTCCCGGCAGCTCCTTTCTAGATGGGGCAATAGTACCCCATCCTTGGACGTACCCTTCTTTTATATAGGTAGAGAATTGCATCAGCAATGAGATATCTACTGTATCGATAGAAGGGTCTCACCAGTTTTCAGTGATTTTGGCAACGGATATGATGTACATATTTGATTTTAGATCAGGAGTAAAGTTAAAGCCCAGAAACTTGTCAAAGAATGAAGCCTCGCCAGTACGAGAGCCATTCATTTTAATTGATGCCAGATGGGGATCAAAGCGTTGATGATGTAAAGATAGAAGCTTGGTTTTAGATGCACGAAAGGTAACCAGCCACTTTTCCACATTGTACCACTTGCTCAAGATCCGAGGAGAGAGAATCAGAGAGAAGCTGGTCCTTGACGGCCATTGATGTGCTGCCATAGATGTTTGTGTCGTCACCATAAATGTCTACGCATAATCTAAGAATGTGATTTGAAAGATCATTGACGTCGATCAGAAGAATAGTTTGAACCAGGATGGACTCCTGAGGGATTTCAGCATTAATTCTATGAGCATCTGATTTCTGCCCATCAACCACTACTATTATGTACCTATCGGAGAGAAATGATTTAATAATTGAGAAGGCATTTGAAGCTACCATAGCTGAGGATCTTGTGAAGTAAACCTTTATGTCATACCCTATCATATACCTTATAAAGGTCTAGAGAAATTGCCATAGAAAATAAGCCTCCGTCGAGAAATTCACTAATCCTATAAGATATAATTGTAAGCACGTCTTCTGTAGATCTTGTAGAACGGAAACCATATTGCATGTCACATAGAAAGTTATTTTTGTTGAGGTAGTTGACTACTTCTCTATTTAGCATCGAGTCCAGTAACTTACTCATGACGCAAAGGAGACTTATTGGTCTGTTCTGGGAGGGAGATGACCGATCACCTGAGTTCTTAAAGGCAGAATATACTGATGATATTGTCCAGGGTGTTGAGAAGCAATTCTCCTAAAGACAACACTTAAAGGGCTTTGTACGTATGGACGCAAGTTCTGGTCGAATATTTTTCAGCGCTATAAGTGGAATTCATGTCAGAGTTTGATCGCCATCAGACCAGCCTTTATCTTGTAATCTTCCAAATGCGCCTGATGCCTTGCTGATGCTCTGTTTTATTTACGCATCAAAAGTGCCATCATTTGATAAGGTACTAACAAAGACATATGTTCTACCATTGCAAGGCGCTTTCCAGAAAGGAAGATATCAGGTTCCATATAAAGATCATAAGGCGTGGCATGGCCTTACGTTTCTTTATGTTTACTATCAGTCCAAAGCATACATAAATGGATACATAACAAATTGCATATTTACTAGGGAATGTGTCACCAGGTCCGCATAATCAGCATACAACAGCTACCTAACAAGTGTATTACAAACAAGTGTTTTGGCTTGAAATCTTCTGAGATAGAACATCTTTCCAGTCGTTCGGAATTTTATATAAACATTCATATCGCAATCGCGAAAACCATAGGAGAGCACAGCAGTTAGATAGAGCCAAAACAATGTTGGTACAATTATATCACCTTGCTTTACTAAATTACCAATAAGGAATTCATTTGATAGCCGAATACTGAAATTGACGCGACTCTTCATATTCTGGTGAAGTTGCTTGAACTTTTCAAAAAAGCAGGTGGACAGCCAAATTTTCCCAGAAATTTCCAGGGAGCCTCACGTTTTTCTGTGTTAAGCGACTTGTTTAATTTCACAAACCCCTGGCAAATAAACATATGCTGTTCCGAAGAAAACAGTATATCCACGGTACTTAGTCCACCTAAAAACCAGACTGGGACTCCGGAAAGATATAAGGACTGATATGTTTCTACAATCAGTTTAGTAAGAGTCACGCAAATACCTTCCAACCGCAGTCAGCAGCGAGATACTTTGATAATTTCCAAAATAAGACCTTGCGCCCTTTCCTTTGTACAGCAGAATCAGTCTTGGGCAACTGAGTCGCCCTGTCATACGGACAATATAAAAAACTGGACCGCACAAGGTATATTGACCACACCATGTTTTAGCAGCTCAGCAGAAATGTCATCCAACCCAGTTGCATTTTTTTTAGTTAATCAGCTTTATGCAGTCAACTGTTTCCAGGAATGTCGGTTCAGTATAAAGTTCCAGATGAAAGGAGTACTGGGGTATACTTTCTATTATGTTCCACATATTGTATGTGTTGGATTTGTTATATATATATATATATATATATATATATATATATATATATATATATACATATATATGTGTGTGTGTGTGTGTGTGTGTTATTGACATCTTTAGCGATATTAAAAACTTCGCAACTCTGTTATTCTTATTTCTCCCTTACCTTAACGGATTTAAGAGCTATACGCTCTTATTCTCTTATTGTTATTTATACATATATTAATAGATCGCTCTTATTTTTCTGGGAAGTATTTATTTATTTATTTATTTATACGTGCATAACTCCCAGTTTGAACGGCAACAAACGACACTGACCAACAGATTCTCAAACGTCACATAGTGGTCATTACAGTACATTTCTGAAACGCATTGTAAATTAATTTCTCACATAATTAGGAAAAAGTTCATTGACCACATTGTTTTATGATCTGCATTGGACGATATTTAACATTTTATATTAATATCCGTAAATGATCATGAAAAAGAAATACACTTTATGTAGAATATAGATAAACAAATTCTTATCAACAGTATATTTCACGGTTATTTTTCCTAAATATTTTTCCATTTTATTTTCTTTTGTAATAAATTATTAAATTAGAACATTATTGTAATATTTCGCTATTCAATTATTTAATATCTAAAAATGCTATTCATATTTTTTATCACCTTTGGAAATTATGCTTTGTCTTTATATTCGTTTGTCTAATCCTAGGGAAGTATCTGTTAATCACTATTTTCTTTCGTGAAGTTCTCAACCATAACTGTTATGATTCTGTGATTGAATATTATTCATTATTGTATCCACATATATATAAACATCAGATTTGCATCAGTACACAGAGATGCATAATCACTTATATATATATATATATATATATATATATATAATTTCTTATCCACAGCTTTCCTAAAAATGTCAAAAAACCGATAGAATACCAATTTTATACGATATGCTTACGTTTGTTCTGTTTTGTTCATCTGATCACAACCGTTTCTTGCTAAATAACTTTTGATAATTTATTCCATGCAATGCTAAGCAGCAAAAACACGCCTGTAAATACCGTATATTTCGACGTATAAGGCGACCATCAGTTAAGACAACGTACGAACTTGGAGCAAATTTCGTCGTATATCAGTTGTATAACACGGCTGCTAAATCACGGAACCACATTTGTTTAGCCTAAGTTAGAGATTGATACACTCGGTATCTTATGAAATATTGTCTTTAAACATGATTTAAGGGTCGTCTTATATGCCGAAATATACGGCAGTTATGCTTTAATGGATCAGAAACGGAATTCCCGACAAAGTCTTGTAAGTGTAACGAATGATTACATTTTAATCAACAAACAATATGCACAAGATAGAATGATAAACAAATAGCTATCATGCTTGTTTGATCTAACAATAACAACACACGAAATGTAATCACGTGTTGCTTTGCATCGGCGAATTGATTTAAAATCAAATGCACACGAATAATGGCTGACGACTAATCGAATTCAAATAATTGTTGGTTAATGGCTGCCTTGAGTTCGTTTCGGCCGCCTGGTAACCCACACTTTCGTGATTTCTTTCATTTAGCTATGCTTCTTACAGAGCCTTGCTGTTTTTTTTTCATATAACACGTACACTTTGAATAGTATTTCAATGTCCTAATATCAAATGTCTTGTCTGAAGCTATTTCATAAAACGCCTTATATCAGTCTGGAAAATACCATAGTTTATTTATGGTCGATTATGGTGAATGTAAAGTTGTGTTACGATTAAAATACTGTGAATCGTGTAAAATCGTATTTAAAAAATAAATTGTGTTTAGTTAATAAGTACTATTAAGGTAAACTATATCAATATTAAGATTTTAAACAAAATGATGATGTTCCTAGAGTCTATGATCACAAATCGTTAGCCTTTACCTTATGCAATAGGTCATGCTCTTTTATTTACGTTATTTCGTTTGGTTTCCCACGATTCCTATTTATTAGAAGCCTCCCGTTCAGTCTCGAAAGAAAAAGGATCCTCCTATAGGGGTAACTACGCATATAATTGTTTGGCAAGAGTTGCGAAATGTCCAACCACACCTCTCCTGATCCAGCACTGCTTACGTCCAGTGGCAAGGAGAAGCCCAAGACGACTGGAAACAATGCCGAGATAAGCGGAGAACACACACAGAACCCGAAAGTGCCAAATAGTCACCCATCTAGTACTGACCAGGCTCATCGTTACTTAACTTCGGCGATCTGACGGGAACCGGTGTGTCAAACTTGATTATGCTTTATTCCTATTACGGAATTTATTTCGTATTTAATGTTGGCTAAACTTGAAATATTGTTTTACAAAAGAAAAATGTGTTTTAAGATCTTATATTTTATACGGAGGAAAAAAAACAGATTACGTGACATCCACAGTTGAAATTATATTGACTTTTCTATTTACTTGTCCCGCCAGGAAGATTGTTCAAACGCCCGGCTGGTTTATAAAAGGAACAATTAGTAAATCTCACAGTTGTTTAGTTAGGCATGATCGGAAAGAAATTTATTCCATGCTGATAAAGGATAGCAAAGCTATAGCATCAGAAGATGTATTAGTCTTTACTCTTAGTTATAAAATCAATGAAGTCATTTAGGAAGACTCATATTATCCTGGCCATCTCTGTTAAAACCGCGCAGATGTTAATACGGATATTAACATATTTTTTTTACATATATCATGCAATACGAAGCTTGAATAATGTACATATTTCTTTGATCAACTGACACCAGTATGTACGATACTTGTTCGTACATGTCACAGCGTGCAGGCTGTTTACGCTTCACATACGATGACGTGTTTATCAGTTTTGTGATACGGTAAAGAGGACCTGGTTCATAAGTGAGTGGCGAGCGTTGGTCGTTGAACGGACTGAACGAACGACTTTATTTACTTGATGACATTGGAAAAAATGATGTCGAAACATATTAGAAAAATATCATAAACACCAATCAAGATAATGCAAGTGTGCAAGGCTTCATCGTAGGCGTGTCGGTACGATTTACCCTGCGATCAGAATACATACGCTATATGTCTATTTGGCTTTACGGTTGAGAGTCCGGATAGCAGAGTTGAGGTGGGTGTCGATCTTATATACCTGTTTCTTAGTGATTAATAGCGATATAACTAGAGAATATTCCTTTTATATGATAGAGTGATGTGGTTCTCGATTGTTTAACTGTGTGGAACTGTGTCGGATATATAATCAAGTCAAAACAATGATACGATTATTCTCTTTTCATAGCCCTAGTGATAAGAAAACAGAACTGATTCAGCACTTATAATATGAGTGACCTAAAATATTTATTGGGCCACTAGTAAAAGTGATATATATGATGTTCAGGAATTTATAATATTGAAATAACAAATTCCCAAACTGATCGTAATCGATTTATTCGTTTACAGATTACAATTGCTTAGATGAAGCTCCTGTTGGAGATTAAAAAAATATACAGTATTTCCTGTATCTACAAATGGTCGTTTTCTATAAGAAGGATACAGTAAGCAATGCCTTTTTATGTGTTACCCTTTTCTACTTTCTGAGAAACACCAGCTTAGTACACACTAGATTAATATGAGGCTATACAGACATAAATTGGGATGCAATCTCATTTCGCATTTGTTTCGGAAACTATAAAACATTTATAAAATCGTTGTGACTGTAAATAATAGAAACCTGGTGATAATAAATAACACTGCATTCCATATTCTACGTGAACGTGTTTGATGACTGAAATGCTTTACATGTAACTGTCACATTTGCTCATAGTCGATATAAAAAAACTACACGTCAAAGATATAGAGTGCTGTTTACAGCTTCGGCAACACATTAACATGCGATATTTGCATCGATAGGTAAATGATTTATAAAGCATTGACCCAGTATTGTCGTGTTTTGTCAGCATTTGCAGGAGTAATCTTCATTAGGTAAAATACATCTTATGCAAGGAAAAACTAAAAAATCAGCAGACTTAATCATGGCCTTCATAATTTGTGAAAATAATCGTATTTGTTAATCATAAAATTGCTGTAACACTCATCTTATTCTCCTCATATGCATTACAGCAATTTCCAGTTGCAGACCTCAGAAGAAAAACAAACTCCAGGGCAAGGGGTTACTTTTCTTTGAAGAAAGAATAATGTAAATAAAAGCGTATGTTGGGGTGAAAGTCTAACAATGATAACAAATAGACTAAGCATACCCGTTTTGACCATTCTAGACCGGGACTATGCTGACTAATAAGTAACATTTTATCCAAACTTGTTTAATAATTAAGGCACAGCAGGATTTTATTAGTGATGCGATATTATAAGCGATAGGAGGATTTTATGTCTATGCGTGTAGATACGGGATTTTACTAATGGTATCTCACTCAAAGTACGAATTATCAAATACTAGAATCTGATGTCTTTTTTTTTACCACACGCATTGAAAGTAATTGTGTGATCTGCTAGTGGTTGTTTATGATCGTACAAACCTTATAATGGTTCGTAAATCTCTCTTTCTCTTGAATGGCATGCGGTTACGCATAAAACGATCGGTGGTTTAAGCAATAGCAATAAATGCAGGTTCTGCAACACTGAGGTTTAAAGTGTGGCCCATCTAATCTCTGATTGCAAACTCCTCCCTGGAGATGATTATAATACAGATTGACATAATGAAGTTTGCAAATACCTTCATTGGAAGATATGTAAGACACTAAACGTTCAGTGTAGTAAAAAAAATGGTAACAAATACCCTAGAAAACAGTTAGAAATGCCACGTAAGACATTCATTATGACTGCATAATTCCTACTGGTTCATATCTAGAAAACGCAGGCGTTTACCCAGATATAGTGATGTGGGACAAAGCGAATAAAAAGGCGATCATAACAAAGTTCAGTGTACCCAATGATACAAGGCTAAGAGGGAAACGATAACAAAGTATCAAGGACTTATGCATGAAATGAAACGACTTTTATTCTATAAATAGATAGGTACTCGTCCTTGTTATCCGGAAATAGAAATCTTCTCACGCTCTAGAAAAACACGGCGACATGCCAGCTACCAGTTGGCAAAAAGACGGCGGACGGAACATTATGGCAAACACGTTAAGTATTTTTTAAAACTCATCCTAAATGTTTTATATGTTACCTTGTTTTTAAACTTGTTTTTCTTGTTTTAGTTATGTATATGTCTATTCTCCTGTCTCATTCGTCAACCCCCCATGCTACAAAGTAAACGATAAAAACAAACAAAATGCCGGAAACTAACGATAAAAAACAAACAAAATGCCGAAAACTAACGATAAAAAATGCCGGGAATTATTCTCTATTAGAGAAGATAAACGTAGGACTTTATAAAAAAAAGTTAGAACTTTTTTAACAATAAAAAAAATGTAAATTAAATATTTTACGCATCTGAACGTAACGACTTTTATTCTATAAATAGATAGGCACTCGTCCAAGTTATCCGGAAATAGAAATCTTCTTACGCTCTAGAAAGATACGACGACATGCCAGCTACCAGTTGGCAAAAAGACGCCGGACGTAACATTCTGACAAACACGTAAAGTCTTTTTTTATAACTCATCCCAAATGTTTTATATGTTACCTTGTTTTTAAACTTTTTTATTTATGTATTTGTCTTATTCTCCTGTCTTATTCGTCACCTCTCTATGCTACAAAGTAAACGATAAAAACAAAGAAAATGCCGGAAACTAACGATAAAAAACGCTGGGAATTATTCTCTCTTATAGTAGATAAACTTAGGACTTTATAAAAAAGTAAGAACTTTTTTAACAATAAAAAAATGTAAATTAATTATTTTACACATCTGAACGTAACGACCTTATTCTATAAATAGATAGGCACTCGTCCAAGCTATCCGGAAATAGAAATTATCTTACGCGCTAGAAAGACACGACGACATGCCAGCTACCAGTTGGCAAAAAGACGGCGGACGGAACATTATGGCAAACACGTTAAGTATTTTTTAAAACTCATCCTAAATGTTTTATATGTTACCTTGTTTTTCAACTTGTTTTTCTTGTTTTATTTATCTATTTGTCTATTCTCCTGTCTTATTCGTCAACCCCCATGCTACAAAGTAAACGATAAAAACAAACAAAATGCCGGAAACTAACGATAAAAAACAAACAAAATGCCGGAAACTAACGATAAAAAATGCCGGGAATTATTCTCTATTAGAGTAGATAAACTAAGGATTTATTAAAGTGGTGTACTTAATAAATACTATTACTGCAAGCTTGCCTATATTGAAAATGATTGCTTCCTGGCTAGCCAATAGAACCATCTAATATAGTTAGCCTTATTTTTCAATTACATTCGAAATATAATACATTGCCATTAGCAAAGAAAGTTACCTATGCAAACGAACCTCCTTAAGTAAAACCTTGAATAATTATCTAAACCCGAATGTAAATTAATATTACGCCGATTTTACAAATAGATAAAAGTTAATTATTGGATTTTAATTAATTTTAAGGTGAAACTCCAATGATTCAAACTCGATAGATAATGACAAACTTCCACCCATTAATATGTAAGGGGATATTATCATCAAAAGTGTCCTGAATTGTTAACTTAGCACCGGACTTACTACTTAGATATAAATAAGTCACTTGTGCCCATTCCACTCCTCCCCTTTTTTTCTTGATGGAGTGTAGATAATACAGTGGATGTGTTATCGGCAGCTCCAGTAACTCTCGCGTCTTCTTTTTTGTCTCTCAGTCCTAATTCAATGAGTGATTTTTCTGAAAAAGGGTGAAGAAAAAGTTGCTTAAAGGTCGGTAGTACTTGGTGACCGGTAGTCTGAGATGTCGGAAATTTTTCTGTCTCTGTCTGTCCTTGTGGCCATGTCACTAGTAAGGGTGCTGGAGGTAAACGTTTTGTCTGGGCTGACGTTATCCGCCTGATAGTCAGGGACCCGAACCTCAGATTAACCACTAAGGAGGCTTTCCTATCAGCAGGCGCAAATTACTGGGACTGCTGTATTGCCATTTGGTGAGTGGATCTGAACCATGCAGTAGTCTCCGGTGGGGCCTCTCGATGCCATACTAGTGCCCCATTCAAATAAACAGACGATGAGGGGAGGTTTTGTCATGATTTTGCCATTGCTTATGACCTCACTCAGATTGTTCGCGAACCAACCCGTGTGCCCGATACACCCGGTCAATATGTAAGCCTCCTAGACCTTTTTCTCTCAACTTCCCCAGAGCTATGTTTATGTTCCGTTCATTCTCCTCTAGGATCCTCCGACCACTGCGTCGTATCAGTTAAGATAAAAACGAAATGTAAGAAGTCCACAGACGTACCCCTCCACCGTACTGTATACCGATACTCTATGGCTGACTGGGATAGCTTCCGAACATTCATATCTGATTTACCTCTGCACTCCATGTTTAAAAAGGAAGTGTCATCTATAGTATCAGATCTGACCGAATGGTTAATTTTAGCCATAGACCAATTCCTACCATCTAAAAAATTCCAACAAAAACCTAACAGCCAGCCATGGTTCACCCCAGAATGTGTTGCTGCTATCGCACACAGAAATCACTTTTTCCATAGCTACCAACGTAATAGATGCACTGAGACTAAAGCAGCTTTCAGGACTACCAGCAACCACTTAAAAGAGTAATAAAAAATTCAAGAGAGCTATATGACTAGTCTGTTAAATCCAAGGTTGCTGATCAGCGGCTTGGCTCTCACCAGTTTTGGCAAATAACAAATAGGATCCTGAACAGAAGTGTGCGTTCTATCCCAACAATTATTAATGGACCAGAGGTCATCTCATCAGCGTCAGACAAGGCCAGACTATTTGCAAAGAACTTTGGAGCTAATTCTACCCGATGCGACGAAGGCCATCAACTCCCCAGATTTCCTACTATAACACAGAAAAAGCTAGGTAGCATACAAATATCCGTGCATGAGGTCGCCAAGCTAATGAAGAACCTAGATTCCAGTAAAGCAACCGCCCTGATGGCATCCCAATTATAGTCTTAAAAAAGCTTCAATCAGAACTTGCTCCCATACGTACGAAACTATTTAAGCGCCGCCCTAAGGAGAAGTGCTTTCCGACTCCCTGGAAGACCTCATCAGTTTGCCCTGTATTTAAGAATTCAGGTGATAAGTCATCTCCCTCTCAGTACAGGCCAATAAGTCTCCTGTGTGTCATGAATAAGTTGCTGGAATCAATATTAAATAGAGAAATAGTCAACCACCTCAGCAGGAACAACCTTCGTAGTGACACACAATATGGTTTCCGTTCTGCAAGATCTACCGCAGATGTGCTGACGGTTATATCCCGCATGATTATTGAATCTCCTGACAAAGGCTTCCTTTCTAGGGCAATTGCTCTTGACATATCAAAGGCCTTCGACAAGGTATGATATAAGGTTCTACTTCACAAGATTTCCAGCTATGGTATAACTGGAAATGTTTTCTCAGTCATTAAATCATTTCTCTTCGATAGGCTCATAAGAGTAGTGGTAGATAGACAAAAATCGGAGGCCTGCAATATAAATGCTGGAGTCCTCAAGGGTCAATCCTGGGCCCCACTGTCTTTCTGATCTACATCAATGACCTCCCTAAACACATACTTTAATCATTCGTTGATATCTTTGCTGATGACACGACCATCTACGGCAACGCATCAAAGGCTGTAAATGACAAAGTTCTCTCTGATTCTCTCTCCTCTGATCTTGAGCGCGTGGTTCAGTTGGCTAAAACGTGGCTGGTTACTTTTAATGCATCTAAAATCAAACTCCTATCCTTACATCATCAACGCTCTGATCCCCATCTGGCATCAATTGTGATGAATGGCTCTCGTCTGGGTGAGGCCCCGTGTTTTGACAAGCTTCTGGGTTTGACCTTTACTGCTGATCTGAAATGGAACAGGTACATCAAGTATGTTGCCAAGGTCGCTGGAAAGATGGTGGGATCCTTCTAAAGCTCCAGGAGATATCTCACTACTGATGCAACTCTCTATCTATATAAAATCCAAGTACGTTCAAGGATGGAATACTGTTGCCATATCTGGGCAGGAGCTGCTAAAAACAGCCTATCCTGACTTGACAGAGTAGAAAATAGACTTCGTGGCTAAGTGGGGGATGCTCTGTTTTCTACCCTGCAACCTCTCTCCCACAGAAGAGAGGTTGCGAGCCTATCCTTGTTTTATCGTTATTTCCATGTCAGATGATCGTCTGAACTCCAATCTCTGGCCCCCCTCGCCAATCTTTCACGAAAAACACCCGTCTAGCTGAATCCACTGTGAAAAATTTCCCCCACTCTATATCTGTGCCTAAATCAAAACGTGGATTCCATGAACAAAGCTTCTTTTTTAGAACTGCACGCCTGTGTAACTCTGTTCCGTCTGCCTGCTTCCCACCGGACTACAACTTGGATGTCTTCAAGTCCAATGTTAACAAATTCCTAATGAACCGCCCCCTTAAGTAAACACTTCATCAAATATCTACACTAACGTAATGTACTTGCAATAACCCTTATCCCTGAGTGGCTTCCGGGCCTTGATAAGTGGTGATCACTATGTAAACAAAAATAAAATTAAAAGATGTTAAAATAATACTAATCATCAAAGGAGAAACTGGTCTTAGGCAGAATAACTTTAAAAAGTGCTTAGCAAGTGTATCTGATAAACCAAGTGCAACTGAGATACAAACAATTGCACTAAAATGGACGGCTAGAATCCTAAAAATGATCTCTTGGTTTGACTCACTAAAAACAGGTAAATGGCAAACATCTTCTGGAATGTCCCACCCCTAGAAGAAAAAGATAAAGAAAAATGAAAAAATGAGCATGTTCCATATTTTTATTTCTCTTGCCTATTTTAACTGGAATTGTTTTTATTTTTCAGAAAAATATTATTGTAACATATGGAACGCATCAATATTATTTAAGTTATTGAAGACTAAAATGGCTTGGATTAAGAAAAATGGCTTGCAATTGTTTCATCGTATCTGATATTTATATCAGCTTAAACATATTGAAAATACGGAGCAGTTGGATTTATTTCTTGGATTGTTCGTTGAATTTCTATTAATCATAAGAAAATGAATTTATGTATATATATATATATATATATATATATATATATATATATATGTATATATACGAGCAAACAGTTAATAAAACATGTTAACACATCTTTGAAAAAGAGTTAAAAACATATTTAACTAAAAAGTGGATAGTCCTTAATCCGCAGAGTTTCGAAGAAATACTTTCCTTCTCATCAGAGGGTTGGAATTAGCAAAATGCAGGATTGGAGTTTGCAGGCAAAAGTATTTGATGAACAACAAGTAAGTCAAAGATCTTACTTGATAACAAACAAGTGAAGCAGGGGGAATATGTAGAAGAAAAAGGCTATTACACGTGAATGGATAGTCTGGTGGAAGATAAATGTCCCAATGACGGTATAATCCAAATATATAACTTCAAGAAAGTTAATTGAATTTCAATTTCCACAAGTAAAATCCAAGGAAATCACGTAATTTGAAGCTGCTCCAAAATAATCCAAAGGCAGAAATCCATGGAATAATTCAGAAAAATGTTTGCAAGCGGGGAAAGGGGAAAATTCAAATCATATTAATAAAAGAAAAATAAGATATGCTTTTCAGTTTACTGCCGCGACATAAATATAAATAAGAAAGATCAGAGAAGAAGAAGAGGAAAAAATTAAATAGTGATAGAAAAATATATAGGGCAAAATAATATAGGTCAACTGAAATGTATAGGTCATCACTTAAAAAATGTCAGCAAGAGTTGTTAGAAGACACTAAATGGAAAATAAATTAATTTAAGTATAAATAAAAAGAGAATAATAATAAATAAATAAATAAATAAATAAATAAAAATAAAAAATGAGAAATAAAATATAAAATATAAAATATAAAAACAAAAAATAAAAATTATTTAAGAGGTGAGGATTGCCGGCATCTGCGAATTCAGGAAAAAGCAAGAAAGAAAGTAAGTAAATGCATATAGTACAATATAAGTAAATATACATACAATATATGAAAGTGTGGGTAGATTGATATATTAGTTAAATAGGAATGTTTAAAGAAAAAAGCAGAAATTGCAGATGAAAAACCGGTCCTGCAAAGAAGAAATAAAGAATTAAAATAAAGAATTTTTAAATTATAAAGTACTAGCAGGGGTACCCGGCGTTGCTCGGGTGTTTGGAGGTGTATGCTGTGCAAAAAAAAAAACAAAAAAAAAACAATGGTTAATTTTTTTAAACTTTGACCCCTATTATGACCCCTTAAAATTTCTAGTTTCGGGCTCAAATAACTTCATTAAGTTAGATACAGGTTCAAGGAACCTATATCTAAAATTTCAAGTGTCTAGACTCAAAATTGTCGGAGGAGTTTGGTAGAGTTCTTAAATGTCAAATCGTTGAAATTTGACCCGTTAACAGCCAAATTTCTGGCTGACACCCGTCACATCAATTTTCCCAAATCTCAGTACCCGGTATTTCAAATTTCGAGTCTATAGACTACAAATTGACAGAGTTATTGCGTAGGGAAATGTACACAGACAGACAGACACACAGACACACAGCCACACAGACAGACAGACAGACACGTTCACTTTTATAGATATATATAGATAGATTAAGAAGTATGTAGGAAAAAAACGATAAGGTTGAAGAAAAAATTATATATCTATATAAAAGGTAAAATTAATAACCATGTAATTTCAAAATTGCCATAATTAAATTTGGACTTATGTTTACAGAAAGAGATCAGTTGATTTTAAGAATTTATTATGTTGTTACTTTGAGGGGAAGTAATTATAGTAATAGCTTCGGTTGTGCAGAGGCGACATGACTTAGAGCCTGGAGTATAAGACTAAACTTTTTTATGATAGTCCATTTGATTGAGAAGGGTGTATTGTTAGAGTTAAGTTTTTTGATTAAAGTGGTTAGAGAAGTTCCTTGGTTATTAATAGAATTATTGTTGTTAAAAGAAGAAATGTGGTTTGATATTCTTTTCTTAATTAATGTTGAAGTAACGCCGATATATGTACGTACTTTATTAAACGCTCGAGATCTGGTAGTAATATTAATTTGCTGATTTGTATTAGTTAAATGATTTGAATTTTGTTCATAGTGTTCAACAAATGGTGGGGCAATGTCTGTATGAGGACTATTTTGGAGCGCATAATGAGTGTTTTTAGTGTTAGGATGGCTGTTAGGAGAAATATTATTATTCTCATTATTATTATTATTATTATTATTATTATTATTACTAGTTGTATGATTGTAGATGGAGGGGCTGCCTGAATAGTGTATTGGATTAGTAACTATATCAGATGGGGGATAGGAAGAAGGCTAACTTGAAGGCGAAATATTAGTGTCTGTTATGGGAGGATTGCGTG
Source organism: Euprymna scolopes (assembly GCF_053919585.1). Lineage (NCBI taxonomy): Eukaryota > Metazoa > Mollusca > Cephalopoda > Sepiida > Sepiolidae > Euprymna > Euprymna scolopes. Next base: position 74,014,640 of record NC_136485.1, read on the forward strand.
GGAGTTCAGTAATTGTGCAAGAATATATAGCATCTTTATGGATGCAATCATTATTGAATGGGCAAAGATGTTTATTATTACAATTATAGTTAGTTTTGGGTTTAATTGGAAAAGGGATTTTTTGGGCTGATTTAATTTATTTGTTATGAGATGTTAAGATTCTTTGTGCTTAATTAGGCATTGTTGAATAAGAAATCCTGATTGAATTTTTATTGAAAATAGAACTATATCTGTGTGGGTATTTGAAAGAGTTTTGTACAATGTTGAAGAATTCCTTAGCTATATTAGTTTTGACATTTAGGCTAAATGGAGGATTAAACCGAATATTATTCTTTCTCCTGGGTGCGTTAGAGCTTATTGCGATTAGTATTTTGGTTTGGATTATATATGTAGACTGGTTCTTTGTTATTGATAGCGGCAGATCTTGTTATTTGAACTGGTTTCTTACGAATCATATTGTGTGTGATTACGGCCTGAAGGAGGGACATAATTGTTGTATTTAATATTTTCCTTGTGTCCTTAGTTCCATAAGGCATTATTGAAGAATGTAGCATTTTGATTAGAAGTTTTTTATCAGCAGAAAGAGCAGAAATTCCTCTAGAGATGGATGGTACTATTGATTTTATAATTGAGTTGGGGCGGTTTGAAGATTTATGGACGTATAGAAGCGTAAGATAAGGTTTATGATAGCGGCTATGAGTTTCAGTGTTAAGATTTAATGTGACATCTAGAAAATTTGAAGTGTTTTTTGTTTGGTTCTATAAGTATAGAAAGGCCAAAGTTATTGAAGAAGTTATGTCATTTGTTAATTGGCTGTTGTAGTAAAAAGGGCATCGTCTCTATAAAGGCCCCCTGAGATATGTTTAAAGTGGTATTTAAGTTCTTTCAGTGAGAAAAGTCCCACTAAATCGGTAACTTCTGCAGAGTCAGAAGCTCCTATCAAGATGTCAAAATTATCAGGGGTGTCCTTTCTAGTCCAAAGTTTTTTGTTAAATTGTATAAGGGACTTTCTCGCTAGGAGAATTAATTTAATTTCTAAATTAGTTAAGTCAGAATTTCTTATAGCATAGATAATAGCCTTATTTAAAAGGATCGGAGAAATTGATTGACAATAATTTTGGATGTCAACGGTTATGAAGTTAAGGAGGCGTTTATTTTTAAGGGAGACACACCAATTAATTACGGAATCTGAATTCAGCCAAAGAGGGAAACTTACATTTTCTTTAATATAAGCGAGATTCTATCTAAGATATTTTTGCTTACAGCTCCTAAGTCAGAGTTAGATGGACAGATAAATCTGATGGAGGGGTTGTCATAGAAATTAGGTTTATGATCCTTGAGGGTGTATATATATATATATATACATATATATATATATATATATATATATATATATATATATATATATATATACATATACATACAGTCCTGGTCAAAATCATGACCACTTAAAAAAGTAAGCGTCTACGCATATTATCGAATTTTTAACCAAACAAATGGTTGAAACCATTGCCAGAAGGTAAATATAATGGAAAATATGAAATCTGTTTCATTACAAAACCTTAATCCTGGTCTAATACTTATTTAAAAAAAAAAAAAACATTTTCCCCTGGTCAAAATGATAAGACCACTTTAATAAAATCGGCTAGTTTTGAAAAAAAATGAATACGAAAAGCTTTCTATGGTACTAAAAGCAACTTTTTAGTGGATAAAAAACATCTTATTAAATAATAAATGGAAAAGGGGAAACCATTATCAGAGTTTGAGAGAGGAAGGATCTTTGAGCTTTATAGAGGTGGAATCTCCCATAGATCCTTTGCAAACGAAGTTAATCGTAGAAAAACGGCCATCACCACTTTTTAAAGAAATCCAGATCAATATGGGCACAAAAAGATTCCAGATCGACAAAAAAAATAAATAAATAAATAACCCCATCACTGGATCGCCGTATAAGAAGAAGTTAAACAAAAAAGTCCAGTATGAGCTTAAGTCGATTGAAAAGCCAAACGGCAGCAAAATGTCCTAAAACCACCCGAAGGCATCTGAAAATGAAGGGTTTCAATCATTTAAAGCGACCGCAGAAACCATGTCTTCTTGAACAGCACAAAACTAACCGACTTAAATATGCCACCATATACCAGACTTGGGATGAAGAGAAGTGGGAAAATTTAATTTTCTCCGATGAGAAAAAGTTTAATCTAGATGGTCCAGGCACTATTGGCATGATAAAAATTTACCCAAAGAGACATTTTCAGCTCGGCATAGTGGAGGAGGGTCTTTACTGATCTTGGGTGCTTTCTCGTCAGCTGGGGCCCTAAAGTTGCAAGTAGTGAAAGGCCGGCAAACATCATTGAAGTACATTTCAATGCTTGAAAATGATTCTATCAGGACTGAAGGTCACGTCTGTGTGGAGGAAATTGGATTTTCCAGCAAGACAACCCTGCGGTACACACTTCTCGACAAGCATTTCTTCAAATAATATAGAATTGTTATATCATCCAGCATCTTCTTCGGACCCCAATCCCATTGAAAATCTTTGGGGATGAGTGGCAAAAGCAGTTTTCATGGATGAACCCCAGTATGATTCAATAAACGAACTTTCTGATTCAGTTTTCAGTACATGGGATAAAATTCCTTTCCAACTGATAAAAAACTTAGTCGCAAGTATGCTGAAGAGAATTTTTGAAGTAATTCGTAATAATGGAGGTTATTCTAAATGCTGAGATCCTTTTTAGTAATTTATAATTGCCTTTTGTTAAATAAATTATCAGTGGTTTTATAATTTAAACCAAGTAAAAATGTTTTTTTTTTAATACTTATTAGATCAGGGTTAAGGTTTCGAATGAAGTAGATTTCATTTTTTTCTCCATGATATTTTCCTTTTTGGCAATGGTTTCGACCATTTCTTTGATTAAAAATTCGATAATATGCGTAAACGCTTACTTTCCTAAGTGGTCTTATGATTTTGACCAGAAATGTATATATATATATATATATATATATATATATATATATATATATATATATATATATATATATATATCCTTAAAAATACAGAAAATATATAATAAACATATTAAGTAAAGCTTTATCTGAATCTTTTTGCAGTAAAGAAAATGGTAATTTAAGGCTGATTTTAACTAGAAAATTCTGCAAGATTGAAACCGAACTAAACTAACATTTGATGAGAAAAAAACCTGAAGTTAGGTTGGTGTAAATTGACTATCAAGTAAGAAATATTGTCTATATTTTGGAGTTTGTTATTGATATATTTATAAGTCGTTTATCGTTTTATTATACTTAGTTTGTGGTTAGGTTATGATAAGAATATTATAACGTTAAGTTAAAATTCTGCAAAAGTATCGTTACAGTAGCGATAGATATTTATCTTAAAGGTACAAATATGTTTCTAGTCTTTATTAATGAGTAATAATTAATGTAATATACATTTTCTTTATTTAAACCGTACATTATGCTCAAAGAAAGATCAAATGCAATTTCCGAACGCCAAATATTTCAAAGCATTCTGGCAGTTCTGGACAAAAATATAAAATTGATCCCTCTTTCATGCAGGCTCGTTTTCGAATATCATTATAATACTAATAAACAATTATCGTCGTAGTTGAGTAACAAATGTACTTGCAATAATTTTTCTGTACACCTGTTCTCTAGCGAAAATAAAAATCACCATTACATATAAATCGTAATATTCGAAAGAAACATAGCAAAACAACGAGCATAATGTGGCAAGTGATACTGGACTAAACGAATTTATAAACGATTGTCTCTTACAGTCTGATTTTATTATTTGTACTGAAAGATGTAGCACAATACTTCTTTCTGAATATGTATATGAAGTTATTTATAAATCTCACTAGTGTCAATTCGATATCTGAAATACAATGGATAATCATTTCATAGAAATGTTTTAAAAAAAACTCATATTTCTGTTCACAAAAATTGTTGCTTTATACATGTAATATAAGATTTATCACATGTGCTGATTATACACACGCAAACACACACAAACACGCACACAAGAACATACACACAAACACATATATATATTTCTCATTTTCTAGAATTTTTACGGGTCTAATAAGTTATTTATAATACTTATACAAATAGGGATGTATTATAATATTTTAGTTGAACTGTAATAAAACATTAAAATGCTGTCAATAAAGTAGTCTATACTAACGTGCTCAAATTATGGAGGCAAAAATTAAGACTGCTTCAAGCCAGCACTCAAAAATGAAACATCATGTAAAATTTAGTTTTTTGTTCTTCTTAAAACGTGTAAGGAAATGAGTGATATTAAGTACTAATCAGCCGCTGGCCTGGTTTCCACAAATATTTCGCTACCTTTCGCGGTGCAGTCGCCATTGCCATTAAAAAAAATAACAATTGGTCACCGAACTGGATGTTATATATTGACACCGTATATCAGTGGGTACAGAATAATTTAGCTATTATAAATTTTGATTTGAGTAACGCTACTAGATGTCAGAATAATATGGCGTCAAACGAAAATATACTCAGCTGCAGGTTGCGTCATTGTAGAAAGGGTCAAATGTTAGCTCCATAGGCAAAACGTCCTAGAAAAGCAAAATCAAACGATGCGACAATAGAGATATCATGATATATTCAAACGAGAGAAAACTATTCTAGTTAGTCTCGGTCTGGATACCACTGGAATAGGACACACTGCAGTTATCTATACATCTATAAAAATAAAGTCTGTGTGTTTGTGTGTGTGTGTGTGTTTGTGTGTATGCGTGTCTCTGTACATTCCCTACATCATATATCTGTCAATTTTCAGTCTACAAACTCGAAATTTGATATACAGGGTATTGAGATGTTTGCAAATTTTTGTAACCCGTTTTAGATTTGGCTGTTAAGGGGTGAAAATCCAACGATTTGACCTTTCAGAACTCTATCAAACTCCTTCGATAATTTTGGGTATAAACAATTGAAATTTTAGATTATGTCTCTTGGACATGGATCTAACTTAATAAATCGATTTGAGCCCAAAACAATAAATATTAAGGAGTCATAATAGGGGTCAAAGTTAAATAAATTGATCTCTGCGGTCTCTAGGCAATTACTCAGACAATTTCTGGTCTAAATATTTGAAATGTACATAAAGGGTAATCAGAGATAGGGCTAGTTTTTAATTGGTGAATGGAATCTAGACCATGCAGTAGCTTCTGGTGGGGCCTCTCGATGCCATACTAGTGGGTAATTGTTACGGCTTTACCTTATCATTAGTTACTTTAATCGGTTTAGGTCGAAAATTTGAGCTACAAATATGTAAATGTTTGTGTTTGCACATCTGCCTAAAACTATCGACAGAGGTGACGGATTTTCATAAGATTAGTATCGTTTTGAAGCTGGACCCTTCCGACGACGAATACTGAAATATTAGCTAAAAACATTATTTTTTTCAACCTGAACTGAGCATTTTTCTACAGAGGGTGGTCGCTTTTTTCGCCGCTATTTTCGAAAGTCATCCCCTCTTTTCGATTGTCTAACCTTAATTAGAATCTACGTCACTTCCGGTTTGGCGGTGCTCGTAACAGCAAAGACGTCACTATTTTCCAGTTCTTTTCCTCCTTCGCGGTACGGGTTCGAGCCTGCCTTCCTACTACTACTTTTTTTTCTCGACACACACCTGCGAACACCCGAGCAACGACGGGCACCCATGCTAGTGTAGAAATAATCCAGGCTGAGTGTTGCTTAAAGGCTGTTTTCGTTCCGTCGTTCACTTCTTAAGTTTCTGGAATACAAAGCAAAAATTAATCTTGATAGTCATATTAGTAACTTCTTTATTGGAAGAATAGTGGGAAACTCAGCGAGCAACTCTTATGTTTTTGTGGGTTGAAAGTTAGTCGTCTTCCGTTGAATAAAAACTACAATCACCAGGTTGTCACATAGACACCTCGAGCAACATATATATTAAAGACATTTTCTTTATGTTTTTAATTTATTCGATGCATTTCTTGTGAGAACGAATCTGTCAAAACGTATGCGTTGACCATGTCTACCAAGTGCGAAATTTTGTTTACCGAAAAATGTTGAAAATATATCTTTTCAGAATTCTACAGTTAATCCCAAATAACTACGGTTACATCGACTAGTAATTAATATTATAAAATATATGCATTGCATTCACTGACTTGATTTAGAATTTTAATTGATTTTCTATATGACAGACTGTTTATTCATACAATATAACGACATGATTTTATTTCATTTCCGGCATGAATAATTAAATAAACGGACTATTTAATGGACAGTTCAGACCAATTTAAACACCGTTAATAACCCCCCCCCATATATATATATATATATATATATATATATATATATATTCCTGCATGGAAATCTATCCCTATCTATGTATGTTATATTGCGCCGATTTTATATTATGATTGGCGACAGTCTAATTGAATAATTCCTGGCAAATCAATTTTGTCATAAAAATGTCAGTGATGCAATTATTTTTATAAAACGGGGTGATAATAAAAACAGATAAAAAATGTATACGTAATTATAGTTTTTACATAGAATTCGTAAATTAATTTTATCAAAACTTGCTTCTTCGTTTATATGAATTACACCTTTATATGCATATACATGCTAGTCAAAATGATGCTGTTCCATTGACTTGCGATGAGGAATTAATATATATATATATATATATATATATAATGTGTGTGTTTTTGCATATGTGTAGAAAATAATACGAATTTAATTATACAGAATTTGAAAACAAAGAATGAAACGTTGAAGAAAACATGTTCAATCTACAAAAGTTTTTTTTCGTTTTTTTTTTCTTGGAACAGTTCACTTTTCTAATGTGTTTTAAGCAAACAATCACTTACGCATCAGGATTACATGTTTTCGTTTGTGTGTTGTACATGAGAGAGGGCATATCCCAGTAATTAAAGCGTGTGTTGCTTTAAGGTGCCTTTTCTGGGAAAAGCAGATGACAACAATAATCCACGTGAGAAAACGATCCTGTCAGAAACAAATCGTAGAATAGTTAGCAGACTTGAATAAAACACTTTTCGTAGGAGGTGTTGACGGCCTTATATAAGTATGTAGTCTGTATGTAACCGAAGAGCATCTCAACAGGATATTCCTACGCCGAATGGCCACTAAGCAGCAACGGAGTCCTTTTTTCTCCAATTTTTTCCCCCAACTTGTGTGGGTACGATTTTTTTCTGAATAGAACTTAATCAGAGTTACTATACATCACATAGTTCTCTTCTAAAAATATCTTGGACGTATTTGGATTCGTGAAGACCAACGCAGATCACTAATTTCTATCAGGAACTATACTCTGGGGGGGCTTTCTTCTATCGGGTCCATAAAGTTTGTACTATCATCTTGCATGCTTTGTGTGTCTCTATATTTAGTAAAGTCCGATTGTTCATTGAATGATGAATCGGGTTCGATATATTTAGGGATATTTATTTCATTTTCACTTCCGTTTTGATCGGTGGTGGAATGGTTAGGGGGTTGTTCAACTTTGATAATATCACATTTCTTCACTTTGTATCTGTTCCCCCTAAACTGTCTATCCGTAAACTTCTGCACAGTACAATAACGATTTCCAACTTCCATCACCATATATCTACTGTGAGTGTTAGTTTTCACCCTATGTGGTTATAGATAAACAATCTCCCCAACTTTTACGTCGATCTTTATCTCAGTAGATTTACCTGGCCTTTATATTTAGCTGATGCCTCGTGACTTTTTAATCTATTTTGGTATTATTCTTTAATCAGGTGTTTGCCTCCAATCGGTAGTTTCTCTCCAGTAGTTCTGCCTCTCATTGTGCAAACTTCTAGAGAAGAGTAGCCGTTTTCTCTAACTCTATTATTCATATAAGATATAATCACGGGCAACTCAGTATCCGTTATCTTACCGCCGGATGGTTTTAATTTGCATAATTCCGAATGATATTCTGATACTGAGCGTTCCCTAATTGGATTTTTGTTACAATTCTTTATCTCTCCAAACTCTGTTTTAATACGAAATGATTCTAGTAAACTGTCTGTGAGAAGGGCTTGAAATCCAGAAGCGCCATCAACCCTGATCTTTACTTCATCACCCGACGGGGGACGGATCCTGGATATGGTTGTGATTAAACCATCTCTTTGAGATTGCTGCTTTCTGATAATAGTAATGTTGCATGTGTTAGGACAGAAACATTTTCTCGAACCAATAATACTAGTTGTCCTTCACGTTTTACGACACCACCAGCATACCAGCTCCAAATTTTATATAGTGGTTTTGTTGAGGATTGTTTCTTGAATTGGCTTGGTATCTGCTTGTGTGACATGCATGTGTGGCAACTATCTATGGTACGACTGATGGCCTTGCCCACATCCAATGCATAGAATCCCATATTAAAAATCTGCTTTAACTGGTGTTTATTGGCATGGTGAAGTTGTAAGTGTAGAGCGACTAAAAGTCCGTCTAATAATACTTGGGGAATCACGATTCTCTGTCTAGCTGGACGTAAGGCTTCTTCTTGTGTAACTATGATTAACCCATCTGCCGGGGTTGAGAGTTTACAATGTTGTAAATAGCTTTTAATAGTGGTTAAACCTTTCTTCTTCTTCGATGGAGTTTTGCCATTGCGTAATTGTCTATACACTTGATTTAAGTCCGGACAGTCTTGTTGAGCCTGGATCCATGCGTTACGAGTCATGTATGGGATCGGACAATGACCAGCAAATATATCTTTTAGGGTGGTTTCTCTAATTACTGATGTCTCCAGGGCGTTGATAAATTTACAAATTTGGCATTTTTCCTTGTAATGAATAGCGTTCCGGGTAGCATAATTTGATATATTATTTTTTCCTGGTATATAGGATAATTTAACAGAATATCGATAGATAACACTCACGAACGTTGTGACTCTAGAGCTTGCAGAGAATGAACCACGTTGAAGTTTCTCATATGCTTGTACACAGGGGCGACTTTCTGTGGATAGTTCGGTAACGTGTTCCGATTGAATTCTATATGGAATGCCGTGCTTGATAGCTAAAGTATTCCTCAGAGCTTCCAAATCACAGGCTAGCCAACCTGCTTGGTTAGATGTTTTACGAGCGTTGAATAAACCTGCGAGATGAGCTTTGTCTCCTCTCAATACGAAAAGGGATGCTGCTAAGCCAGCAGAAGTCCTGGATGCGTGTGTAATTATTTGTAATTGGTCCTCTCTTCTAGGTAAGGTCAGGATTTTTGCTTGCTTAAGACGTTTATTTGCTTTGAATAATGTCTCCTCCAGGCCTGAAGTCCATCAAATTCTGTCATTTGATGAACCTGTTGCGCAGACTTTATCCAGAGGTGCTAAAAAATCTGAGTGCTTAGGTATGACTTTACTCAGGAACTTATAGGATCCTATGAATGATCTCATGTTTTTTTATGGTTTCAGGGTGATCACAGATAGCCAAAGTAGTCAGACGATAGCTTGTAGCTTTGACCGTTCCCCCTTGTCCATTGCCAACATAGGATTTCTGTTGATGCCGGACAGCAAATGGTTTTTGATGGCGACAATCTTAAATTATTCTTATGTAGTGTTAATAACACTTCTTCCCATACACTGTCAAGCTTGATGGGTGTATTGGCGCCGTCATCGGTCTATTTTACCACCGATCCTTTAATCATCAAATCGCCGAATACTTTGGACATTAATTGTGCTAAAGCGAATTCGGAGCCTGGGAGAACCATTACCGCTCTTGTATAGACATATACTCTACGGAATGGTGTGCAAATACCTCCATATTTCACTGATGATTTGGCCAAGGGTATCTGAAAATATGCTTGTTTCAAATCATATTCGATGATGTATTTGACCTGAGCGATATGTTTGATGATATCGTCAACTTTAGGCATGAGAGCAGGTTGCGGTTTGATATATTGGCCCAATTCGGTAAATGAAATTACTAGTCGATGGCCTCCTGAAGATTTCGCAACGAGGACTGAAGGACTTACATATTCTACGGTAATGTTTATGTCTTCTGGTCGCACGAAGATACCTTGCTCATATAGTTCATGAATTTTCGTTTGTAGGAGTTCTAGGTTCGCTTAGTTGTACATAGGGAAGCGCCCATTTCTTTGTGCTGGTAGTGATTTACTCATATTAATTCTTTGTTGAAATTTACCAGATTTTCCGTTGTAGCAGCCTAGTGATGGTGAAAAAATTGGCTGTATTTTTTAGTTGTCCCGTGGAAGGCGGACCTTTCATCTTGATTGAGGAAATTTCTGTTGGTCTGTCCGATTGCTCAGAATCTAAAATCAGTGGAAGTGGCCTTCACGTATCATGTGTGAGAGGCATCTGAGTAGTATAGCGTATCTGGCATATTTGTCCATGCCGCTTGATAATACAGGTGTGGTTAAATTGTTTCTGGGGATTATTTGGCGTATTCTGGTTTGGTTATTTTACATTGGATCCGGTCATTATGGGTATCACTGTGTCTGGGCTCCACCGAAATTGTTTCACTTCGGTATTCTGGCGGCATTGTTAAAGCTATATCCGAGCCAGTTAATACGCATAATATGGTTGTTGCTCTAAAATTAGCGCATCTTTTTATGTTTACGTATTTTAAATTGAAGCAATCTCCAAGGTATACACAATTTGTGTTTGCACGAAAATAAATATAAGTTGTGTCCATGAATGGCATACCACACAACATTGCACAATTTAAATATTTTACCACAAGCCCATCGAAACGAAAGGAGTGTGTTTGTTTTGTGATTGGACATTTTCTGGAAACATTAAAGTGAACCTCACCTGTAATTTTCATAGGGGAGGCACCATCTGCCGTATTGTCTTTGTGGGTGGTAGGTAAGATATTCAGTTTGAGAGGTTTTGCTTCACTCTTTCTGATTAGATTATTTTCTGCATGTAACGTCCACATCCTCTTTGTGTACTTCTACACGGTGACGATATAATGTCTACTCTGCTGATTTTGGGACTCTCGGGTCTTTTGATTTTAATTATCCTATTATCGGAACACTCTAAGTCTTCGTCATCTTCCCAGTTTCTGATGGGATCGATATCTCCAATTTTAGACCGAAGGAATTTTCTGTCTGAGAGTGTCATAAAAGAGCAATTTTGGAAATAGTTGGTTTCTGCTCCTGGTCTATTGGCAGCATCGCAGAAGCAACATTTATCCCTGATTCCCAGGCGACTTCGATTTCCTGGCTTCATCGGTTCTTTCCTTCTATAGCTGCAACTAGAGTATCGTATGTCGTCCTCTCTATCACCTATTTCTTGTAACAGGGACGGTATTGCATCACTGATTTCCGTCCTAATGGTATATAGTGTAGATTTTCTTAAGGGGATAGCAAATCTTTGGTCTCGGTGGATTGTATCAAGCCAAATCATCACCGTGATATTCTGTAAAGTTGGAGTAAGGCGTTCATCATTCTCTAGCTTTGTTGCGCAATGTTTGATCGCTGAAGCTTTCGTAATTAGACTATCCTCCATGAACGAGCAGCACCTTTCCCAGAGAGCCTCTCTTGTTTCAGTGGCGCCACATTTGAAACTGAACATGTTCATGATATTCGTTCGGGACTTGCGATAATGATAGTACTGTCCAATATTTCGTCTATACTATGCACCTCTTCTTTAATAAAGGCACTACTAATAACTGGAGCATGCATGCTTATGAAGCCAAATAGCAGTTTAAAGTTAATGGCCTTTTTTCTGCTGATAATTTTTTTTTCCATTGATTTTTTGTTCATCGGCAATGAAGCCTCTATTCGGTGTGCCACTAGCTACACTACTCAAGATTTTGAGGTCATCCAAATAACGTTCAAATTTAACTTCATTTGAGATATGATAGATGAATTGTTCACACCACGCTTCCAGGGAACCTTTTGATTCTTGTTCAGTGATGATTCTCTTTTTAGTACTGAAGGTAGACATGTTTAAATAGATTAATTGTTTTGGAGGAAAAACTTAAGATAGATCTGTTTTCACTAACTGCGTGGTTCCCGTAAGTATTCTTTTTTACTTCAGTAAATGTCTATTTGGTCCGGTTCAGATTCTGTAGCAGCACGTTAATTTCAATAATACCGTAACACAAACTAATGTGTGCCATGCAGATACGAGAATACAAATAAATGTACTAATATAATATTGTCATGTGATTGTCGTGTCCCTGTATCGCAGTAAAACGACTTCAGAAAATTGGTTATATTGTCACTTTCAAAGGGGACTATTGGTTTAAATCTGCATACAGTTTCTTACACCTAAATTAGCAAGAAAAGGAACAAATGCTTCTCTTTTTAAGTAGAATAAAGTACATTTACATTTTATTCTGGGGATATTGATGACTATAATTGGAATATTTTATATTGTTTGTTCCTTCGTTATGACAATCCAACATGTTCACGTTGTTTTCTGATTTCAATATAATGTATGTTTGCGACTTACTGCATGGCTTTCGCAATCAAGTGTTTTTTTTTTACTGCGTGGTTTGTATAAGTGAATAATATATTTAGTACTATTTGTTCTTGGAGGTACGTATTTTTTTTTTTTTTTACACAGTGATCACCACTTATCAAGGCCCGGAAGCCACTCAGGGATAAGGGTTATTGCAAGTACATTACGTTAGTGAGGAGATTTGCTGAAATGTTTACTTAAGGGGGCGGTTCATTAGGAATTTGTTAACATTAGACGTATAATGTTTTTAACTCCTCGCGATTATTTCTGACTTAAGCCGTCTCCATTCGTAGTGAGAAACGACTTGTAGGAGATCGATATTCATGTATTACCTTTTCTTTTTCTTATCAGTTATTTTTTTGAAAATCGTCTCTTCTCGTCGTTTTTCTAGCGACTCGAAATCTTAAATTACGATGTGGTATTTGTCGTAATTTTTTCAGGGCACAAGTTCCACTTTCCAACCTGCAATATAACGCGACTTGTAATCCTCGTACTTTTAACTTAATATTTCCGGGAAAACTTTTGCGTATCCTTAGTCAATGAGTACGACGGTTTTTGTTTGTAGAACGTATTATCGTCGAAGGCTGAATTCTTTTGAATGTTTGTGTGGCTTGAAGGTGCCTTTCTGGGAAAGGCAGATGATAACAATAATCCACGTGAGAAAACGATCCTGTCAGAGACAAAACACCGAATAGTTAACAGACTTGAATAAAACACTTCCCGTAGGTAGTGTTGACGGCCTTATATAAGTATGTAGTTTATATGTAACCGGAGAACATCTCAATAGGATACATATTCCTACGCCGAATGGCCACTAAGCAGTGAGGAAGAAACAAAGGAAATATGATTTAAAATTATATTTATTTAAGGAAAATGCTAGAATCGAACTCAGTCATCAAAAGTAACACAAAAGAATACAATTTAGATACGATAATAAGAAGATAGAAATCCATTGTGTTAGAAATAACTATACAACTAATCGGACAATGTAAATTAAGGAATTTGATTTGTGTTGCGAAAAGCGTGTTGGAGACATATGTGATAGGTAAATCCACGTGGGGAGCCATTCACATGTCTGTTCTCATGTTACAAAAAATAGATTGCCATATATTAAGTTTAGTGAGAGGCAGTCAGTAAGATAGGGAGACGCTGGGAAGAGCTCGGAGTTGACAGAGAGTCGGGAGAGGTAAGTTATCAAAGTGATTTTCAGAAGCAGACCAGAAAGGAAGACCAGAGAATGTAATTATGCATGCCATCTAATACCTGATCAACATCATAACAAGCTGGAATAAACGTCTCATGTTATTTGTAAGCCTTTGTGTTCGTGGGTTATTGTCCAACGTTTTTGTAAATGGGCATTATATGAAACTCCTTTCAAAGTGTTAACTACACCTCTTCAAAATAATGAATTCCCTTCTCCAGGTAAAACGAATTGTCCATTTCACATCCGTTTACATTCATATCTCACTTAACAATGATAGGAAATCTTCAATAATTGTCGTCATCGTCGTATATGCCGTTATATAAATGCCTCATCCTCCATTGCATGTCTTTTCTCCGTCATGCCCCCACGCAACACCACAAGTGGCAGTATACAAGTAGAGTTAGTGAGAAGGAAGAATGCATGAGAACTGATGGAGTAGTAGTCCTGTCCCTATAAATAATCAACCACCGATCCCAATTTTTTTTTAAATATAATAGTTTGAGAAGACATATCATATTATAAACACTTGTTACAGAGTTTCGACTGTCAATGTAGAGAAATCAAAAATAAATGTTCAAATACAATGTAATCCTATCTGCAGATGATCATTTTTAATAGAATTACTTGTGC
>NC_136485.1:74033942-74236442 GCF_053919585.1 Euprymna scolopes
GATCGTTTCGGGAACGATGTTTTATTGAAATAAACAATATGTCTTGAACAATAATTTTTTAAAAAAGATTTTAATCGAAATCTACTCATCGGCAAAATAATGCGTTCGGGGTAGGGGGTTAGGACACTAAAACAAACTGTCGTTTTTGTATTGAGACATATATCCCTGGAAAAAAATGAAGAAAAAGAGGTTACTAATTTTTATGTTGATGAATAAAATAAAAATAAAAGCAAAGTAAGGTTTTAAGAAAATATTATAATTAATAAAAAAAATAATTATACCCTTTTCCGTCCGTTTTTAAAGTTAGTTCTTATTTTAGTCCATCTTTTTTCTTGGCATGTTGCTAACAGTTGTCTTTTAATGGTTGAAGTAATTATTTATATTATTTTAAATGAAAAATTTATAAATAGCGTTTTCAACGATAATAATCTGCCAATTATAAATTCATCAGCGTTTCATCTTAAATAATATAAATTATTATTTCAACCATTAAGAGACAACCATTAATGCGACATTAAAATATATGTGCATGATGTTGCCAAGCTAATCAAAAACCGTGTTTCCAGTAAGGCAACTGGCTCTGAGAGCATTCCTAGTATAGTACTTAAAAACATCAACTTGATCAAGCTTTCCTACTTACAAAGCTGTTTAAGCGTTGTCCTAAGGAGAATATATCCTCCCAGGAAAACCTTGTCAGTATGGCCAATATTTAAGAATTCAGGTGATCAGGCATTTCCCTCTCAGTATACCGTTATAAGTCTCTTGTGCGTCATGTATAAGTTGCTGGAATCTGTGTTAAATAGATAAGTAGTCAACCGCCTCCAAAAAAATAAACTTCTAAGTGACATACAATATGGTTTCCGTTCTGCTAGATCTACAGCAGATATGCTAAGGGTTATATCTCATAGGATTAGCGAATCTCTTGATGGAGGCTTCCTGTCTTGGGCCGTTGCTCTTGATGTATCAAAGGCCTTTAATAGAGTATGGCATAAAGGCTTACTTCACAAGATCTCCAGCTACGGTATAGCTGGAAATGTCTTCTCAATTATTAAATCATTTCTCTCTGATAAATTCATAAGAGTAACATATTTCAGACATCAGAAGCTCACAGTATTAATGCTGGAATCCCTCAGTGTTTCATCCTGAGCCCAACCCTCTTACTAATCTTAATCAATGATCTTCCAAATTTAGATAATTCGTAGATATTCATACTGAGGACATTCCCATCTATGGCACTACACCAAAAGCCGTAAATTACCAAGTTCTCTCTGATACTTTTCTGATTTTGATCAGATGGTGCACTAGAAAAAGGAGTGGCTGGGTAGTGTTAATGCATTCAAAACTAAGGTTTTCTCTTTACATCATCAACAGTCTGATCCCAACTCTCATCAATTGAAATGATTGGATCTCCTGTTGGGGAGGCTTCATGTTTTTACACGCTACTTGGCTTGACTATTATTCCTGATATGTAATCGAAAAAAGTATATCAAATCTGTTGCAAAGGTTGTTGGGAAAATAGTGGAATCCTTCTATCGATCTAGTAGATATCCCACTGCTGATGCAGATATCTACCTATATGAGAGCCAGGTACTTCCAATGATGGGGTACTGTTGTCACATTTGGTTCTGCTAGGAGGGCTTATCCTACCTTGACAGAGGTACAAATAGACTTTTTAGCCTTGAGGGAGATGCCCTTTTCTCTTCTCTGCAACCTCCTTTTCACAGAAAGAATTATGCGAGCCTGCCTCAGTTTTACCCTTATTTTTATGGCAAGTGCTCGTCTGAGCTCCGATTTATGGTCTCTCCTCGCCAAACTTTCGCGAGAAACACTCGTCTCGCTGAAGACACTAGCAATATTTCCCCCCATTTCATCCGTGCCTAAGCCTAAACGTAGATTCCACGAACAAAGCTTTTTTTTTTAGAACTGCACATCTGTGGAAATCTCTTCCATTTGTGTTATTTCCGGCTGACTATAATATGGTTATCTTCAAGCCCAACTTAAACAAGATCTTGATGAGCCATTCCCCTTTTACTAAAATTCCACTACTAACAATTACAACGTCACTGTGCCATTGCCAACAGTACACTTATTAACCCTTATACTGGAATAGTCTCTGAGCCCTGATAAGTTGTGTCTCATTTGTAAAGATATATGTTCTAAAATTCATACGGTGATTAAACATAGTTTTGCATTATATACATATATCATTCAGTCGACATTTTGTTATATATCCGATTGCAGATTATTTTTCAGGTTCCTAAAAAAAAAAGAAAACGCGTCAGTAATTGTTTATATGTGCCGGTTGTAAAGATTTGAAGTACATTCTTACATATGAAAACATATTTTTATCAGATATCTTCTATGTGCTTCAGTCACGCTCATTTTTGTTATTTCAGTGGCATATTTGTTCTGTTTGTTGACGTGATAGTCGCTAAGAATTTTATCACGAATTTCATTAAGAGTAAATATTATGTGCGTCTTTTTAAAATTTTTGTAATTCTTGTATACACTATGTCATGTTCTTTTATAACTTTGAAACTTCATAATAAACGGTGTTATGCTATAAGAAACTCATCTAACAATTGAAAAAGGAATGACTAATTTCTTATTTTCTGAACTGTCAATAGCATTAATTTTAAATATATTTTTCTTTTCATTGAATGCTATGTATAAGGTATAATCTGCTCTAAACGCTTCCGATATATATATATATATATATATATATATGTGACTACTTCACTTTATTACATAAATTGATATATGAATGCGTAAACGTAAACCATTTACTTCAACTATGCTCAATGCGTTGGTAGAGCTAGGTAGTGAGTTATAAAATATATGTATCAATTAAGCTAAACAGAATATTCTGCGTTTCATCCACCCCAGGATTGATCAGGCTTACCTAATGAATGCTAGCGTGGATGAAACGCGGAATATTCTGTGTAGCTTAATTGACATATATATTTAATAACTTAATAATATATATATATATATATATATATATATATATATATAAATATATATATATATTACATGATTTTTGGAGGGTATAAAATTAGTATATTACACTCATGAAAATAACACTTTTACTGTTCATGGTATAAAGTAACATACGTAAAATATGTTTACAAGCAAAATAAAAAAAAACGATGGTAGAGGAGAAAAGAAAAATAAAGGGGGAGGTCAGATGACCGGTTCCGCTTTAGCTTTTTTAAGTAATCAAGTAATTTTCGATTAAACAGAAAAAATAAATAAATGAACCTGATTTTTTATGATTTAAAATAAAGTTTGATTTTTTGTTCAATCAAAAAATAAATAAGATATTTTTTTTATATTTCTTTAATATATTATTTGTTTTATCACGTGTATTATCAGAAAACAATAAACACAAAAATGATTAAAAAGTATTTAATTAAAAAATAAATTGTTATTAATCTAAAAACAGATTTAAACAATTGTAAGATAACATTTATCAAAATATAATCAAATGTTGAATATTTCTGTAGATATCAAATGTAGAAAAGTTGCTTATTATATATATTGAAAAAGGAAGTCTGGTATCCTAAACGTAACTTTTTTATACCAGAATGTATTTTATGTGAACTAAAAACTATTAGTTTCTTAGTAGTAGTTATTCTCGTATAATTCATCGAATATTTCCTTAATAAAAATTACAATTCTTCAAAGCATTGGTATTTTAATTCTTTATAGTAAAATTTACATTTGCTCGTGAAAGCAAAAAAATAAGTAGTTAACAAAAATTATTTTGCTACAATGTTATAAACGGAAGATGTGTTCCAAATTTATGTGTTGAAAATCGAGCATTCGAACCTGGCGAAAATGTCAAAAAAAAAACAAAAAACAAAACAAAAAGAAGATAAAAGACAAATGAAGCCATTGTTTTGATAGTTTCGTGATGATTTGGTATTTTAAAGCACAGCCAGAAAGGAATTTTAACGAAAGGAAGAAAAACATGTCAGATTCAAATGGCAGTTGTATAAATGTAAAAAAAAGCAGAAAATGTTCACTGATAAACAAATCAATAGTTTGCGCTAAGTGCATTAATTCAACATAATTACACCCATTTATAACAAAAATTTCTGTTTATTGTTTACTTTTGAAAAATGTTTTTAAACTGATGAAATTATATTTTATTTATAACTCTTAACTTATGATATTTCTCTGTTTTATTTTGTGAAAACGTTTTGCGCATTTAAAACTCTTGATTCCTGTTTACATTTAATGACATGGCGGTGATTACCGAATATAATTCCTTATACTCGGTATACGATTTTGAAAAACGTTCCAGAGTACATAGTAAAACGATAAATTCGTTGCCCTTCAAAAAACAACATTGCATATTTATTTTAAAACTTTATTGAAAAAAATAAACTCAGGTAACTTTATTATGTAGTAGGGTTGGAATTTATTTATTGAAGCCGCCTCCAGCCTCAATCCCTGAGTCTATACGAACTGGAAGCATGCCGTTTCCACTCGCGCCGACAGGGCTCGTCGAATACTCGGCAGATATCGGCGATCAGGCTGACTTTCGTATTGGAGAAGGTCATGTTGGTGATGTTCCCGACGTATGAGCAAAACGAAGTAGCCTAGTGGATTTAGGTCGGGGGAGGAGGGCGCCAGTGTGAGAACGATGCAAAGTCGTAGAACTCCTTTTGAAGCCAACCATTTGACATGTGGGCCGGGGCAGAATCCTGATGCCACGCGCAGGGTCTGCCAGCGGCCATCTGATTTCATTAGGAGATCAGCACACACTTCAGCAGATCCAGGTACCGTTTGTTGTTGACGTTCAAGCCTATTTCAAAGATGTGATGTGGCATGATGTGGTTCTCACTTGAAACCACACCAAAGAACGTAAAGGTGGCTGGAAACTTGGTTAAATTGTGCCCTCTAGCGTTGATCTTCCCGGGTGTGCATTATAAGCGTCTAGCAACGATCTTAGTGCCATAAATTGGTTCGGTCGTGAGTATGAGTTTACAACGGCGCATCCACGATTTCGCTTTTAGAACATTGTGTCACTTCCAGACATGATAGAAGGCTCGTATCGCTTTTGTGATTTTACACGAACTAGTCGGTTTGCAACAACAAACAAATTCTTTTTCATCAAACGGGAATGGAATCATGTCTTTTCGATAGAAAACATTTTATAGTTTTAACCTGTATATAAATAACCGAACGAAAAACTTCATAGCATATATCAACAAAGTAAATGGGAGGGGGGTATGAAGAACTAAGGTTATTACATGACCGGTGATTAAATCCCTTTTAATTAAATGGCCGGTCTCTTACCAAGAAAACAAAATAATTTCTTGAGTAAATATCTTGTCAAACGTGATAATTATAAAGTGCTTAGTATAAGTACTCGCGTATTGCGCTGCATGGATTGATTTAAAAACACATCTACACAAATAATATCTGGCAATTAATGTGATTACGATCATTATTGGTAATTGGCTGCTTCGAGTTTATTTTAGAAACCTGGTTACCCTTACTTTTGTTATTTTGTCATTTAGTTATGCTTCTGACAAAACCATGCGGTTTTTATTTGTTAGCTTTTATCCATCGCAGACTTACCATTAGGGAGTTTTTGAACTTGGAGTAGAATTTTAAATGACTTTATGTTTTTTTTTTGTTTTTTTTTTACATGGGTGTCACCACTTATCAAGGCCCAGAGGCCACTCAAGGATAAGGGTTAATAGGTATACATTAGTCATTGTGATTTTAGCATAGTAAACAGTGGGAATTTTGTAACTTGGATTACTTAGGGGGACGATTCAATTAGAATTTGTTCACATTGGACCTTTTCTTTTTTTTTTCATAGGTATCACCACATTATCAAGGCCAATAGGCCACTCAAGGATAAGGGTTAAAGAGTGTACAGTAGAAATTGGACAATATAATAATCATTAGTAATGAAAATTTGTTAAATTTGATAACTTATATGGAACGGCTCATCAAGAACTTATTTACGTTAGACTTGAAGACAACCATATTGTAGTCAGCCGGAAAGCAGGAAAACGGAAGACGATTCCACAGGCGTGCAGTTCTAATAAAAAAGCTTTGTTCATGGAATCTACGTTTAGGTTTAGGCACAGATAAAGAGTGGGAGGAATTATTGATAGTGTTTACAGCTAGACGAGTGTTTCTTGTGAAAGTTTTGCGAGGGGGGACCATAGATTGAAGCTCAGTCGAACACTTTCTATGAAAATAACGATACATCAGAGACAAACTCGCAACATCTCTTCTGTGAGATAGAGGTTGCAAGGAAGAGAAAAGGACATCTCCTACGAGGCTACGAAGTCTATTTTGAACTCTATCAAGGCAGGACAAGTCCTTTCTAGCAGCTCCTGCCCAGATGTGGCAACAGTATTCCATCCTTGGACGTACCTGGCTCTTATATAAATAGAGAATTGCATCAGCAGTGAGATATCTACTGGATCGATAGAAAGATCCCAACATTTTTCCAGCCGCCTTGGCAACATATTTGATATACGTGTTCCATTTAAGATCAGGAGTAATGGTCAAGCCCAGAAGCTTGTCAAAACTTGAGGCCTCCTGAAGACGAGAGCCATTCATTTCAATTGATGCCAGATGGGGATCAGAATGTTGATGATGTAAAGAGAGAAGCTTGGTTTTAGATGCATTAAAAGTAACCAGCCACTCCTTTCCCCATTGTACTACATGCTCAAGATCAGAGGAGAGAGAATTGGAGAGAACTTGGTCGTTTACTGTCTTAGATGTGCTACCATAAATGGTAGTGTCGTCAGCATAAATGTCTACAAATTATGTAAGGATGTGATTTGGAAGATCATTAATGTAGATCAGGAAAAGAGTTGGGCCCAAGATGGACCCCTGAGGGACACCGGCATTAATACTGTGGGCTTCTGATTTTTGCCCCTCAATTACTACTCTTATGAACCTATCAGAAAGAAATGATTTAATAATTGAGAAGACATTTCCAGCTATACCATAGCTAGAGATCTTATGAAGTAAACCTTTATGCCATACCCTATCAAAGGCCTTAGATATGTCAAGAGCAATTGCCCTAGAAAGGTTGCCTCCGACGAGAGATTTGCTAATCCTATGAGATATAACTGTAAGCACATCTGCTGTAGATCTAACAGAACGGAAACCATATTGAGTGTCACTAAGAAGGTTATTTTTGTTGAGATGGTTGATTACTTCTGTATTTAACACAGATTCCAGCAACTTACTCATGCCGCACAGGAGACTTATTGGCCTGTACTGAGAGGGAGATGAGCGATCACCTGAATTCTTAAATACGGGGCATACTGATGAAATTTTCCAGGGAGATGGGAAGCAATTCTCCTTAAGACAACGTTTAAATAGTTTTGTAAGTATGGGCGCTAGTTCAGGTTGAAGTTTTTTGAGTACTATAATTGGAATACCGTCCGGGCCAGTTGCTTTACTGGAATCAAGGTTTTTGATTAGCTTGGCAACATCACGTACAGATATACGTATATCACATAGTGTGTTTTCAGATACAGGAGGAAATATTGGGGGTTGGCGGCCTTGATCGCAAAAGGTAGAATTAGCTGCAAAGTTCTTGACAAAGAGTTTGGCTTTTTCTGATGCTGACGAGATTACCTCAGGTCCATTGATGATAGTTGGGATGGAGCACACGCTTCTGTTCAGAATTCTGTTTGCTATTTGCCAAAACTGGTGGGAACCAAGCCGCTGCTCAGCTACTTTGGACTTAACAGATTGAGCATACAACCACCTTGCGCTCTTTATTACTTTCTTACAATGGTTGCTGGCAGTCCTGAAAGCGGCTTTATTTTCCATACATCTATTACGTTGGAAACAGTGGAAAAAGTGATTTCTGTGCGCAATGGCAGCGGCACATTCTGGAGATAACCATGGCTAGCTGTTAGGTTTTTGCTGAAACTTTTTCGAGGGTATGAAACGATCAATACCTACAATTAACCATTCCGTCAGGTCTAATACTATAGAGGACACATCCTTTTTAAATATGGAATGCAGAAGAAGATCAGTTATAAATGTACGGAAGCTATCCCAGTCAGCCTTAGTGTATCGATATACTGTACGATGGAGAGGTACGTCTGGGGACTTATTACATTTAATTTTTTATCTTAATTGATACAACAGAGTGGTCGGAAGATCCAAGAGGCGACAGAACAGAAACTGAACATAGTTCAGGGCAAGTTGTGAGAAAAAGGTCTAGTAGGCTCGCATACTGGCCGTCATTGTCGGGCACACGGGTGGGTTCCTGAACAATCTGAGTGAGGTCATAGGCAATGGAGAAATCATGACAGAACCTCCCCTCATAATCGGTCTTGTTTGAGTGGGTCAACCATTCGACGTTGTGAACATTGAAGTCTCCACATATGTGAATGTTAGCTGAAGGATAAGCAGATAGGACTTGGTCAATTTTCTCAGATATGCTTTTAAAGATAGTAACTCCGCTGTTGTGGGGGCGATAGAGAGTAAATAAAAATGCCGTAGTGTGAGCTAAAGCAACCCGGAAGCACATATAGGGTAAGTTAGGATCTTCCCTGGTGACGTCCCTACCACATGGAAAGCCATCTTTAATATAGGCACATATTCCATGCCCATGGCGATCTTGGGGGTCAGATTTAGAAGTCAAGTTAGAGTATCCTTTAATTGCAAACTCTTCTAGGGAAATAGCCTGTCCAATGCCAGTTTCACTTAAAAATAAAAGGTCTGGTTTAGTCTACTGTAATTGGGTTTACACCCCTGGAAGGTTAGAACGTAGACCCCTGATGTTGGAGAAGGAGACATGGTAGTAGGGGTCTACGTTGGAAGTTGGAGAACCGGGTTTAATCGTGTATTTTTTCTTGAAACTTGTCATGATGAAATTTTGAAATTTGTGGACTAGGTCGTCAGATTTACTTAGAGCAGGACAGAGAGGGGAAATTAAGAGAGAAAAATAAACGAAGAATTTTTTTTTTATTTGTAGCTAATGATAAGGTAAAGCCGTTACAATTACCCACTAGTATGGCATCGAGAGGCCCCACCAGAAGCTACTGCATGGTCCAGAATCCATTCACCAAATGGCAATACAGCAGCCCCAGTACTTTGCACCTGCTGATAGGACAGCCTCCTTAGTGGTTAATCCAAGGTTCGGGTCCCTGACTATCAGGCGGATAACGTCAGCCCAGACAAAACGTTTACCTCCAGCACCCTTACTAGTGACATGGCTACAAGGATAGACATAGAAACAGAAAATTTCCGCCATCTAAGCCAACTGTTCGCAAAAATACTACCAACCTAGAAAACAGCTTTTTCTTCTCCCTTTGTCCGAAAAATCACTCATTAAAAAATGAGGACTGAGGGTGTCTTGCCTGAAGCGATTTCTTAAAGTATTTTATATCAATCTAAAGAAATATAATGTTTTAGATGTTAGATTATAATGATATCAAGGTAGTGCTGCGTTTACAATACTGTGACTTTGATGCATTGGTAGAAAATAGAAAAGATTAAAGTTGTTGTGAATAAACATGAACTGTTAAGCTAAACGGTACTAATATTATGATTGTTAACTAAATGATGATGTTCCTAGATTCCATCACCAAAAGCATGCATTATACACATGTATCCGAATAAAATTCCATAGTAAAATTTCAAGTTAATCAGTAAATTATTTTTAGATTACTTCTCCTTACATTTATATATATATATATATATATATATATATATATATATATATATATATATATATATATATATATACATACATACATACACACATTCATGCACACACACACATATATATATAATTATAATTTTTCATTTTTTTTCACCTAAATTACAGTCTTGCCAAATATTTTGGTGTACCTATGAATGCATCTTTGTCTTTTCCATGGTATTTTGCCTTACCGTCTTAAAACACGTGTCCGTTTGCATTACATAATACCTAAAGAGACTACCCATTTAAACGGGTTTCTACTAGTAATTGAACAGAAGTACATTCATATTTCGATATAAACATAGCATTAGTCAATTTATAACTGTATCAGTCGATAAATGTATACTCATGACATTTATTGATATAACCCATTCTGCTTTTTATTAATAGTTCCAATGCTTGACCGCATAAGGTACTTCCAGACGATGCAACTTCAATCAGCTATAAGTGAAAGTAATATTATTGAACACACTGTATTAGAAAGGTTATAGTGATCAAGTAGTCAACAAAAAATGCGGACGGTCTGAGTGTTTTTAGGTCGAATCCAGCACGTTTCACAATATCACTTTCACTTAGTATGTTGACAATGCTCACAATGTCCTTTCTTTCAGCAACTAGGATCTTCGTATAAATACGAGATGATGATGATGATGATGACGATGATGATGATGGAACTTCAGTTTATTGTCCCGGGCCGTTGTAGGCATAAACTTATCTGCGCTACTTCCCTTGTCCTTCAATTACAATCATCGTTTCAATAGGTCTTTTACTCTTTATTACAGATTACATAATGGTATCAGATAGCGAACATCAATGACGGGATTTTATTAAATCTAATATTCAAAATGCACACGTTCAAATCATGCTGAAGATTAAATACATAAAATCAATACCACCATCCGTGGCAGTTGTATTCAATCCATGGATAAATGCACGTTATGTGCATAATTATGTAAATATGTTATACATATGTCCAAGTTAATGAATATATTTTCTTAATGTTTTGTTATTTCCTCTTTCAAAATATTTATACATGGAATATGTTCTTTATGCAAGAAAAAAACAACATTCGCATTAGAATTCGAAAATACTAAAGTATTGTGCGTAAGATGATACGCTTATTCACGTATGCATATATGTAATTATGCTATGCTACATAAGGATATTGTTTAATAATTATATATGGATTGCAAGCAAAACTTAATAAATGTATTATTATTATTTGGAATCGGTATCTTTTAGTTATTTTTGAGCATATTTTTTAAGATGCTCATTATTTATTGTTATAGTATTTAAAATGTTTCATTTAAAATGTTTCATTTAAAATGTTTCATTTATCGTTAATCATTAAATCTTTTACTCATTTACATTGAACGAAATGCTGGTGAATCTTTTCACAATTATTACAGATAAAAAAAAATTGTATGAAACTTTCAAGCTGTTATTTTTATGGTTTTTTGTTAACTTTTGGAAGCCTTTAGGATGACGCTCCATAATTTGTGCATTCATTCTTTTTCGTAGTTGTTGTTTACTAAGCATAAGTTGAACTATTGAGCATTCTTACCGGTTAATTACCTGGAAAAGGCCGGTCGGGGCATAGTGGAACAAAAGCAACAACTATGAAGACGAGGATGACAGTCCGCTAAAATGATTGAATGCCCAAATTATGAAATCTTATCTAAATGGATTCCAAAAATAAAAGAAAATAAATAATACCATTTAGTACGGAACTGACAATAGAAAACCAGATAAGAACACAAAATTGGATTAATAAGCACATAAAATCAAAATCCAACCTTGATCGCTCTTCGGGACCTGTGGTGAAGTGCAGAGAATTGTTGAGTTTCTACTGTTCCTGGTGAGAAAATTTCTGAAGATAGCAGTTTCAATCGACCCACGCAGACCAGAAGATTATTTGGCCACCACGTGTGGAGAGAGAACACCTATAAAAACAACGGTGATTTCTGCTAAGAGTTACAAGATATATCTCGTCGCAGTTTATCACATGAAGAAGGTCTAATAATGATTTGACTCTGACCCTGTGAAACCACAACTTGAGGATAAAGCTAACAATCGGCATAAATAATTAATTTCTAACTGTAAATGCCTGAAGATTTACAGAGCTTTCTTGGTAAACTTCTACTAATGCAAGTACCTTATTTACAGCGATATGGATCTTAATCGACCATTCCTTTATAAACTAGATGAGTACATATTATACTCAACTGGTTTTGTGCCAAGCGATACATGTACATAAAATTTATTGTAAATACATTTTAATGTATCCATTCTAAATGCAAATATAAAACAGATTTTAAAAGAGGACATCAGATAGAAAAGAAAAAATAATCGACGTCTATGCTGCATTTTCCTAAAATATATCGTAGTAAGTCTCGACAAATATAAAATCTTCGAGCATTATTGCAGAAAAAGATATATACGAACTAAACCGACAATGAACAGCCCGTACTTCCTGCACAGGACTTTGTTATGTATAGCAAAGAAACAATCGATTTAAGTCGATCAATAACTGCTTGTATCAGACAAATTTCTTTACATACAGGCTGTCTGAGAGAGATATACGGACTTTATGCCAAATACTAGGTAATTTTAAAATAATATACACGTTTGTTTTAGCGCTGATATATATATATATATATATATATATATATATATATATATACATATATATATATATATATATAGATATAGATATAGATATGAGAACGCTATGTAGAAAGGAAAGTTGCTATACAATCTCATTTTTGGAGGAGACATCATTTTAATTGCTTTTTCTAAAGATGATAAGATATGACTCTGAGGTTAACAGAAAAGTTTAGTAGATTTTGCAAAACTGTATTTACCAATGGAAATCTCGCTTGCACTAGCTCGGAGCAAATTGTAAATGCAGCTCTATTCCTATTTAAAAATACAAGTGTTGCCAAAAAATAAGAAAGTATGCAATGAGCATTCGTTACTATTTTACACTCACATGACATTAGCCTTTTTTGGCAAAGCAACATTGTTTCTCTTATACAATTACAATACTGTTCTTCAGCATTTTGTTACATTTTGCTGTCGGCTTATTCGGCGGAAGCTTACGATGTGTAGCTAAAATATGTATGTGTAATTGTCTTACTTCCATGGTCATATATTGAAGATAAAATGCAAGTAATAGACTTACTGATTATTTCATAAGATGCGTCTGATTTTATATGCTGTAACATTCGCTTTGGACGCGTTAGCCAACATTGTTACCAAACTTACAACTATTTATGTAATTGTTTTATTTTTTATTACGAAGGCATCCCTACTTATCAAGGCCAAGAGGCTAGTCGACGATAAGCTTTAAAAAGTGTACAGTAGAAAATTATACAATAAAGTAATCATTAGTAATAGAAATTCGGTAAATTTTTTAACTTATATGGAACAGCTCAGCAAAAACTTGTTTACCTTAGACTTGAAGACAACCATATTGTAGTCAGCTGGAAAGCAGGAAAAAGGAAGATAATTCTATAGGCGTGCAGTTTTAAGAAAGAAGCTTTATTCATGGAATCTACGTTTAGGTTTAGGCACAGATAAAGAATTGGGGAAACCATTTATAGTGTTTTCTGCTATACGGATATTTCTTGCGAAATTTTGGGGAGATAGATTGGCGCTCAGTCGAGCAGTTGCCATGAAAATAAAGATAAAGCAGAGACAAACTTGCAACACCTCTGTGAGAAAGAGGTTGCAGGGAAGAGAAAAGGACATCCCTTACAAGGCTAAAAAGTCTATTTTGAGCTCTATCAAAACAGGATAAGTCATTTCTAGCAGCTCCTGCCCAGAGGTGGCAACAGTACTCCATCCATGAAAGTACCTGGCCATTATATAGATAGAGAATTGCATCAGCAGTGAGATATCTACTGAGTTGATAGAAGGATCCCACCATTTTTCCAGCGGCCTTGGCAACAGATTTAATGTATGTGGTCCATTTAAGATCAGGAGTAAGGATTAAGCCCAGAAGCTCGTCAAAACATGAGACCTCCCAAAGACGAGAGTCATTCATTTCAATTGATGTCAGATGGGGATATGAACGTTGATGATGTAAAGATAAAAGCTTGGTTTTAGATGCATTAAATGTAACAAGTCACCTCTTCCCTACAGATCGGAGGAGAGAGAATCGGAGAGAAGTTGATCGTTTACGGTCTTAGATGTGTTACCATAGATAGTAGTATCATCAGCATAAATGTCTACGAATGATGTAAGGATGTGATTTAGAAGATCATTAATGTAGATCAGGAAGAGTGTTGGGCCCAGAATGGACCCGTGGGGGAGTCCATCATTAATACTGTGAGCTTCTGATTTCTTCCTACCAACAAATACTCTTATGAACCTATTTTAGGGATATGATTTAATAATGTAGAAGATTTTTCCAACTATAACGTAGGTGGACATCTTGTGAAGTAGACCTTTATGCCATACTCTATCAAAGGCCTTTGATATGTCAAAAGCAATTGCCCTAGAAAAGTAGCCTCTGCCAGGAGATTCGCTAATCCTATGAGATATAACTGTAAGCACATCTGCTATAGATACAGCAGAACGGAAACTATATTGTGTGTCACTAATAATGTTGGTTTTGCTGAGACGGTTGATTACTTCTCTATTTTACACAGATCTAAGCAACTTACTCAAGACACACAGGAGACTTATTGGCCTATACTGAGAGGGAGATGAGCGATCACCTGAATTCTAAATACAGTATACTGATGTGATTTTCCATTGAGGAGCGTTAGAACTACGCTGGTGTAGATTTGTATTCCCGAGTGACGCCAGATAACCCAAGGATGTAAGATATAGAAGATAAATATATTTTTTTTTATTTCATGTCAAAATAGATATTGTTTGAAACTAGAGATATATATTTTTACGGCTAAAAGTTGATGACAGGAAATTTCTCTTATAACATTGTCTGGCCTTAAATGGACTCAGCGTCTGATGTCAGAATTGACATCTGACCTTGCAAATCGTGAGAATGAGTAATTCAGATTTCAGGTATGGGAAACGTACCCACGCCAAACCCTAAAGCTTTCGATTTCGTGGCGAAATCTTATTAGCTGGGAAATTTCAACCTCATCTACATACCTTACTATATATAGGGCTGTCGTGCGAAAATTAGCGAGAGTGGAGAGTTTCCAAATCAGTTGAAGCAGATTCCTTGTTGAATCCGAGAAAAGACATGACCCCTACCCACCTCATCCATCCGTCTGTCGCTGTCTGTGAAGAGATTTGAGACTTTGGAGAAACTTACTACGAATTGAATGAGAATTGTAAACACATTTCTGTACATAATTTTGTGAAAATTAAGCTTCTGGAGATAGACAACATGAGTTTGTCTTTCTTCCTGCCTGCTGCTTCGATATTCGCTTTCAGCATACAAGATTTCATGTAACAACCTCAGATAAGACTAGATGACACGTGCCGAGAATTCTAGAGAAATAAACGTCCTTAACCACCTTCTCCAGGGAGGAATTACACAGGGTGATGGGAAGCAATTCTCCTTAAGACAAGGTTTAAACAGTTTTGTATGGATGGGCGTTAGTTGTGGTCGAAGTCTTTTGAGTACTATAATTGGAATACCGTCAGGGCTGTTTGCTTTATTGGAATCAACGTTTTTGATTAGCTGGGTAACATCACGTACAGATATTTGTATATCACATAGCGTGTTTTCTGATACAGGAGGAAATATTGGGGTAAGCGACCTTCGTCGCAAAGGGTAGAATTAGCTGCAAAGTTCTTGGCAAAGACTTTGGCTTTGTCTGAAGCTGACGAGATTACCTCAGATCCATTGATGATAGTTCTGTCTAGGATTCTGTTTGATATTTGCCAAAACTGGTGGGAACCAAGGCGCTGTTCAGCTACGTTGGACTTAACGGATTGAGCATCCAGCTCTCGTGCTTTCTTTATTACTTTTTTACAATAGTTGCTGGCAGTCCTAAAATCGGCTTTAGTCTCAGTAGGTCTTTTATGGTGGAAGCAATGGAAAAGGGTTCTTTTTAGGGCAATGGCAACAGCACATTCTGGAGAGAACCACAGCTTGCTATTATGTTTTTGCTGGGATTTTTTTGAGGGTTCTTATTATAAATGTCTTCGCGTTCTTCCAAATTATCTTATTATGTAAACTTACACAGTTAGAAATGATATAAAGCTAACAGGGCCTCGGATATCTCTTGAGTCACAAACTTGAGCACGACGTCTGAACAGAATATTATATCCGCCATTTACTGCCAGTCCTAATTTGTTTCTAATCAAAACTGCACGTCGGATCATTTGCGCTCAGATAATTGTCTACTTTCCTATTTTTGCACATTAGTCATATGCCAGTCTATATTTTTTATTATGTTGCTTTTTATTCGTACGTTAATGCTTCTCACTCTAAATTAAACGCCATTAATTAAAATAAATCACGGTCGTAAATCGTCTTGAAATAAATGTGACAATTCCTAAGCGGTATTCGACTTAGAAATTCGTTTATCATTTCCGCTTATATTTGTTTGCATTCTGTAATTCCCACGTAATTAAAAACTAAGCAAACGCCGGCGTGTGTTTTATAGATTAACTTCTTTTTTTACTGTTATTCAACCCATAGTATATGAGATAGCATTTGTTACAATATCTACAGGATTCTATGTAAGTAGATGAGCGAGAGGTCAACTTCTTTACATTTAAAGTTCTGCCTTGCTGTCCGGGGACATGAGTTATTAGATAAGGGAGTCTAGTTCCTCGAAAGGCTAAATAAGTGCAAGTGCAACTATTTAATCGGCTCATTCCATTCATATACCTGTAAAAAACACAGGGATGGAATATTGCAGCGATGATGCATACATCGACTTCGGTTGATAATGCGGGAGATTATTTATTTGGAGAATCGTGTTCGCGCCCTAAGACGTAGAGACCAGCGATGCATACACTAGTGGAAACACTGCTGCTATGTGTTTTTTAAATCAGTTCTAAATCAGCACTGGGTTATATTGTTTCAGAATACAGAGAATTACGGGCAAGTTAATGGCATTAATATGTGCTTGGAAAACAGGCAGACATTAAAAACGCAAATATAAACTATCAGTATTGTTCCAAATGTAAAGATGTTATTCTTATTACATCAGAGTGTTGAAGAACTACGGAAGCAGAAAGGGTACCGTGAAAACGAGCGATCTTATACGGTCCATAACTTTCTACATGGATCTTTCCATTCTTTTGGTCGAAATTCACTGACGCATTTATGCTTCTAACGAACGTCCATGTCACGAGTTGTTTTATCTGTAACAGATAGAACTGCATAATTCCATTCATAATAACAGTGCGAATTGACAGCCACTCTGATATATTTGGGATACATTAATATAATAAGACACATTTGTTTCAGGCCTTGTTTAAATTTAAGTAAATAAGAACGGGCATGAGATGAGAGATAAATGTGGTTTAAACTAAACCCCAATTGATTATTTCAACGTCCGAATGCTTCAGCATAAAATCGCAAAAATTACATAAACTGTACAAAGAGGACGTCTGCGACGTCGTCCGGTTTCAGAGGATCAGAAAATAGTGGCAGCAGCTGTGAATGCTTTTAAATTCACTAAATAACGCTTATTGGAATTATCCGGCTGCAAACAGTTGATCGGGTGGATAGAGATTTTACGTAGCGTGGTAAACGGGAAATAAAGTTCACGGAAAATAACCTATCCAGATACTGCCCATACGAACTTAACTCCCTTCCCGCGAGCTCGATGTTTACACACTGCGATTTTATTTTACTTTTTCTTGTCGTATGGAAACTACAAAATGTAACATTTTTCACACATTACGTTATGAATGACGTTCTGTAAAGAGTTGCTGTTCTATAATTAAGTCATGAAATCGTAATTCCACAATCTGATTTCCCGTAACAAAACGGTTATAGTTTTGCTTTAGCTGCCGGATGCCAAACATTCAGCACTCATGGTAAACATTCACACTGAGAGACTTTCTAAAGAAACTAACCACCAGAAAGTTAAATTACCAGTATTTCTCTTCACTGTTCACACAACTACCAAAATATTTAGTTTCCAGTATATTCTCATGTCGTACATAAGAAATTGTCATTCGTCATTTTTCTGTCTCAGCCCAGTTTTACCTCGCATCATCAGTCACTAAATTTTACTAAAGTGACTTCATCCCCTTCTTTGTCTCATATCACCATGACGAGTTTAATAGTTCTGTTTCTAGGTAGAAAAAACATGTAGGACTTGCATACTTGAAGTGCATAATATACCACGTCTTCCACTTTTGTTATTTTAATTCATAATCGATATGCGCCTATAAATTATACGACGACATATTTTCTACAATATGGCCAATTTTTTAACATTCAAAATTTTCCTCCTAACTATTAATGAAAATCGTTTTTTAAATACACAATCAACCAAATCATAGATACATGCTTAATTACGATGAGTATTCTGTTATTTAATAGTTTATTAGGTATAATAGACTTAATTTAATGAACGAATACCGTACGAAATATCTCATTAAACGTTGTAAATATCTTATTCTTATTTTCTATTATTTACCATCTAAGATAAACTTGATCCCAAGAAAAGATGATAATAATTTGATTCACACTGTATAATTATTTTATGGATTAATTTACAATTCAGTTCTTCTTTGCGGCTTCTCTATGTATTATGCGTTTTACACGTAATACATCCGATGCAAGAAATGGAGTACTTAAAAATATATATTTTACAGAATGTTAGGAATAAAACCTTTTGTATTTGTCTCGTCAGTGTAATAAAAAGATATATTACTTCTGGTTCTGGTATAATAAACAGTATTTCTTAAATTTGTATAGCGCCTCATATATGCACATACTTATCTTTCAATAGTTAATATTAAATTTCCCTTAAATTTTAACTAAAAGCATAATAATCAATAATCAATATTTTATTAAATTAATATTTGATTTAAACCAGGTACGACAACACATTGGATTCCGTTATTTTCTAGTATAATATAAAAGGTAATTTAATAGATAATGATCGAAATTACAACGAGGAATTTAGTCGTAGAATCGTTATAATTAAAATTTTATCAAGGTACACGAAAATAACTTATGGTGTAAAAGCATTACTTGTTTATACAAGAAATTTTGCCAGCGTTTTGTTCTCGTCTCACATGATGGTTTTCCCTATACAAAACAACATTTTGTAGACGCCACATAAACGTTCAATACGCCTAAACTATAAGCCATTATCTAATATAGGGTTTCCGCTTACTACTAGTTGCTATCAGCTGTTGTCACAAACTTTTTTCTATTAATTCAAAGGAGACTACATTATATTGCCACGTCAAGTTTACATGTGGTAGCACGATACCTGCGCTCTAATTATTTACTAATCTCTCGCGACTCAATGCGTATAAGAACATTATCACTTATTCCACATCTTTTCTCTAACGCTGCCGACTGTGTGTGCCTCTTCTTCAAATAAATTTGATAGAACTGTTTTTGTTATCATTTCTTATACTACCGATCGCTCCTCACAAAATTTGACCAAACTCCTTGGCTGTTCGCTTGCATTTCTCGGAATAAGGAAATATCCGTTTAAAGTATATTTTTACCGTTAAACAATAAACAGTATGCTTTCAGCCATCGCACATAACAGATGTCGGCTATTTTTCTTGCTAAATAATCCAGAGTCCAGGATTTGCGCCAGCTTTACCTACAACGATTTAATACCATCCACACCGAGGAAAAGCAACTAAGAACTTATTCATTCATACGTTTAAATATATATATATATATATATATATATATATATATATATAGGGAGATAGAGAGAATGACAAAGATGTGTACATATACATTTCTCTCTCTCTCTCTCTATATATATATATATATATAATATATATATATATATATATATATATATATTTATATGTAATTCACTGAGTTCGTTTAATTCAGTAACACTTCATATACCAATAGGTTTCAAGCTTGAACTAGACATTTAAACAATTGTAACGTAAAATTAATACACTTGTTGTTGCCATCAACACTTTGTCTTGAAGGCTTGATTTTGCACGCACAGTATGACTATATATATATATATATATATATATATATATACATATATATATATATATATGTATACCTTGTTTACACACCATCAAGCATTTGCTATTCGTACTCATGCAAATACGCTTATTACTACATTGCTTTTTCTTTTTCAGTCCACTTACGATCGCAAAACTTTACAAATATTATATTGTGGTTAATATTAACTAGCGTACACACTTGCTACGTCGACTGGCTGTGCCCCGACTTGTTGAGGACATATTGACAAACAGTACACATTCACGATTTTTTTTCAGTTACCGCCTTTTTTATTGTCTTCTTTTGATAAGGTGCTTCTTGCTCGCAAATATAAAATAATCGTAGCATTTCAACCCACACTCTTCACTCATTTGCAGAGCTGTAAACACCTGTTGATTTATTATTAGTAAGGCTTTAAATTCTTAACTCTTTTTTGTTTGAGTGCATACACAGCGAGTGAGCCAAGAACGCTTATAAAACATTTGCTTTTCATATAGATTGCCATACGCACATGAATACTCGGCTCTTTTGTCTGAAATTTAAGAAAAAGTATTTCTTTAATACTTTTCAATTATTTTATCATGTTGACTGTAAATTTTCATTTTTATGTGTTGTATTTGTAGTAACTGTGGTAATATTAAGGGTATGCTTATACCTACACGTTTTTATTACTTCATTACTATCTTATCATTTTAATATATATATATATATATATATATATATATATATATATATACAGTAAGTTATAAAATTTATATGGCGATTAAGCTACACTGAATATTCCGCGTTTCATCCACTCTAGGATTCTTCAGGCTTGAAGCCTGAAGAATCCTAGAGTAGATGAAA
Organism: Euprymna scolopes; assembly: GCF_053919585.1. Classification (NCBI taxonomy): domain Eukaryota; kingdom Metazoa; phylum Mollusca; class Cephalopoda; order Sepiida; family Sepiolidae; genus Euprymna; species Euprymna scolopes. The sequence continues at coordinate 74,054,609 of NC_136485.1, forward strand.
CGCAGAATATTCAGTGTAGCTTAATCACCATATAAATTTTATAACTTACTAACTAGCTCTACCTACGTATTGAGAACTTTTCAAGTAAATACTTAAAGTTTATGCATAAATCTATACTTTCGTATATTAATTTTATGTGAGTAAATTAAGTAGTAATATATATATACATATATATATATATCCATAGTATCAATGTAACTGTAATATATATATATATATATATTAATATATATATATATTTATATATATATATATATTTATATATATTTATAAATATGTATATATTTATATGTATACATACATATATATATATATATATATATATATATATATATTACGGTTACATTGATTCTATGGATTATTATTTGCATGACAGTTTTCAATATTATTGTGTACATTTTAATCATGAACTGAGCTTAATTCCCACTTAGAAAGATCTCTTAATCATTGCAACGCACGAAAAACCATGTTTTCAGAATTTATTAACGCGCTTCTTTGTGCTTTTATACTTTACTATTTATTTGCAGGCATTAAAACTAATGGTTTTACGAGTGCTTATATTCTTCCTGTGCATACCTTTTCATTAATATTTTTCCTGTGTTAGACTTCTGAACTCTGCATAGTGGTTTCTCATAACTCACATGCCTTTTTCAAACTTTTTTTTTTTAATTAGCGATTATTCTTTCCTTACACGGGATAGAAGAAATGCTGTGTAAGTATCTATTGGAAGTCTTTACTAACATCATCAAATCCAAATTCATTTATCTCGGTCAATATAAATTTCTTCTTCATTACAAAGACACCAAAACTAATAGTTTCAGGGTGTATTCAAATATGCCTTCGTAAAGATTAGTTATTTAGTTATTCTATTTTTCGTGGAGGGTATACTTCTAAAAATTATTTCGTCGTACACATTTCTAATCGTTTTCATTTTATGTGGATGGAAACATATTATTTTGCACGTTAATTAACGTGTTTTTCATGTTGCTTTCTATTAATGGGGAGTAATTTACTAATTCAGAAAATAAAACAAAAAATCAATACAAACTCGGTCTACGCTTATGTGCAACATAATTATAGTAACATTTGTTTGAAAGATATCGATTCTTTATAATATATCGTTTAGTTTACATTGTTGTATATTAGGCACCGTCACCTTAAGCAGAAATCTACTAATTTTATCGACTGCTTCAGATGCATCTCTAGTATCTATTTTGTCACAAAATTATACATTTATATCGCAGTGTATTGTTACGTACCTAACATCCATATAATGCAAATATATCACACACCATTAAAAGCTTTCAATCCTTAAGTAATATAATATGTGCCTACATAGCAGAATCTCTTTCTGCCTCTCTCTCTCTCTCTCTCTATATATATATATATATATATATATATATGTGTGTGTGTGTGTATATATATATATATATATTTGTGCGCGTTTTTCTGTTTGTGTATGCGTGTAAGTGTGTTAGAGGAAACCTGGTTTTGAGTGGATAAAACGTAGGAACAAAAAATAAACAAACGCATAAAGACACGTATTTTTTTATCTTCGTATATCTATGTATTTTCCAAAAAATTACATTCATGAATACAAATAAGTAAATATGCAATGGCTGTTCAAAATATCTGAAGTTGTAGAAGTCGTTAATATTTCGAAAATATCTTTCTCTTTAATTAATAGGAAACGCTGAAACAGCGTCGTGAAAATGGAGTATATACTTATACGTATACTAGTTACGACATATTTAGACCCTGTCACATTAAATAGAAAGGAGTTCTTTCATCGAATATGGTCTCTATTTGTGTAATTTTTCCACCAGGTAATATAGGGGTACGGGTACTGCTTGTGATGTATCAAACTAAATATACAAGTAATAAATAGTTTACAGTATATTATATTCTTCGGTAGCATGCAACTCATGAACATTTACGGCTAGTTGTATGGCGTACATTGTTGTATATTGCGACCCTGTCACCTTAAGTAGAGATTATGTCTACCAGTATGAATTTTGACGATTCGTATATAATAAATGTGAGGGAATCTTGCGGGAAAGACAACCAAGCCCAGACAAAAGTGACATAATTGAACAGGGGGTGTGGAAAATATAGATCCATTAAAAAACCCCGCTAGAAATGTAAGTGTTGATTGATATAACATAAATGTGACACCACGTATTCAGAGGACAAACCAGGAAATGGACGGAAGGAAGAAAGGGAGAGGAGAACATAATTATAAGTTTTAACGCACACTATTAGATTTCAAATTCAGATATCAGCATGCAAGCCTGGTCTTTTGGGAACATTCTTTTAACTAAAACGAGGTTAGTTAACAACTGCCAGTAAAAACTGTTTAATACACTCAAACATTTAAAACATAAAACAGCACCTGAACAGCACGTGTGGGTTTCCTCACGAAAACAAGCCTGGCATAAGGGCCACAAAATGTGGAAATCTCAAGGCTCTCCGATAGGGTTTCTTACTTAATATGCCACACTTTTTCGTGGAAGAGGTATAATATATACTAAATCGTCTTAGTCACATAAATACTGGCTAGCAAAATTATGTATTTTGAATGTGTTTCTCTCAAATATATATAAAGTAACAAACAACCTCCGATATTTTCGATAATAATATATATAGTACATATAAGATTTATTAAAACATTTTCTGACATAGTATATTGCCTCCTCTAGCCATCCAGTACTTCCCATCGATTATGAAAGATGGTACTTTTTTATATAGAGAACAGAGAGTAGTTTTACTATGAATACATATGAAAAACGCATATGGGATACCAATGACAAATAAATACTGGCATGCCAATATTCACGATGGCATATCACCTCGTTTAAGCAACCTTGCGGCGTTAAATATCCATTTCACTGGAAGTCGCAGGCAAGACATGCCACAGTCCAAGGATACTAAGTTATTATTCCATGACTAAAATGGGGTCTTTTCTTCAAGCTACGTCATCTGTAGCCTTTATGGAAACAGAAAATTAAGAAGATAAAAATCTCAGGCACTTTCCTTGCATAAAAAAATTTAAAGTATGGCAAGCCATAGAAGTAACGATATAAAAAATAACAAGCAAAACCTTATGTAAAATGTTTTGACTCCTAATATGTCTATGAGGAATGGATTCGCCAATCTGAACTACGCTGCCATCTTTGTTCAACACAATGTCTCAAAATTTAACAGATTACCATAGAAAATTGGAGAGCTTTATATACCCGCAAATTCAACATTACTAATGATTCATTTTAAAGATATAAACTATAATATACTTTGATATAGGAAAAATTTAAAAAATCTTTCTTTAATGTGCAAAATGGTAACGCATATAAACGGCACTTTATAAAAATAAAAATAAATAAACATTTAAGAAACGTTATGAAATGCAGACCTGATCCCGGTTTGTGTTATCATTACATGAAACATCAGGATAGATGAAGTCTCATAACATATATTGTCTTTCTGTAAAATCACAGAAATCCATTCCAATAATAACATCAGTGGTCTGGAACTTTCGTCTAACCATATTTCTTGTGTTTTTATTGAGAGAAATAACAATTCTCACGTCTGGGAAAGTGGCAAGGAAGCAACACCTTTAACGAGTGTTTTCTTATAAGACATTGAATTTATAACAATAAACTCGATTCCGTTGGTTCTACAAACATCCAAATACGACGCATCTACAAATATATAACACATAGATAAATGATGAGAATTTGCTATATTTATGAATAATACTCAAAAGAATTGTCACATTATTACGTAATTTATTATGCTCTAATTTATTTTAAAACAAAGTTTACCTACCTGCATCATTTGCATCTGTAGTATATGTTTTGTCCCAAAATGATACATTTATATCGAAGTGTATCGTTATGTACCTAACATCTATATAGTGTAAATATGTCAAAAACTATTAAAAGCTTTCAACACTTAAGTAATATAATCTGGTAGTGCATAGCAGAATCTCTCTTCCTCTCTCTCTCTCTCTCTCTCTCTCTCTGTACACCTGCGCACACACACACACAAACACACACACATATATATATATAATCGTTTTTTATTCAAAAGTAATGGACTATTGAATTCAAAGAGGTTGTTAGATAGTGCTCGATAAAAAAAGCTGATAATACTTGTTTATTGTTATATAAACATGCTCACATCCCGCTGCTACAAACAGCTACTTGTTTCAATCAAGCAACATATATCATCAGGCAGCGACTTGCCTATTCAAATGTTCAATGAATAATGGATTTTTATTTTAGGTAGAAACTCTTTAAAAGTTGGAGTTAAAAAACCTTAAAACACAGAACTTTAATTATAAGATGTGAAGAGGGAGGGGCAATCTAAATAAAATTATAATCTTAATCATTCTCTCTCCATTATAATTTTAGATTGTTAGAGGAAACCTGGTTTTGAGTGGATGAAACGTAGGAACACAAATAAACAAATGCATAAAGGAGACGCATTTTTATCTTCGTATATCTATGAATTTTCCCTAAAAATTACATTCATGAATACAAATCAGTAAATATGAAATGTCTTTTCCAAATATCTGAAGTTGAAGAAGTCGTTAATATTTCGAAAATAACTATCTAAGGAGATAGTTATTTTCGAAATATTAACGCTAAAACAACGTCGTGGAAATTGAGTATATACTCATATGTATAGTAGCTACGATATCAACGCTTTGCGGCGGAGCTCTATCTATTTTGCTCCAGTTACACTAATTGTCAGATCTCAAGGTCCGTTGCTTCCACCACAGGAAATATATATGGTCGCATTTAATCTCGCAGTACGCATCGATCAGCCAGTGTTAGAACACCTTTCGGAACCGACGAAAATAGTTTTAAGGCCGAATCATACAACGATAAGAATAAAACTACTGTTGAGTAACTTTTCGCCCATTGGATGTCTGCATGTATATGCCGAACAATGGAGAATCATGAGGGTACATTAATATACACCTGAAAGTATCGTAGAGAGGATGTAGTTCAGAAAACCTTTTTAATGTATTATTGCTAAAACGCAAGAAAATTTCTTTGTCTGCTGTCTGTTCGTTCTCCATTAATATTCCAATCTTCTCTTATGACAACGTCGTTCTTCGAACTTTTATTCTTAACTCCACTTTTTTGTTGTTTGCAGTTGATACATTTACTTGTTCTCATGGCAAAATTGAGTCAGCTGTCAGAAAATGTATTGATTGGTCTACTGCAACGTATCCGACCATGTAGTTCCTCTTCTAACCTATCAAAGAAGTAGATTTGAATACAATTTACCGCTTAAACTTCAGGTGGAAGAAGACGCTGAATTTTGCGGCAAATCTGGCCTCGAAGTCTTAAAGAAGGATTTCACCTATCTGTCGGTGCATTTTTGTAAAAATATGAAGTCATTGAAAAAATGTTGCTGGAACTGCGGAGAGTTTCCAGGAACTCTTTAGAGATAGAACATTTGCCTGAGCGCAACTCATGCGGTGCTGAAAAGCTATAAATAATAACTTTGCTAGAAGAAGAACAACAACCAGAGTTTGCTCCTTATAATTTCAGAGATGAGCAATGTTTACATTTTTGGCTCATTTTTCCTCTGTTAGCTGTAAAGAGAGCGTTATTTTTGTTATAGAACGATCCTTTACTGTTGCAATTTTCTTATTCTTTGCTGTCTCAAAGTAGTCTTTCATTGACTAGCTTCTCCTTTTTATGTCATTTGACGGGTTAAACTCAGACTCTCCCTCAGCTGGCAGCTCTCGCGCTCACGCCCTTAGGATAGGCGAAAATTTGTTCAATTTCTGATTTTTCACCCGTCCTTGAGCTTCTCTCAACTCACCTGGTTTACGTTTATTTGTTCCCTCATCTATTTACTTTATTCTTAGTCTTGCTTCTAACAACGTATATACCCTGTATACGTCTTCTTGTTTTCTCGTAAGTTTCATTTGTTCGTCGTATTTCTAGAAGAAAAATACGATATACATTAAACATAAATATATTAATATATTATATTGACAGGAAAGTCCTACGGAGTTTTTTTTACTTTGATTTCAAATAAGTTTTCGTTATAATTCCTTTGTTTCATATATCATTTTTCCTGTGTTTTGCGCTCTATCTAATCGTTTAAATTACAATCCTATTTAATACGTTAAATACAAAAAAAAAAGATTCGTCCAATTTTCATATGCCAATTCAAACAGTCAGAAACCTGCTGAACCACCTCGCGATATCAAGGAAGCGTCTGACCTAATAACAACTCCTGAACGCACATCACAATGGTGCTTTTAAGAATTTCGTGGCAGCGAGGGTTTTGAAGACGGTAAGCGTAGTCGAATCTATCGACGCACATCAGTTCGAGAATATGCTTCTAAATTAGACCAACGTTAGATGATTTCACTTCACTTGAGAGAAATTGGAAAGACAACAATAACTTGATAAATGGGTTCCTCACTCATTGAACGACAACTAAAATAAACGCCGTTTTGAAGTGTCATCTTCCTTTCTTTTATGAAACAAGAACAAGCTGTTCTCAACCGGGTCGTCACTTGCGATGTAAAGTGGGATATGTATGACAACCGACGATGCTCAACTCAGTTGTTAGAAGCCAGAATTGCACAAAAAGAAATTCATGCCGACTGTTTAGTGATTTGCTTTCTTTATCATCCATTAGTTTTTCGAGTGTGGGCGAAACCATTACAGCGGGAAGTACAGCAAACAACGTGATTTATCGAAACATTAAGAAGGGGTTCCTTGCTTTAATTCTATGTAAATGAATGCATTTAGAGTTATTTAATCTCGACATTATCTAAAATCATATTATCATAATTAATACAAGAAAATAAATTAGTTTTGTGACTGAGTTTTGCACACAAACAACGCACAGAATCCAACATCGTATCTGGACCTCGAGCCATCTATATTATATAGAAAGGATATTGGGTCTGCTTAGTGCAGTCTCCTGTTTTTCAATTTCATTATTTTTTCTATAACACTTATATTCTATTACTATATTTTAGACAAAAGGGTAATAATTGGTATTCTTATAGCTATGGAAAAGAGGCAAGACATCTGCCAACCGAAAAATCACCGACATATTTTTAATATCCAAATTATCAAAACTATTTTTAGTATAAAACAAGATAATGAATGATTCGCGTGACTTTATACGTCTTACAACGTACAAAGAGACCACGTTGTATCGCTACTATACCACAGGGGACAAATAATTATTTTAAAAAATAACTATTCTTATAGGGGAGCATTTTGGTTGCCATGGAAAATTTAGAACACTCAGTGATATTATGTAATGACTTCTATACAGCTTGCATTAAATTGTCGCCGTTCTGCTCGTCTCCAGTAAATACTATTACTTGCCCTGAGACGAGTATCCTCGGATTTCTTTAATATTTTCCGGAAAACAGTTTCAATATTAAATATTTCTGCAACGCATAAATGACTTCGTTCGTGTTTCGAATTGCAAAGGGTAGGAGGTAATTCGGTCTCTTTTGCGTTTGTCTTTTCTCTTACGAATATTGATATTTTGATGTCATTTCAAAAGTATTTACATAAATCAAGCAGAAGCAATGCTCTTGCCGGAATATGTATTTTTACACATAATTGGACAATTTTGTATGTAATTTACTCTTATTTGTTCTAGTCAGACAAGCCAGAATAGATTTTGTTTTTATCTACGTCTATTCAAACATGTTACAATGATTTTTTTTGTTTGTCATCGTGAAAAATACTATAATCTCGACGTGATTAGTGGTAAAGCTTTTTTTCTATTTTCCTCTTTTGGAATCACAATGTAATTTCTAATATCTATTGCAGTATCCTATTTGTTATGTTATGTTTAAATTTAGAACTTTTTTTAATAATTGACCTCAGTTCTAGACAAGAATAAAATGAAAACTAAAACATAACAAATAATTACGCTATTATTTTATATTTTGGAGATTGTCAGATATTATTCTGCCCTCTTCAGCTTCGGCTTTATATATAAATTCAACATTTTGAAGAGATTTTCTGTGTATTCCATTTATTTTAATAATTGCTTTTAAGATTTTTGCTCATTCATTCTTACAGCATGTCGGTTTTTGCCGGTTTTTTCAAATGGCTATATCGTTCATGCTTTTATACAATTTGTCTGCAGTTTTATTTCTTTGATGAGTGTATATTTCGATAGATAATGTCATTGAATAATATTTTCTATTCAACTCATATGAAAGATTATTTCCCACACTAAGCAGCAGGTGATACTTACAAAGAGATAATAGAAAGAATCAAATAACACTTCCAACCTTGCAAGTAGTCTTAAAACAGTCGAGCTTGCCCATCATTCCGTTTCCTAGATTATTACCGTTTTCATCATCATCGTCATCGTCATCGTCATCATCATCATCGTCATCATCATCATCATCATCATCATCTTCGTCATCTTCGTCATCTTCGTCGTCGTCGTCATCGTCATCGTCATCGTCATCATCATCATCATCATCATCATCATCATCATCATCATCATCATCATCATCGTCATCGTCAACATCATCACCATCATCATCGTCGTCGTCATCATCATCATCATCATCATCATCATCATCATCATCATCAACATCATCATCGTCGTCATCTTCGTCATCTTCGTCGTCTTCGTCGTCGTCGTGATCGTGAGCACCAACACAATAATAATAATAATAATAATAATAATAATAATAATAATGCTACTACTACTACAACTACTACTACTAATACTACTACTACTACTACTACTAATAATAATAATACCCACACTCATTTGATCAATAATATTCAAAATATGTCACCATCACCAGCATAAAAGAAAACAGTTGATATTCTCTGGATGTTGAGTAACACATATTCTCAGATTTACAGTATTTCTAATGTCTTTTGATAATGTGCTGCAAATACTTTTTCGTCAGCGTAACAGTTGTATACCATTAATTTGTTGCTCCCAGTAACAATTCTTTTTTTCTGGAGTTTAGGTGGCAAATGAAATATGAAACATTCAAGTTTTCTTTCTGGGCTTTCTAATGTAGTTAAGAATAGCGCCCTCTCCCTGCCACCTTTATATTTATCATAAACGATCATAAAAACAGTTCATGTGGTATAACTCTAGCTTGTGTTCTAAAATTGGAAGTTCTATTCGATGAAAAGGTAAGGATTTTTTTTTGCGGTTTTCCTCCCTTATTAATTACTCTTATGTCTGCTAGTATTGTATTAATATTGCAACTACCAAATGTCAGGGTTTATTTTATTGGAGTTACACTTGTTTTCATTCTCGTAAATATTACAAACTTTTTTTTTATTATTGCCGCCCGTTTTATAAGCTCAGACTTTCCATGGATGTCAGTTCATCAATGCCTGGTTTCCAGATGGTAAGAACGATTATTTCTATAATGTTGAGGTCCTCATGGCTAATATTTCTTTCAATATCTTAATATATTCCGTGTAATTTCCGATATTTCTGCAGTTTTTTTTTTACTGTGTGAATTGCTGAGATGACAAATTTTACGATTTAACATTTTCATTTTATTATTGGTTGCTTTTATGATGAATGAACCCCTCTAGTTTATAAGTTTGTACCTACGTGTCTCAGACTATACTGTGATGTTCAGTCCTGTCTGCGACTTGTGTTTGTAGTGTTTATCTGCCTGTTAGTAATCCATGCGTTACTATAGTGTACTTCTTTCACTACACGATTGGGTTTGGTGTTTAATCTTCTGCGCATTCACTTCTTATGTGATTAATTCTTACGTCACATTGTTTATAATATCTGCCTTTACTATTTTTCTGGTGTTTTTTTCTACGATAATTTTTATATACGTTATTGAAATCGGATTACTCTAGGTAGCTTCAGTGGTGCTTCTCTTTGTCAGTGATCTTATCTATTCGTAGACATGGAGACCTGTAATTGTGAAACTATTGCCATTTTTAATACTGCATGAATGGGGTTTTCCTTGTGCCCTTTTCCTTTACGTGTGTTGCCTCGCTTCAAAATGTAATGTTTATTTTAGGCGTCTTTAAGTGCAGATATCTGTCTCTCTGCGTTGTGCTCATGTATTTTTTTATTTATTTTTTATTATATTCTCGTTATATTTGTAGAAGTACTATATCATTAATTAATCAATTTAATTATCCGAATTATTCTCAAAATACTTGGTTATTTATTAAGACATTCTTCAAATGCACTCTGGGTACTATTATATTTGTAACCTTTTATTTATTTTTATTTTTTGAATAAAATATATTATGTACAGCCTAATGTATAAGTATATTGCACTGCTACTTAAATCCTCTCTCCTGATCACTAACTAACAAACTGCTCTATTTCCTAAGTTGCCATTAAATCTAATCCATTGCACGTAACTTAGAGCGGTCCTAGCTCTCAGCACTTAACTCTAATATACTGACTTTCCGTAATTCGATACCCATTAACACCTAAAGATTTCTTAGGCATGGTTTTCCTTGTACGCTTATCCCAATACTAAGTTTCTAAGTAAATACTTACTAGCCATACTCCTATACATAGATGAAAAGTGATCTATAATGAACATCAATATTTAATATCTTCTTTTGATAGGAGATAATATTGCAATAATTTACACACACTTAACCAGGACTTATTGTAATATAAACTTACGGATATTAAGAGACAGGCGAAGCCATCGTCACCCGTTAGAAGTCCAAAGACAACATACTCAATGTCTAAAATTCTATGCATTCGTATATACTGAAAACATTCCAGTAACCATCCATATATATTTAACTATACTTACGGAATATGCCATAACTTGTATATGCCAGGGATATCTGCACTTAACGGTACTCCAAATCAAATGTTCTCTTGCATCTATATTGAGCATATATGTTATCTTTTAGTCGTATTAAATACTCAGTCTCGGCACCAAATTTTAATTTCTGATATTAAGTAGATTATACTTTAACATATTATCCTATCTAAGAACTTACAAACCTATATCTAACCATGCATAAACACGTCTCTCTCAAACTAATGCTGTTCCAAATTTTGTGCTTCCACTGCATGCATTCTTACATATCCCCTCTCCCATTAACAATGAAAATGGAAAGAATAGTAATGCTCTTTTAATCACTTCGAGGAATATAATTTTACAGTAGATGTTAACATAAATAACCGTTTTTTTTTCACTAGATATTAACCTAAAAATAAACGATTAATATTAACTACACATACGGGGTCGTATAAATACCTGGATTAGCACCCAGGCGCGGGGCGAACCCTCTCGGTACTGATGGACCCGTAGATCCTCCTAGGTCATCCCTCTTGGAGAAGGAAAACTCTGAAGCCAAACCTAGGAGAGGGAGGCTTTTTCAGTCCTGGGCGACAACGTTCCTAGAGCTGCTGACTTAAACAAATCACCGGTTGTCAAACCTAAACTGCTCAACGAGGAGATAGGCTCTCTCTATCGCCCGGCTCTCATACTCCTTCTTTGCCTATTAGCCAGGCGTAGAAATGCATCACAGGCACTCGACACAATCGCCCAGTGATTGACCTTGTTTCCTTACTAGGGCAATGAACGCCGTTTTCGCTGTTCCCGCCATATAACTTATTTAGTATGGTTACAGTTTATAGTGACACAAAAAAGAGTGTTATTATTATTATTATTATTATTATTAGTATTATTATTATTATTATTATTATTATTAGTATTATTATTTACTCACTAGTAATAGTAACAAAAGCCATCATCAGCGATTACTACTAGTGTTCGCTTGATTCTGAGTGACAATAAGTATCCCTAGCTATCCAGTATTCTCCACCTCTTTCGATAACCTTTATAAAATAATTCGCGTTTTCGCATCAGCCGCTTACTAATTATTTCTCATTGGCGGGCCCATTGGTCTTTACTGGAATTTTGCTGTCCAAAAGCCTCCCCAAGATCCTAGCCTTTTTGCACTCAGACAACGGAGGTTAGGCTAATGCTTTGTCACCTCGGTCTTCCCGTCTACGGTGCCCCTCTTCATTAGTTGGTTTGGTGCCCTTTTATGGTTACACTCACTAAAAAGGGGAAAGCGGTATCTTACAATTTTACACTTTCAATTTTCATGATTTTATGTAATATTATTTTGCGTTATTTTGTTTCTGTGTCCAGTTTGTATGTAGTTCCCGTGTTGTGTTAGTCTGTACTTACAATGGTTTTCCTTAATATTTCGGTAGCTTCATTATTAATTTCTGTTGGATCTCATCAGCCATTCCTCCGATTCCATTTCTGTCTATATTCCCCTTTTGTTGTCTCAATCTCTTTGATCTGAACCCCGTGGGCTGCCGAGACAGCAAAATCGTGCAGCACATTTTCTTGTTAACTATTATGATATCCGGTTCTCTTACTTGGATGGGTTCATTCGTGTGTAAATCCATGTTCCATAGGATCTTATGAGTTTCATTTTCCAGTATCACTGCCGGTTTGTGCTTGTACTATTTGTCTGTGGGTTGAAGTTGTACCATTTCTCTGCGAGTTCAAGATGCAATTGTTTACATAATTGAAAATGACTTTTTCCACTTGATCGTGTTTATTTTTATATTTGTGAGCAAATTTGCTGCATTCAATAATTATATGGTTTAATGTTTTGTCTCTTAATCTACAAAGTCTGCATTTGCTATTTTCTTGTGTTTTGTCTATCCTTGCTAAATGTTATAGGGCGAATGTGGTAATCTTGTGCAGCTTTTGTTAGTTATTCATTTTCCCTGTTCAGGTTACCATTTTGTAACCATTTCCCTCTGTTTTCAATAAGTATAATCTTTCATGCTTCTTATAACTGTCCATGCAACAGTTTCTTTTCGCATTTTCCCTTACTCGTCTTATTTCTCTTCTATTTTTATATTTTTTGTTGTTTCTTCAACGTTTCTTGCTGCAGTAATTATCCTTTCAATGTTATGCATTATGTATTTTTCCTTTTAACATTGAGTTGGTCAGTGCCATTTTTGGGGCGTAGTGCATTATGCATAGCAATTAGTAGCCTGGTCCTCTACTAAGGACTGCTAAGTTTTCTTTATTCCAACTTATAAACGATCCAGAGTATCATACTAGTTATACTGCCCACGTGTCCATTACCTTGATTAAATTTCTACTATATAGTTTAGTCTCGAGGAGTTTTCCTGTTCTTCTGAGGTATTTCCTTTCAATTTTCCTCTACATTTCTGTTGCTTCGATGGTGTATTTTTATCTATCATGTTCACCTAATGTCCTAATCTCTATTTGATCATACCGTGCTATACCATTTGTTGCTTCCATTTTTCCCTTCTCATGATAAGCTGCGTGCACTTTCTATAACGAATTTAATTTGGATATGATGGCTGGAGATTCTGCTTGGGCTTAGTCGTTCTGTTATTTCTGTTTTCGTTTTTGAAAACAGTTTCAAGTTGTGTAAGCCATTCTTTAAGTGGTACATTCTTTCTTCTGTGACAGTGAACTTGTCATCGGGTGGGCATTTTCTAAGTATATTGCCCATAGGCATCATGTCGACGGGGAACAGAAATAGTAAATCACCTAAGGATATCCTTCTTTGTATTTTAATATCAGTTATGTGTTGTCCATCAGCTGTTTATTCAAGTCGCCATGTTCTAATTATATTTTCTATCAATTCGATGACATAGCCTGGTATTTTGTACATTCTCGGGCATTATATTATTCATGATTGCGGGAGCAGGCCATATGCTTTCTTGTAGTTGATCCATGCATGACTATATTCTTTTTCTACGTCTTACCTTCTCCATGACCATTTGGTCTTTGTATAATAAATGCTCATATTTTTTTTCCTTTTGACATTCTTTATTTTCCTTTAGGTTATAAAGGGAATGATAATTTTCTTCCTTCAGTCGTGCAGTTAGTATTTTTCATATTGTAAGTAAATAGGCTATAGTGTAATAATTGCTGGTGATTTTCCCTTTTTTCATGGTCGTTTTGCACCAGGTTGGTTCTAATTTTGGTTATCCATTTGGATACATGTTCTCTGTAGATGCATTATTTTAAATGCTTAACTAGCCTTTCATGTAGTATTGTAAACTTCTGAAACTAATAGGCATGTATTCTGTCATGACCTGGTGCTCTCCAGTTGGACAATTTTCGTAGGGTTGTCTTGAAGGGTTTTCTTGTGATTTCATTCTCTGTTCCTTCATCGACTTGCTGTGATCCCCTTTTCATTTCTTTCAGTAATTCTGTATTTCTCTATAACCCTTTCACTCTGCCCATATCTGATTGAAGTAGCATTTTTGCTTCTATTGGGTCCAGTTGTACCGTTTTTGTTTTATCTCCATTTACATTTTGGTAGAATGTGCTCTCATTATTTTCTAATATCGTGTTTTGCTTGCATTGTTCAGGTTTGAATCGATATCGTCTCCCTTCTTTTACTACTACTTTTTTTCTTTCACTTCTTCCTGTTTATTGTTGAGCTATTTCTCATATTTCTACTTTTTACTCATATTCTAGTGATTTTCACCTTTATTGCTTTGTCTTATTTCTTTAGTTTGTTCATCTGGATTTGCAGCATCACATTGTATTCCAGATTTGTTGGTCCATTATCTCACCTTCTGTATTTCTACTTTTAACTTTACACTTACTGTCTCGACACCTGCATAAATTACCTTGTTAAGGTTTGTAATGGTATATGTTGAGATGCATGGGAGGAGTTTCTGTACATACTCTGTTTCAACTTTTAATCGTTTCCACTCTTAATTCATTAAGGATGTGTGCTTGGTTTTTACCTCATTCATAAGTTGCCTGATATTTTCTATTTCAGCTACTTCATTCTCATTAAGTTCTGTTGTTGCAAAGATCTCGGTGTCCTTGTTTCTTCTATCTGAGTTTTGCAGATCTTCTACTATTGGAGTTTCTATGTATGGAGTTCTATCGAGAGCCGTTTCATAATTTGCCTTTTGTTTTATTTCACTCAGTACTAAACTTGAAAGCAATCGTCTCTTGAAAATACATTTCGCTTGGTCTGCAATTCTTTGTTCCGATGCATAGTAGTCACTGGACATATACTACAACTCTTCATCTGTTTGCGTTATGCTCGGTCTTTGGGGAAGGGTTTATATTAGCATTCCATTACTTGTCTATTCCCTTTGGTTGTCTATTTCTACCTCCGGGTTTTCGGCCTATGTTAATGAATTTGGTTCTTTTATTTATTTTATATGTATTGTTTATGGCACCTGAAATTAGAGAGGATTCTTACGCGTTTTGCGTCGATATGTTGTTTCTGAAGTCAGAAAAGAAGCTAACATTCGCAGAATGACGAATTCCCCTATGCTGGCTACCAAATGAATGGCTTCCGTTTAATGCACTCAGATCTTTCTTCTAGGTACCAGGTAGCGTATTCTTGTGAGCTGCATATTTCATAGTGTGATGTTTGTGGCAACACCCGTCTCAGACTTGTTTTACTTGTTGTTTTGTCACAACGATAGTGTTTACCTGACACATATATGAGCAGCAGCGTTTTATAGACGACATCGACAGAGGATACACAGACAAAACACCCTCAGTATTCTACGTAATATAAGTCAGAATCTGCACTCTCCAAAAAGAGGAAGTTAAAAGATGGGTCCCTATTATTATTATTATTATTATTATTATTATTATTATTATTATTATTATTATTATTATTATTATTATTTGTTACAATCAGCAACAATCAGCAATCAGGCGAACCTATTTGCTATACATTTTCCAATAATTCATTCCAAATAGAAATGATGACATATTTTATTAGTATTGTTGACAATTTCATCATAAATAAATTGAAGTACAACATTACAAAATGAAGCAATTGGAAAGTCACATGAATTTTTTTTCATTTCATCAGTGTACTTCATCCCGATAAAAAGGTTGGGCAATATATAACATGCACAATAAATATCGCTATACAAAAGAATCTGAACAAGTCTAAATATATAATTTCAAATGGGAATCTGGAAAACATTAAAATTACAAGTGCTAGATAATAATAATTACAATGTAGGAATATCGATGGCTGATAAAATAACATCATAACACAATGCGCCGTAACTAAATGCATATTGTGTATGCATGCAAGTATAAATTCATAATAAAATATTCTTTCGTCCACATTATAAAATATAATATATGGAAATTGATAATTAAAAAATAAAATCCTGTGTACTCTTTGAGACAAAAAATTATTACGAACCTTAAGTAAAATTCAGTGAATCACATTCTTTTCAAAATGATATATGTAGGTATACTACTCAATGGCGTTCAAAACTAAAGCACTAACATTTACTGTTTACTTGATGTAGAATTTTCATGCTATTCCTAGTTTATTGATTTTACAATATGCTTAAAACAATTGACATAAAGGACATTTGTCGTTATTTCATCGCGGAAAGTCGTTTTCGTTTCTATTTGTTTTCCTTTGTTTAATTAGATCTATGTTTTGTTTGATTTAACATGTATTCTTTTTCTAGTATGAGATCTATACATTCTTCAAAGAGCTGAACCACAGGACGACAATATGTCTATTGCATCAGAATGCCGCGTTATTTTTGTTTTATTTCTTGTTATTTTCTATGTGCATCTTCTTTGTACACTACGGTATCCTTGTATTCTCAAACATTTACGCCGAAAGCATAAATAGAGAAACGTATTTCGTTCTAAAGCGAGGCGGTTATTTTCTCTTTGTTTTGGTTCTGCTTTTTGCCTATTTTTTTTTCTTGAGTGTGGGTCGTGTTTATCTTTATTTTGTCACCGTCATTAAACAGTTTTCACGAACTTTGCTCAGTAGTAATGATAGGTGTTTATTCTAGAGAGTATATTAAATAAGTTGATATTACCTTTGGCCATTCACTACAAAAACCGAAATATTAAGTTGTGACTCATTAGTAAATAATACATTTAACTGATGATTTATATAACAAGTATTTTAAATAGTAAATACTTTTTAAATCAAATACAGTAAACATGTATTTATAAAAATATTATTTGCATTATTATAATTAATATTGCTACACCTTTAGGAATATTAATATAAGCATTACTTTTTTTAAGGAGCATATTATTTAAACATATATTTTTGCTGTTATCGATTATTTCGGTTGTCGTTTATTATAGTGAATAAACGCTGAAGATAAAAGTAGTATAATGATCACATTTCTATCTGCATATCATTTTAAGATTTCGTAAAAACATAATCCAATGGATGTAAATTAAAAAAGAAATATTTTACGCACATTAAATCTTACGTTAACCATCTTTATGCCTTTTTTTAATTAAATATATAAATTTATAAATGCTTTGCCTATTTCAATGACAAACATACTTCTTTAAGCTAAAATTGCATTTGTAAATATTACTCAATATATACGATGTTCTTTCCTTGTTTTGCTGTTTAAACTTTAAAACAAAATGGACGTTTTCTACCTTTATATTAATTGTCTAAACCTTTTGCGACGTTTCCTTTAATTTCTGCACAGTAACTGATTGCAGGTTGTTCTCCTAATTTATTTGCTTTTTTTTCTAGATCGATACTTTTTTCCATTTTTTAAATTTATGAAGGTATATTTTTTAAAAGGAGTAGTTTAGACGTCAAAGAATTGCCCCATTATATTCTGAGACCAGATTTGATTGTATCCATTTTCTGTCAATGTCTAAATTGTAAAGAAATTTTCGACCAATCATTGCAGGCAAGATTCAGGTAAAACTGTTGGCATGTTACACTATCCATTAGTATTATTTCTCCTTTTCGAATTACATCATCATAGCACACAGCTCTGACATTATCCTACTTCCAAGCCAAATATAGAAATATACAAATTTTGTGTTTTGTAAATTCATCACAATCTCAATAAGTAAGGCCTGTCCTTACAGCTAATATTTTCTTCCTTATTTCGTAAAACTATGAATCTATTCTACCATGCTCTTATGCTTAATGCATTTTACCATAGCAATAGCGATTTGATCGACTAGAATACTTTTCTCCTGAATTGAGTTAAACTGCAAATTGATAACGTTTTCAGTCTTCTATCTTTAGTTGGATGTACAGTTAGTTATAGAGGTAGCAAAATTTATCCAAGTTTAATTTATATCATATATGATTAATATCAAATATAACATTCTTTTAGAGTGTTTTATTGTGCACACACTTTCAACGCCCTACAAAACCATTTAATGTATTTCCATTCGCATGATATATTATTTAAAGTAGGTAAACCTTTTTGCATTGTCATTAGTTTAACACAGATGTCATATAATGCTAAGATAAATAAATAAAAGAAATTCTCAAGTATATAAATAATAAGTAATCAACTAAATTCTGCAGGCTTTTGAACGTTATTGCTGAACTAAGATGATATTAATCGGATATTTTTTAGTAGATAAATTCGTTATTTGGAGATAAAGAGAAATGATAAATTTAGAAGTCACGTGGGGTAAAGTTTACGCTCATAAGATAAAAAATACTTAGGTATTCAGCATTTGCCAAAATTGGGTATGCAGTCATATTTTCTACACACTTGTGGATCAGTACTTATTAAGGCCCGGTGACCATTCAAGGAGACAATAAAATGAGTTTAAGCTGGTTAGTTAAACAAAAACTCTATGATCGTTTCCGGAGAAAATTGGGCAGTATTGTTTTATCTAAGTGAACATAATAGCTAACACTTTCTGTATGAAGACGTTGAAGTCAGATGAGGAGGAAGCTAGTAAAAGGTAGTTAAAAAAGAAGTCGATTTTAGTAACGGGACTCTTTTCAATGAAGATGCGTTCAGATATAAGCAGTGATAATGAGTATGGGGATTTGATGCTAGTCGCTGTAGCTTAATCTGTGCATTTTTGTGAAAGTATGACGGTGAACCATTGAATGAAGCTCAGACGAGCACTTGCTGTGCAAATTACAGTAGAGGAAATAGGGTTGCAGTGAAGAGAAAAAGTATTTAGGTTTAAAAGCAAATTCTAAACACTGTTTTAATAATTTTCGAAACCCTCTCCACTGCTCTGTAATTTAGAGAGGGCCATGCTCATTAATAGCCAGCGTGTTTCATCATTTCGATGTCAAGTTAGTGTTTTTGTTACTATAAATAAGAAAAAAAACATTATTACAAAACCTGCATAGTAGATAATATACTCTCCTGTAAAAGTAGAATGACACTAATAGTATTTATAGCTATTTTTTTAACCTGCTGCTTATGTGAAGATGTTTAAACTTTAGTCAACCACAGACAAGACATATCGCCACAGAGACTAAGCAACAACTCCAGTTTGGCGGCAATATTTGTGGATTCAGCCTTAAGGAAGTGTTTGGCCTCGGGGTGTTTGCTTACTTTACATTTTACATTAAATTTCATGCATTACTGTGCATTAAAGGAAACAGAGAAATAGGAGAGGATTCTAAAGGCTTATTGTTCGAGGGAATACGCGTTGAGATTAAGCTGATCATCCTGTTGCCAGGTTCATTGTACCAGGAGGGCAACACAAACATGTTCCTTGTTTTTCATTCTACTGAATACTCATGAAACAAGCATGCGTGTCAGTATAGGATAGATTAAACACAGCCTAGAGTTTAGTAGATAGTATGGGATTTATTGGACTAGTACCCTTTCTTTGAGCCCTGCCCAATAAGAAAAGACTAGTTGATAGCTACCAGCCCAAATGTCGTAGAAATACTCAATGCATAGCCAGGTAGTAGTTTCCTACGTATAAAACATACTGGCAGATGTTAGAAACATTTTAGCACTATAAATATGTTCCACTTTCCTTATAGCGGCGGTGGTAATATCTACCATGTATTTGTTCTCATTAAATATTACGGCAACGTTGTTTCTGTGTGTACGGCACAAGGTTGTGTATGAAACCGCATATCTATTGAATTGGTATTGGCGTCCGTTCTTTTATTATTAGCGGCATTTTTACATAACGATTAATAATGGTTCGCCGATTCCAACATCGATAACACTAATAACAACAAAGAAGCGGAGTTTCGATCATGCGACAGCAGAATAACATTGGTGCCAAGTTCTACTGTTGCGATAAATATAGACAAAAAAACAATACATTCACTAAGAAGAAAAATGTTAGATTTTACTGTTTGTAATCAATAGTATATTTGAAAAGAACAAGACGATTAACAGAGAAATAATGGCTGCCATTAGAGACGTCATAAGGAACCGTGCTGCCGCCACTGTCACTACAGTGTCGCCATATCTCTATTGGATTGCCACTTCAGATTCTTCGTACTTGCTGTATCGATCCAGACAATTCTCAAATAGCTCATGAAATATGTATCTTTATATATATTTAAAAAAAAACAGCAGACAGGTAAGCAGTCCTGGGAGACAAAACACACAGGTGGACGTATGAGAAAATACATCATAGTATAAATCTAAGCGTTAGTAGTTGTTTGTTGCTGTCAGCATAAATATAAAAGAATATTTTTCGCTAAATATAACGGGCTTACTACTTATGTCGGAACACAAACACACAGACGCACGTGCACACACACATATGTGTGTGTGCACGTGCGTGTGTATGTATATATAAAGAGGGAGGAACTATAAAATACTGTCACAATACACGACATTTGTATATTATTTTCTGATTTTGTATTGTGGCAATCGTTTATATGTTTTATATGTATAATGCCTGCAATGCTTTAATCAATCTACTTTTCCGCGAATATATATATATATATATATATATATATATATATATATATATATATATTATTCAATTGGAATTCATTATTGAGATGGGTATTATTTTATTAATTTATTTAGTGCCGATTATTATCCTCATCTAAGAAAATGAGGATAATAATAGTCCGCAATAAATAAATTAATATATTTATTTATTTGTATATATATATATATATATATATATATATATATATATATATATATATATATATATATATATATACTAGCATGGGTGCCCGGCGTTGCCCGGGTGTTATAAATAAAAAACTATACAAAATACTATTAAAAACCCGCCGAATATATGTCAACCTATGTCACGGTAACATATATTGAGCGAGTTTTTAACAGTATTTTAACAGGGCACATCGTAAAAACTGACCCATTAATTTTCCTGAAGTAAAAACTATATCGTTTTTAAACTTTTAAAACTGTACATTATAAAAAGAAAACTGTTCGAGTGATTTTTTTTTTTTTACATGGGTGTCACTCAAGGATAAGGGTTAATAGGTATACATTAGTCATTGTGATTTTAGCATAGTAAACAGTGGGAATTTTGTAACTTGGATTACTTGAAAAAGAAAACTGTTCGAATGATTGAAAATGAAAACAAAATAACAATGTAAATATATTGATAAGAAAAAAACAAAAACAAACGAAGTTTCCGTTTCAGGAACCCGAGTTTAATTTTATGTCGTAATCATTCAACTCGTTAGCGGTTTTATTCAGCGATTAGGGATAACCATACGACATATCTAATTACCAAAGCGATTTTTTTTAAATTTTTTTTTTTTAAAACTAAACCTGTTTAGTTTTAATGAACCAATTTTTTTAAATCCAACACTTTAGTTATTTTGAGAGCGTGCAACTGCACCCGAAAGGTTGATTAGGAAACTCCAAATCCTTTTATGACTCGAAAAATAAAAAAGGGCTTTTTATCGGCTTAAATGATAAACTAATGTTAAATATTAGTATTTAATATAATGAGATATCAATCTACACAATTTGCCATCGATTCTGAAATAAAATGAAATCCTGACATTGTGATCATTTTTGCAGGTGTTATGTGCCAAATATTGAAATAAGAATGTTTAAATTCAATTATTGTAATTTAAGTCTTTAATTTTAAAGTCGATTTTATTTATAAAATATCTTTTTAGAAATCAATCTCAAAAATAATCTGAACAATAAATCTTTTTTGTTATGGCTAAGTTTTTGTCAAGGGTAGAAATTATAATAGACAAGTATTCATCCATGATGACATTTTACCGATTTCCTGGTTTACAGGTATTCTTGCTAAATTTCTTCGAAAGAATAGTTTAACATTCTGTAAAAGTACCTTCCGTTTTTTTGTACTTCTGCAGAGAAGGTAAAAAACCGATAAAAACTGGATATATTTTTCGTGTTTTTATTCAATTTAACATGTTTATTCAGCGCGAAAAGAATATAGTGTTTACCGATGTGTTGGAAAATTCAAGATGGCGTCTCACACATTCTTTAACACCGTAAGTTTGGGAAAAGGTGTTATAAATAAAAAACTATACAAAATACTATTAAAAACCCGCCGAATATATGTCAACCTATGTCACGGTAACATATATTGAGATAGTTTTATAACAGTATTTTAACCGGTTTTTTATTTATTACACCTTTTTCCAAACTTACCGTGTTAAAGAGAGAATCGGCCGCCATCTTGAATTTTTCAATACATCGGTAAACACTGTATGCTTTTCGAGCTGAATAAACATGTTAAATTGAATAAAAACACGAAAAATATATCCAGTTTGGTAGAAAAGTAATTTATCTTGCCTTTGGTAACATTTATTTGTTATATATTTGTTTTTTGGCAACTTATTCGAATATATGTGTACAGTAATACAAACCCGAAATAAATTTAAGACCACGAGTGAAATGAGAAAATGAAGAAAATCACATTTACTGTGTAGTCAGCGGGTTTGGTTGCCATAACAACGTGACGGTAGTGAACGTGTGTGTGTGCGTGTGTGCGCGTTTCGTGTAGTTTAGTTTGGTATAATAGTTTCGTATTTTTTTAATTTGTAAATAAGAAGTTATTAAAAAATTACACCCTTCCAAGATGGACAATAAATAAAGCCATAATATTTTATGGTAAAGGTAAGAGCGTAGAAACGATTGTTTTTTAGGAGATGTGATTATTGGATTAACCAATCAGAAATCGTCTGTGGCACACACATCTCTGTTTTTATAGATATATAGATAGATAGATAGAAGATAGATAGATATATACCCATATATATATATATATATATACCCATATATATATATATATATATATATATATATATATATATATATATATATATATATATATATATATATAAAGGAAAACAGTTAATAAATTTTATCGAGCTTTTACATCGGGTTGAGATTACTTTATAAATATCAATTCTTTAATATTTATAATATACTTTTTTTTACCATCTTGGATCATTTTGGTAAATTTAATTGTAATTTTTATTATATATATATATATATATATATATATATTTATATATATATATATATATATATATATTTATATATATATATATATATATATATCTCCAGAAATAATATCTGCCTGCAAATCATTCGACAAAAAAGTACTAAACTAAAGAAAAGTAAAAAGTTGTTACTCATCGTGAAGCAGTGTTCTACATGTCAAAAATTTTAATCGATAATGTACACAAATTTAATGACTACATAATTTATCATATGACCGACGTGTATCATGCGTGCTGTTTGCTATACTTTTCGTTCGTACGAATAACATTTTTACACCTAGCTTGGTATATTTATCATGTCCAGAGAAGCTACAACGCACTTTCTCTTCACTTATTTCACAATACAATGTAATTTACATTGCACTGCAGAGAACCGTCTTTTTATTTTATAGAATTTCTTTTCAATATGATGGATTGAATTAAAGTGTAAAATGCAAAAAGTCAAGTATCATACACCAATGGTGCCTTCAATATAAACATTCATGTCGAATACGCCTTTTGTTATATCAATAAATCCGCTGTTGATTTTATATGTTGCGAATAATGAAACTACACAAACGCACTTGTTGTGCTAGACTATGTTTAATGTTTATCTTGGTCCAAATCGCCTCCAGACATCAGTTTATTGATTTTATCTATTATCGATACTTATGAGAACACTGCCAGGTATATAAATTGTGAACTCTTATAAAAAAGTTAACTGACACAATACACCCATATTTTAATATAAACGTATATATATATATATATATATATATATATATATATATATATATATATATAATATATAAATTGACCAAGGATAAGTTATTTGATATATATGTATAATGTATATAGGTTTCTCCCACGTGCGAAATAAGAATTGTGTATACAAAGGTGCGATGATATTGCTTATGTAAACACTTATACCCTGTTCGTTTGCAGTTTACTTAAGTCAAAGGGAATAAATATGCACCAGTTCATACTTACAGTTCTATAGCTATGTTATCATAAAAAAATAATATCAAGCCTTAATCTACAAATAGGGCACAAAATTAGAACACCATATCTTCGTACATATATGCCTCATTGTATTATTTGCAAAACTATGTCGGTCAACTCGCACGGGAATATACAAGAAATATCTTGAAATGAATACATATATGCATATACATAAATACATACTCACAGATATAATATATATATATATATATATACATAAATACATACACACAGATAAATTATATATATATATATGCATAAATACATACACACAGATATAATATATATATATATATATATATAATATATATATATATACACCATGCGTATCAAATTATTAAAGAGTTTACATTCAAGGAACGAGTGAATAGAAATCCATGAAACATTGATAAAGTGCTTACAATACTATTCAGCTACTGTAGTCAGAATATAAAAGTATTTAATGCAGTATTAGGTAAACTATGGCAGAAGACAGGGATATCTGTTGATTAAAGTATGTCAACGTATTAACGAGGTTGAGAAAAAAAAATATACCCATAACCTGTTTATTGAAATAATTTTCAAACGATAAATGAAGTAGGAAAAATTCTTAGAACACAATGACTACATAGCAATTTCTAAGTTAACATAATTAGTAGAGGATATGCGATCTTTTTTATGAATGACTTGTAAAAAACGTTGGTTCACAGAATTAGTAAAATGTGTGATTTCGTCAACAGTTATTCCTCGCGATACCTCTTGAAGATAATCCACCAACTTATCTTTGCTCTTAAATTGATGTCCACTTGCATAGAGGCGTCGCATCATGATACTAAAAAGGTTCTCAATTGGATTAAAATCTGGTGAATTCGCATGCCACTCCATCTTCCATATCGTAGAGAACCCCAGTTATTGCAAATTCTCTTTGCTTTTGTTTTCTGCATGCGAGGGAGTATGTTCCTGCGTAAAAATAATGGCTCTTCTGACCGTCACCCTTTGCTTTTTTAGCCATGGTTCAAAGTGCTCGTTCAGGAATGCTATGTAAGCATTTGACATCATTTTTACGCCTTCTGGGACTCTACATGGGCCAACTGAAGTACCTCCCATAATCCCAGCCCAAAAAATAATTCCACCTCCACTTTGTGGCGCCTTAAACGCTGATGACGATGTCGTCAATCTAGGACCCATCCCTTGCTCCAACCATCTGGTCCATCAAGATTGACACGCACTTCATCCGTGCGCAAAACTTTGGAAAACTCCGTTTTCATGTTTTCCTCTGCCCATTTCAATCAGTTTTGTATGTTGCTTTAATGGAGGCTTTGTAACAAGTTTAACAGACTTTACCACTTCTTTTAGAAGGCGACATCGAGTAATTTTTTAGGCATTCTTCAATCCAGCTCGAGCAAAGATCACGACTTATCTGCCCAGGGTTCATAACATCTTCACGTTTAATTTGGAGTAGAGGCCGGCGTAAAACAACTCTAGATGTCTCTTTATCAGCTCCCCTACGAACCTTGGTAGGGTCCTTGACACAGTTCTACACAGTTTGATTATAGCTTCCTATCATTTTCGATATTTCGAGGGTGTTTTTATCTTTTGCTACCTGTTCTGTAATAGTAGTCTTTTCAGAACTACGCAGAACAACCTTTACGACCCATTTTATTGACAAACAAACTGCCTTGATAATAATTTGATACACCTCAAATACCGTGGATTCAGCAATTACGATGACAAGTTGTTTACATAGCGCGAAACAGTATGAAAATTTCACGTAGCTCAACATTACCAACGTTTCCGAAGCTTTTGATACGAAATTACCGGTAAGTTTCTTAAACTGGAAATAATGTTACCTCGTTAATAATTTGACACGCAGTGTACATATATATATATATATATATATATATATATATATATATATATATATATATATATATATATATATATGTGTGTGTGTGTGTGTGTGTGTGTGTGTGTGTGTAAAGCTGAATGTGTGTGTGTGTGTCTGGTCAGGAATAGGCTTTTATATGTTTGACTATTTAAAAAAAATCATTACATATAATGATAGGAGATGTATGGAGGACCAGGAATGGGTATTTTTGATCTGGTTGAACGGTGGTTCATAAAAATTGTCGAGTCTGCGTTCGCGCCTGGACCCCAAAGTATGGAAATAAAAAATTTAAAAAAAACGTTCGCTAGGGTTTTTGATATAGATGTACATAAGAATACTTTGATAAGTATTTTTAAACTTAAATAGGGATGGTATAATAAAATGGTGGGGTCTGCATTCGCGCCTGTATTCCATGGCAATATTTACTTTAACAAAGCCTTTTCGTATCTATTTTCGTAACTATACTTTGATAATTATGTTTCAGTTTGAAGAAATATGGTATATTAAAATTATTGGATGTTCGTTCGCGCCTGAATTCCATAGAATGTAAACAATTCACAAATTTTTACAAGTTTTTTTTTTAAAGAGGTGAGGGTCTACAATAACACCTTAACTTTAATCTTAATTCAAATAACGTTAGCTTTTATTTATTTTTTTTAGTTAAATCATATTGTGTCGAATAAATTCACCTCATAAATTTACGTTCTTATTAAAGTGAAAGCAAAAAAAAAAGTCTGAACTTTAGACAATTCTCGACACAAATTTTGCATAACACTGTTTTTCCTTCTTCCACTTGCACATGGCACTCTTTCGAAAACAGATAAATTGAAAATAATGAAAAAATAAGAGCGTTACTTGTTCTCGTGTCAAAAGAAGAAAACAATCGTGATTACGTGTCTTTTTAAAAACATTTACATAACCTTTTTATTTTTATTTATATATCTGTTTAAGCTTTTTTGTCAGTGTACTAGAAGGAATTCAGTTGATTACAATCCTTTCTGCGTGTTCTTTACATTACAACAATACAACCCTGAATCCGACGGCGCAATACTACATCGTTCAATACTCTAAAACGGAAACGAAGTTCTGCTTGAAAAGGGCGCCCTTTATATCGATTCTTTGCTAAAAAAAACTAAAGTAATTACATGTTTACTTTTTTAATACTCCATTTTGCTGTTTCGGATTATTTTACTAAAGTAAGTAAAGCTTCATTATTTTTCAAATCTGTTTTTGTTTCTTTGTTTCCGATATTTCCGCGATATTATTTACTAAGCGTGTTTAGCAGAGAAGCTAACAAACGACTACCAGAAAAAATAAATATACAAGAAATAGTTTTAATGCTCTTTACTGAAAATAATTTCAGCGAACCAAAATTAAAACGAAATTTTAGGGGATAACTACTTAAATGAATTTTTATATAAACTACACATACCATAATCGAATATTCCTCAAGCACAAAAGAACAGAAAATATTAAAATATGTTTATAAATATTCCTTACGTTGACGGAACTCTCTTAAATTGTAAACTGTTAACACAGAATACTCAACTGCACCTCCTTGAAATTGAAAACGGCGCTCTCCATTTAAAAGTCACTGCCATTTTGATTTTTTTTAAACCGGTTCGTAAATTAAAAAAGAAAAAATACAAACTACTTAAAAAATACTTTTCTACCATAAAAGTAACTTTTATTGACTATGTTAACATTTATTTCATGTATATTTATATTATTATATATATAACATTATTTCTTTGTAAGGAAACCTATTTTGTTGTTCATTCTAGGCTACGAATGGAAAGAAAGTTGATATAAAATATATTTTCGCGAAAATTATCTTTACTTTCATCATATTTTGCTTAGGGTAAACATTTTGAGTATCAAAACCTATCTCTTTACAACCTCCCCCTTTCCATACCCTATCATACTTTCATCAATCACAGTCCATTTTCTGTAGGCTGTTTTTGAACTCAGTGAATGACGGTTACCTCTGCTAGTATATATATATATATATATATATATATATATATATATATATATATATATATATATATATATATATATCTGGCGATCAAGCTACACTGAATATTCCCTGTTTCCTCCACTCTGGGACTTTTCAGGCTTATTCTGTAAGCCTGAAGAGTCCTAGAGTGGCTGAAACGCGGAATATTCAGTGTAGCTTAATCGCCATATATATTTTATAACTTACTAACTAGCTCTACCTACGTATTGATCACTTTTTGAAGTAAATACTTAATGTTTACGCATAAATTTATACTTTCGTATATTAATTTTCTGAGTAAAATAAGTAGTTATATATATATATATATATATATATATATATATATATATATATATATATGTATACACTAGTTTAAGAGGATGCGATTTTTGTAATCGGCCTTATCATATGCTGCCCCGAAAGTAGTTAGAAGATAATTTTGTTTTTTTCTAAGCACATCAACGTTTCCCGTGTATTTTATTCACTCTGTTCATTTTTTTGTAAATGATTTACTGTTCAATTACGTTATTATATCTAGCAGTTGTGCATTCCTATTTTGTTTGGTAGTTTTGTCTTACAATTTATCCATCTCTTAAAATTATTCACTGCGAATTCCAGTAATTTTTAATAAGGTGTTTGCGTTTAAATTTATTTGTACTGCCAAATATATATTTTTGCTGCTTTTTGTTTTTTTCATAAAGGAATACTTGGAGTTTAAAAAAAAACGAACAAAAGTAATAAAATAAACCATGTTTGATGCATTTTAAGGCAACTTCAGTGTATTTTCAGACAGACTAATTAATTAGCACCGGAGGATGTAGTCCATTACTGACAACACCTACCACTCCTTTAGAAAAGAGACGTTAATACATGGAAGATTTCCATACACATAAGCAATATTAGACTAACCAATTTTATTTAAAAAATTAAAAAGTGTCCCTGGTAGGAGAGTATAATTAGGAATTAACATAGACTATATCACCCATGATAAAAAAGGTTTAGCATTGAGAGGTATGAATTCTTCCGAATAAAAATATCGTTTAAACTAAGTTATGGAGGAAGTAAAGCATGAGAGTTAAAAGTAAATGGTAACGCCTGGGAGAATTTTTCGTAATGAATAGTTCAAAATCTACTACCTATCTAAGGAGGATGTACTGACTACTAGCATGATAGCATAACAAAATTCCGCCCCATACGGGACTTTAAAGTAAAAAGTAGAATAATTATCAGATTAAAGAAGAGATACTATAAATGAGTATACTATCAAGAATACGGTGCACGCACTACACTACCGCCCTTACAAAGATGAAAATTCTACAATCTTTACTAATACATGCGTGACAACCTTTCTGCTCCAAACGTGTGAAAAACACAATATTTCCCAATCTTAATATTATTATCAGGAGTTAAACTTCATAGCAGATACTAGCTACCCATGCGGGGGCTACAAATAATTGGCCTTGGAACCAGCTGCGGGGCTAACACTCTCGTTACTGATCGACCCGTAGATCTCGCAAGGTAATCCATCTAAGAGAAGGAAAACTCTGATGTTAAATCTCTACCACTGACCTCATACGGCACCAAACGGATTAGAGAGGCTTCGTTTGTCCCTGTCGACAACCTCCCTAGAGCTGGTGACTTGCTCAAATCACCGGTCTTCAAATCTAAACTGCTTAAAGAGTAGGTAGGATTTGCCTATCGCCCGGCTTATATAATTCGTCTTTGCCTATTAACCAAATCCAGAAATCGTTAGAAATTTTCAGTACTTTACCTTGTTTCCTGATTGGAGCAATAAACATCGTACCCACACACTTGCCATATATCCTTTCTTTAAACTTATGCATCTTAGGGCTGCTTGTTCACTATATATAGAAACATGATTGGACTAGGTCTGACATGTTTGAGATTACATGTTTTAGAGTGTGTCTGGCTGCTGTATTTCGACTGACAATATACGTGCCCTAACTCTTTGGTTGCTCATAGAGCGGCTCCTGTATAATCTGCTGGATAATATCTGGATTATTGTACTGGCATGTTACGTATGAAAAGGGATCTTGCACTCATCTCCCGTTGGCATTTCATAAGTCACATCCATGTGGACAAGAAGTGGGGTGATGTTCAAATCGTGTGGCATGAGAGTGGCACCCCTCACTCTAAACCTAATTACAAAAATGGCAGCTCAATCCAAAATAACTATCTAACCATATGCACACTTAAAGAATGCTTCGCAACCTTTCTTGAGGCTTAAATTTTAAGATATTCATAGATTAGAACAAAGTTAGACGAGGTAAAATTATTTCTTCTAGAAAAAATCCCCAGGTATTTAGAGTCTTAAATATGTTTAAAACAACGTAGACAAGACCACCCATTGAAGGTGATGTAATGCGAGATATGAATTACTCAGGAAAAAGAAAATTTTGAATTGCACGATTTAAACTGAATCCCGGGAATAGTGGTTAGATTAATTTTATATTCCATACTCGTAATAATTCCAATATCGAAAATAAAGTCCCAAATTGTGGACTCCAACGTCGGGGAGAACAAGCAAAATCCTTTGAAAGAGTAACAGTCTAGAGATTATAATTTCATTTGTTTTGGCGTTAGGTAATCCGTAGAAAAAGATGTTAAGATCCAACCGTAATTTGTAAATTAACCAATTAGCAAAAACATTAGATTTATAGTTTTTATTGATATAAATCTTATGTTTATAACTTCAATATAGTTAATAGCGTAACGGACAACATACAAAAATATTAATGTAATAAAGCCGGTTTACAAATCAGTCGAGTGTTTGCTTTATTACTTCGTGAAAAAGTAATTTATTTATTGATTAGGATCTTAGCTTCGTATATTTACATCAATATAATCGTTATTTAATTCTTTGTAAGAAAAGATTATTTAATAAATGTAAATAGAAACTTATACTTGGGAGTATTATAAACTTTATTAAATGGCTTTTAGACGTCGACAAATAATACATTCATACTATTTATTATATGATTGTTTAGCACCCAAATTCTATCCAATGTTAGACCAATATTTAATTATGTTTTATAATTTGTAGATAAGAGTACATTTTTCATTGGAGAACGTTTTTTTTTAAGTAATTAACACATCATTTATGCTGAGCTAAACGCCGAATTTCGTCTTAGGCTACTTGGCGAACAAAAGAATCTGTACAGATTATTAAACGGAAACTTCTTCAATCTTCAATTTTACCTGCACATAAACGTGAAGGAGTTTTTATTTGTAATTGTGTCCTGAATATCGACTCCAGTAACTTATCTCTCAGAAGTTATTAACATCTAATACTTTTATCTGCTGCGCCACTTATCTCCATAACTACGAGGTTTATTTCCAAGATGTGAATAATATTAATAATTAAAACGGTCCGACTATTCACTACCATACAAAGTAATATCAAGTTGTAATACATTTAAATTAATTCCTTTATAACAACGAATATGGCATTCGTAACTGTATCTTAAATACGGTATTTTTTATGATAATTATGCCAATGTGGTTATTTTGCAGTTAAAATGATGAAGAGAAGATAAAAAAATAAGGCCAATATGTCTGAGTTAAACTCCGTTTAGATATAAGAAAGAAAAACAAATAGGAACAGAGTAGCACTATAGATTAAATTATCATAAACCTAATTTGTGAATAAGTAGAATAACTATATTTGTAATTTGATTTGCAGATAAATAAGTGTTAATAAAGTCTACAATCCTAGTCAAGGAAGGCAAATTTAAACAATATGGGCTTTCGTAAGTTGAATAGACAACATGCTCGACCGATGCTGACGTCACTTAAACTTAAAAATGCGAAATGCGAATATAATAATTGGATTCACAGCAATAGTTTTTGACACAAAATAATAAATAAATATGAATAATATGTTTTTTTGCGTCTTCGCTTGTTCAATTTTCTACAAACATCTTTGAAAGTGATATGTTCATTTTATTTTATTTTTGCAACAATTTATTACGTAAATCTCGTGATAAGCCCATTTAATAAGTGTGTAGTTACAACTTCAATTTCCTTTTTTTAATTTATTTTATTCCAATTCTCGTTAAACGCAAAAGGTTTCGGTAAGAAAAAAATTGTTTCAGTAAAAAAAAAAGAAAAAACGCAAACAATTCGGTTGTGTGTGTGTGTGTGTGTGTGTGTGTGTGTGCAAATGCGTTTTAAGCATTTTGTTCTGATATATGCATTTTGCAATTTAAAGTTCTCACGCAAGTCAGTATTGGTCAGTCGTGTTGTCTACGAACGCGCACATTGCTCAAATTTACTATAATCTCGGACTATTAACATATTGATTTCACGTGGAATACTATTTATAGAAACTGTATTTCTACACATTAAAGTTTAATTGTATTTTCATTAAGCCACGTGACGAGACACGTAAACTGGTGTATGATGCTAAAGGTGACTATAGTGTTTGTACAAAAAAGCATATTTGCAATCCACAAATCGTAAAGCAATTAACTTCTAACATTGACTAAGGTGATATTGACTAATACCTAATAAAAGTTTAATGCTCAAATAGTGTTTTTCCTTTTATAATCAATTACTTAGAGCATTATAAAAAAAAATTCTCCCCGTCTCTGTTTGTTTCTATCTGTCTGTCCGTGTGTCTCTCTTGCCCCCTCTCTCCATATATATATATATATATATATATATATATATATATATATATATATATATATATATCATCAGATTCTCAGTTATATTGTAAACCTATTTTTTTCAGTTTTGTTCAGTAAAACGAAAATTAGGATTAATTTACCGTTCAAAATCGTAAAAAATCGTAAGGAGTTGAGGCACGTTTTCTCTGACTGGTTTCCATAGTAAACCGTCACTTCAGCGACTACTGTTGCTACCAACTCACCGCTCTCGGGAAAAGAAGAGAAACATGTGGAACAGAGAGAATGAAAGCATGAAAGAGAGATTACTAGGATATTTATTGA
The DNA here is from genome assembly GCF_053919585.1 of Euprymna scolopes. Lineage (NCBI taxonomy): Eukaryota > Metazoa > Mollusca > Cephalopoda > Sepiida > Sepiolidae > Euprymna > Euprymna scolopes. Next base: position 74,087,651 of record NC_136485.1, read on the forward strand.
AAGCTGACAAGTTCCGTACATTGTTATTACATATGTATATGTTATATTTATGGGGACAAAAAAAGAGTGAAATAAAACAAAGAACAAGTGAATTTACTGGAAGCCTGGAAAATAATGGATTACAACAGATAATAGTAATTAATAGCTTTAAATATTGCAGCATTAAGGATTATATAATTAATTCTTAATGTTGCAACTTATAAATTTATTATATATTTTTTTCTAAAATATCTTGTCCTTTTTTTCCAGTTTTAACAACTTGTGCTTTATTTTTTCATGTTTAAGCTTAATTATATTACATTTCAGGCTCGCATTTTTCTTTTGGTTTATATATATATATATATATATATATATATATATATATATATATATATATATATATATATATATATATATATGAACGCTTCATATGTTTATTTAGCGGAAAGGAATAACTTGGTAAATCTATAATAACGTGTCAAACCTCTCATTTGTTAATACATGTCTTCAGGTAAGTCCGTAAAACGATCACTTTCTTATAATGTTTAAAACTGCGTTAAGTGGCACATTTTATGCAACTGGTATTCGCTAATGCATCTCGTTAATTACTTTTGCATTTCAGAAGAGTGTAAAGTAATTTTCGAGACTCTTAGCTGTTAAACTGACTTGGATGAAATGAGAAATTTTACACACTGTTGTATGGAATATATTTGTGTGTAATAACTAGGCTGTGCACGAGCTAAGAGGAAATAGAATTCGAAAATTATTTGGATATATTATTGGTGCATGCGAGGCTTTAATATTCCTAGTGATCTTTCGGCGTGAGGCAAAGGGAAACAAAGAAAAAAACAATTATCTGTGGCTCTTCAACGTAATATCTTAATGGTGTTGTTGCTTTTTGATATGAAGAATTGAATGCGTGTGTATTTGTGTCTGGATAAAGAGGTTTAAATATAATGCAATTATAATTTCAGTCATTTTTTTATACTTTCATTTTAGCGACTAATATTCATTCTTAATGAAACAGATCTAAATTTTGATTTTTGTGTATTATGCAGTTAAATTTATTTTACGGCGCATTTTATATAGATGGTTCTACCATGTTGTGTGTTTTCTTGGCTGAATTTTCTTTGGAGGAAACTTTATGTAAAATCCTTGATATTATATTTCAGTTGCAGAAATTACCCTCTGAGTCAAATTACCCTAGTTTTGTAAGAACAGAGGTCGCATACAAATTTAATATGTCTAAACTATTATCCACCATCTTATGTAACTGTACAACGCCGTTTATACATATTTATTCGTTATAATAAAATCCTATAGTCCGTCCTAGGAGCGCCATCACCATTATTGTCAAGACCTACAGTAGATATATTTTGTATTTTCTACTTCTATTACAAAAGACATTCCACCGACTCCACTCAATACCGGGAAATATTATTCACATACATATACCACCCGGTCTTCCTCCGTAACTATGTCACAAAATCATAAACATACCATTACTTTTCTTTTCCCCGTAATAATAAAAAAAATATTTCTTACAAAGATCCGGCAAATCCAATTGGCTGGAATAACAAAAAAAACAAAAAACAAAACTATATTATTCCGGAATCCGACTGTTCGTAAATAAACGAATACACTAAACGTTTACAAAAATGTTCGCACATTATTCACCCTGAAATCGTCATAACGTGAAACAAGCAAATTGTTTTTGTTTCTAAATACTGTAATAACAATTAATCACACACTAACATCACAGAAATAAATACACATATATAGAAAGTGTGACAAATAGAGATTGTGCGAGAAACAGAGAAAGGGACAGAGACAGCGAGACAGAGATAGCGAGACAAAAACAGAGATAACATCATCGTAACAACGCTTAACTAATGACAACTTATTATATTCACACCTTCCGTTAAGTTTTAATATTGTCATTTCGAAGCCCGACCGTAATGCAGGATTAAAACAGACGCACACGCTCACACACATATACATACATATATGTATATATATATATATATATATATATAAATATATATATATATATATAGAGAGAGAGAGATAGATAGATAGATACATATATATATATATATATATATATATATAGAAAGATATATATATATATATATATATATGTATAGATATATATATAGAGATAGAGACAGAATGATATAGATAGATAAACAGAGAGAAAGAGAGAGAGATAAACAGTAAGCGAGAAAGAAAGAGAAAGAGATAAAATCATTGTCCCGGTATTAAAACTTTGATGTCTATTAATTTACCCGCCCCCTCGTAGTTTAATATCGTTATTACGATGTCCCAAACGTCATACTTTAACCTTGTTCCCCGCGATAACCATATTTCTATTTTTCTACACATCTTTTTACTTCTAGCGTTAAAATTGCACGTCTTGCTAATGCAGGTAATTGTTTTTTTATTATTGTTTTCTTTTGTTATGTTTGTGCTTGCACCGGTAATCGCTGCCATTTACATTTTTTGATAGGGGTTTTCTTTTTTTGGGGGTCCTCACCGGGAGATGAACTTATATTACATGTTTTCTTTTTTTATGTTTACACAAAAATAGAGCATACTGTACAATATCATTGAATTTTAAAAACTATTTTGCGTACTTTAAGCAATTATAACTATTATTTAATCTGTTGTTTTTATTTTGTACGCAATTAGGTCACAACGCTCAATAAATTGTTTTTGATTATTTCAAAGGTTATATTTCGGGCTGATTTCTTGCCAACAACATCCATCCTCACAAAATGAGTGTCTATTCCAAAAGCAGTTCTTAACATAGCTTTGGTTGGGGTAACCATTCCGAATTTTGTACTTAAAACGAGGACGTTGGTTGTTGGGCTATAACAAAACCACTAACCGTACGCGAGGGAAATGCTACCATCGGGCAACGCTGGTTAACGCCTCCTGATAGTAATGTATAATTCTTACCGTATAAGTATTTAATTTATGTATCTATGCAATTTTACGTTTTGTAAAGTGATATTTGAAATGCATTCTTTTGTATAATACTAGCAGATATCACGACGTTTGCAGATCGCGAAATACGCATAATTATTGTTTTAATTCATACAAAAAGTGAGACATGTTTATGCGAGTATCTTGCTTTCGTTTTCAAAACAGTTCTCTTTTGTAAGTAAAAGAAATACTCGAGCTAAAATATAAACCTACACATAGAGTGGATCAAGTAAGATAAACCTTACGCCAGTAAGAAACTACATTTAAAAGGTGTTTTTAATTTTTCTTATGCCTAACATAAGGAATATGCCATGAGAATGCTGAATGCATAAGCATTCTTGAAACATTAAGCAAACAGTTAAAATCCGATGACTCCCACGTACCAATTTTTGAATGTTGGCTAGTAAGCAGCCCTTTTGGTTCAGGATAGAAATGGCTGTCAATGTGTTTAACATGTCTGAATACACTATAAAACAAATGATCCCTCTTCCGATTAAAAATTCTTTCAATATATAAGCTAGGATTTGTCGTGACAAACACACTCTCAAATTTTTATAGATAGATTATGGCTTTTATAGCTTCCATAATGTTTTCCATGTGTGCATGTGTATAGTATTCTGCCACTACTGATATAGCTGAATTGTCGATCACCCCAGTTTTGTAAACAATTTTGACAACATATCTGACAATAAAACCCTATTCATTGCATACTGAGCAGCAAATATATTAGACATAACATTGAGCCTTTGTCCTGTCTTACGAGGCATTTCTAACATGATATGTCATTGGGATAAAATCATAGACGAATCATAATTATAGAGAGAGAGCAATGTGGTTTAATAGATGGTAGATTTTTTCACTGGATTGTCCATTGTTACTTTATGTGAAAATTTACTGATTTGCTATCACAATTTGACTTCTTATGCGAAAGATGGTTGATGGCAAGATTTATATTTCGGTGTACAAGAAGCTATATCAGTAAATGAGAGAGAATGATTGTGTTGTTGTTAACCTCAAAAATTGTTATGTGTCAGTTGTTCGGTTTATTCTGAACGTTTATTTGGATACGTGAATAACAATACTGTGCAAAAGCTGCAAATTCAAGAACACATGGCGAAGGTCTTGTGTCTTTATATATGCACCCGTTTAATTTGACATTTACTACATGGATGTTTAAAAGGCGTATCTTTGCGTAATAATATTGTTTTTATATCTGCTATTAAGTACTCTAAAAAACTCTTGTGTTGTGCAAACTATTGAATGATTTTAACATATGTTAAACCGCTTTTTGTGGTTTTTAAGCAACATAAATAATCATTTATTCCGACACTATAACCAGCTTCGCTGTATTGGTAGTGAATGTGCTAGGTAACACTGAAATTGACATATGGCGCAAAGCGGTTCGAATTTCATATGTGAGGTGGATAAACTATAAACGAATCGTGATTATCGAAGTAGCAGTGAGTAGTAGATTTCCTCAATAGTCTTCTAATTGCCACTTGAGGTGAGTATAAACTATTTACTATCGTACATTGATTCGTTTTGGTTACGGACAGACATCGTTGTAATTTTTGCCTTCACGTTGATTTGCACATTCGGAATCTTTTATTGCTGAGTTTTAATACGGCGCATTTTACAGAGTTGATGAGGGTCTTTGTTGTTGAAGTCATATAGAATATGGGGTTCTGTTTACTTTGGGTTATAGTGTGCTTGAACAGAATAGTTCGAATGCAAACAATATGCTTATACTTAGTTTTTATTGGTAGTGAATCTAGTTTTAATATATAGTTTTGTTGATTCGATCATTGGGACACGCATAAAATAACAACATTTTATGCATGTATCGGAGTACAAAAGTGTATGTTTTAGTTTGTCATGCCAACTGATTATATATATATATATATATATATATATATATATATATATATATATATATATATATATATTATATTAGTGTAATGTTGTAAAATACTTTTGGACGCATTGTTCGTATGTAGATAAAAAACACTAGTGTATTTACCGTGGTGCCTTTATGTTAAAACATAGATGTCGAAGGGGGTAAATAAGATGTTTTTCGAAACAGCAGGCAATTTACGTGCCCTTTCCGGTCTTGTAATTGCTTAATTTACACTTGAACTTATTTGGTCGTTTTGTTAAACTATTGACTCTTAAAAAATACAATTTTAAATCTTATTAACCCAATCTCTTAATATACTCAGTTTTGGATATGCGAGCGATTTCATAAAAACTATCTAATTTGCATAATTTATTTTAAAACCAAGTGTAAATTAAATAATTATTAATTTTACAGTTTTACATTCTTAGGAAATTGCAGATTTGAAACTTAAACTTGTCACAAGTAAAAATGAATTGCATGATGCCGTATAAGATTTGCATATGTCAATGAAGTAAATGTTCGTTTCTGTAGGTAATAATACGAAGCTCGTACTTCCTTGTGTTGGATGCTGATTAAAACTGCGAATATGTCAATAATACTATTACTAAGTCGTTTTCATCAGTTAGCAAGGTTTTTATGTTATTCTTTTAAAGGAAGAGTGTCTTTAATATTTACAGATATCATCTATGTAGCATTACAAAATTCTGTGCATATATTATTACCAGACACTATTATCTAGAAACTTTGTTAATTAGTATGAGTAGTGTTGGATGTTTTAGACGTTATACACTTAAAATTGTCTTGTCTCTGGTGGAACAAATTGCGGGAAAAAGGTTTGAGAGATTATGAAGTTTAGTGACTGAAATTATTTATATATTTATACTTAGATAGAGATTTTTTTATTTTTTATATAAATAAACATAAACGGGGACTGCTGCATTTTGATGCAGGTAACTTACAAGTACGAAAGATAATATCGTAAGAAAAAGAGGTACTTGTTAGTCTGAGGTGTGAAACAAAACTAAGAAGGATAAAAGAATTAGCAAGAAAAGAATCTATCAAAGCGGCGGTTCATGGATAGAATGTAGTGAAATAGGAAACCGTATTTTGATGAGATATGATATTAGAGAATATATAGAGATATCTAAACGCAGACAAAACGAGGTAGGTGTACGTATTATTGTGGACATAAACACTTAATTGTGTTTGATGTTGGTGCATAAATTAACAAAATGTTATTGCCATTTTTTTGGCATTAAATCTATGTGCCTTACCTGCATGTTTGCAACTATTTCATATATTTTGTACATATTTACAACAATTCGTCTAAGTATTTTTTTAAATTAATAAATTGATATGAATTTCCTTAATGAAAACGCAATGATTGCGTTTTAAATAGTCGTTTTTATTGATTAATAATTCAATCGGGAGCTACAATATGATACTAGGATTTTTAGGAAACCCAATTTTTCGTGGCGCAAGGCTATTTTCTTAAAATATCAATACTTCCCACAAGTGAAACAAAAATCCAGATAGGTAGACATATTACTCATATCATAACCTTCACATTCAGACAAACTTTTCAATTGATTTTTGAAAGACTCAAGTTTGTACTTACTTATGACTTTAAACGTCTATCAATTATGCAGAATGTCAAAGTTTGAATCTTGATTTTCTCCATCGATCATTTTCGGTTGACATTTCGATACTAAGTCTATGAAATATATTCATCGATCTAGAAAGAACAAAAAGAAAAAAGAAAAACAGCTCCATATAATTTCTACTGCGGCGATGATGTATTTAAAAAAAATAAATTATTTATTTCATCCACATAATCGAAATGAATAACATTGACGATCAGAAACTTTATTAAAGTTTTAAAAGAATATATTTAACCAATAAGAGTGACAAAAACTTTATATTTTTCAGCTAGTACATATTCTCAAGTCCCAAAAAATGATTCTTGTTCGACAAGATACACGCCAGTAAGGCTGCGTATTATATTATTACACTTAACCATTGAAACAGTTGACCAGTGTAAATTAGTCTATGTGTTGATCATTTCTTTCTATCAATGATAGATTGCCTCCGAACGATTTCCAATCATTAATAATATCTGTCTCTCGTCGATGGCCTTATGTTCTTGCCATCAATCTAGCCAAAGCAGTTCGTCTTTTTGGTGAGTAGATCTCTTAAAATCGGTATGAGGTGCGGCTCTGTTATGTCCTTTCAGGCCGACGTTCCCTAGTTTTATCCTTTCTCGTTGATACGTAGTTAGGTTTTTATAAATCATCTAATTCTCCCCTGCCTACAAAATTATTCCAGTTATTTTTGTAGATCCGAAATGTAACCTGCACACTGGGCGCTGCAATTGCCGTGTGCTATATTTTTTCTGCTGTTGTACGAAAATAAATATCAGTTATTTCTCGCCCAGTTTCCAACTCATATTCTTCAGACTCTACGGATATTCCATTTTTACCTTAGCGTCCACCAGATTACTCGCATGGTAAACCTCGTTAAAACTTGGTAAACTTCCTCGTCTCTTTTAATGGCGTCACAATAATTGTAACGATCAGCACAGAGATAGACATATGCAACACAGCAATATGGACAAACGAGCCGATGATATCGGCTAAATCTAACTGTTTAAAACCTACTCGCCATCACAACAGTGAATTATGGTTGAATATTTTTTCACACATTGCGACTGGGTCTCTTGTTTTTGCAAGATACTCTCCTACGCGAGTGTTTGTGATAATTTACAGCACTAAAGAAATTGATAGGTTTCCTGTCTTAGTTTCTAAAAATTAGATATTTTGTGGATATGTGTTTCTACATTCTTCTGAAATATATATATATATATATATATATATATATATATATATATATATAAAAGTGAACGTGTCTGTCTGTCTGTGTGTCTGTCTGTCTGTGTACATTTCCCTACGCAATAACTCTGTCAATTTTTAGTCTATAGACTCGAAATTTGAAATACCGGTTACTGAGATTTGGGAAAATCGATGTGACGGGTGTCAGCCAGAAATTTGGCTGTTAACGGGTCAAATTTCAACGATTTGACCTTAAAGAACTCTACCAAACTCCTCCGACAATTTTGGGTCTAGACACTTGAAATTTTAGATATAGGTTCCTTGAACATGGATCTAACGTAATAAAGTAATTTGAGCCCGAAACAATAAATTTTAAGGGATCATAATAGGGGTCAAAGTTTTAAAAAATTAACCATTTTTCTTGTTTTTTTTCTTTCTTTGCACAGCATACACCTCCAAACACCCGAGCAACGCCGGGCACCCCTGCTAGTATATATATATATATATATTATATATATATACACATATATATATAAATATATATATATATATATTAATCATCAACATACGGTACTGTTTCCCTGTTTCACAGCTCATCAGTGCGGCAAGTCAAGCGATGATATTGTCCAAAGATTTAACTTTAAATTGTTTACAAAATAATATATATATATATATATACATATATATATATATATATATATATATATATATATATATATATATATACAATGGTAATTTGTATATCACTTCCCAATATGCTACACTTAACATAGGAAGTACTATGGGCATCAACATACAGTACTGGTCGCTGTTTCGCAGCTCATCAGTTCGGCTAGACAAGCAACTAGTTTAAGCCAGGATCGAAACCTAACCTCCCAAATGACAGTCGGAGCTTTTCCCCGTTGCACTATTTTACTGATGCTAGAAGGGCAATGAATTAACAATGTTTGGCATTGTCCAAATACATCAATGATAAATAATATATACATATATATATATATAAGTTCTATTTTTATTACAGTATTTTTGTGTTTAGTTACATTATTGTTTCAGCTACGCGATCGTTTTTTGGCCGTCATGTAGCGTCCTCGGACTTTTACAGAAACGCTACGTGACGGCCAAAAAACGGTAGCGTAGCTGAAACAATAATGTAACTAAACAGAAAAATGTGGTAATAGAAAATAAAACGCATATTTGCTCTACAGCAGTATTGAGCACTTTCTTCAGGTGTTTATTAATTACCATTTCTATTATATATATATATATATATATATATATATATATATATATATATATATATATATATATATATATATATGTGTGTGTGTGTGTGTGTGTTTTCGGTAAAATATCTTTTTTTAATTATATTTCACTCTTTGTGTGTACCAATCTTTATTGCTTAGAATCTTAGTGACATACTATACACCGTTTCATTTCGGAACGGATCTTTAAAATATGCACCGAAATGATAATATGCTAGGAGGAGCTCTTTGCATGACCAATAAATATTTAGATCTTGGAATGTAACAGCACAGTAATTTCTTTGATCACACACACACACACACACATACACACACACACACACACACACACACATATATATATGAACTCTCCAGTCGATTTCGACGTACGAGCTTCTGCAATAACTACTAAATTGCTCAGAAATCCAACAGATATTTTCTTTATAGTCGTGAAGTCTTTGTGTAGAACCATCCCCACATTTTGGTATTACTGGTGACCTTAGTCGATGCAGACAACGACCACGGGACAGTGTATACAGTAAGCCGCATGTTTTTACATCAGATTTTCATTCTCCTACATGCTGGTCTTCACGGAAACTGGGGGTGTATCTCTCCCAGTGAACTAATGCTCCCCCAGATACCAACATGGAAATTTATAAGACTTGGCTCGGTACATACAGCATCTAGACTTCCTAATTGGTCACCTATCTAGTACTGGCTAGGCTTAACGTTGCTTAACTTCACAAGCTTTACATTGAAACCTACACACGACGAATGTATAGAAGAAAGATCATGACTCTAAAGAAAATACTTACATTACAAAAAATAGAAGACGCACACTGTAAATATTTTCCTTGGATATTTCAAGCAAAATATCACCGTACGGTTATATATATATATATATATATATATATATATATATATATATATATATATATATATATATATATATACACACACATATATGTGTGTGTGTGTATTTATATATATATATATATATATATATATATATATATAAATATGTGTGTGTTTCTCTATAGATTAAATGTCAAGGCATCACCTTATATCAAATTCGTAAACTACGCTTGCTTCATTATGGAAAATGAAAAAAGTGGATACACCGTATAATCATTCACTATTGATTAATATTTGCGTTGTTCTTTTTCTTAGCAACTAACTTAATATTAGGCGAACTAGCTTAAAATCCCGACATATTACGGGCTCGGATAAAGGTCAATAAATGTTCCACTTTCCCATAATTTTATTTTCATCGAAATCGATAAAATTGTCCATTTTTTAATTAAATCGATTAATTGCCCGACCTAGTAAGGGAAACGTAATTTACCGTTAGAAATCTTTATATGTCCCCTTCAAGGACGGTATCCACAACACCTTGCCATTAACATTGCACTGCAGAGAATCTACTGTTGATTATATAGAATTATCTGTAAATAATTGCTTCACATAAAGATAAAAAGTGAAAAGTAAAGTATCATGGTTCAATTCTGCTTCAAAACGAAACATGAATTTCGAACGCGTTTCTGTCTTATAAAAAAAATCTACAATTGAATTTATTGGCTTGGGTTTTCTGCTTGGGCGGTGAGAAAACTCTTAAATGCATATGTGATGTTAGGGTGTATAATATTTGAAACGTTACCAAAATCGAATTTCCCTTTCGTATCATATTTTTCCATTATCAATTTCCGATACTTATCAGAGGCATTTTGTAAAAATAAAATTACGTGGCAGCTACATTATATATCATTCATGTGAGCTTTACAAGAACGTCGACGCAGCCGTTTCTGAGTCTCTGATTTCACTCTATTTTATATATAAAAAAGAAAATCTCTCGATCCAGCTTATGAAAAGTGAGGGCGAAACCGGTCAGCTGGACTCCTCTATTATTTTTTGTTTTTCCACTTTTCATCATTAACATCAAAACGGCTTTTCCTATCATGATGCCAATAATGAAATATTCTGCCCGCATACACACATACATACATACATACATGCCGACATACATATATATATATATATATATATATATATATATATATATATATATATATATATATATATCTGCGTGTGTAAATATTTTATCGAAACAGAAAACACCAAAAACTCAACTTCAGGTACTATTTATTCTACAAACAGTAAGCGTGGTTTTTAATTTGTCTAATGTTCAAACGATTAGTTTAAGCGACATATCGCCAGGTGAAATCTGGTAAATGCGACCCAATTAAAACAGTTTATTTCACTGTTTGTGATTGATTATTTAATTTAAATATTTCCTAAAAGAATAAAATCTCAAAACTATGTTAAGATTATTTACGATGTGTTTATGGAACTGCATGACGTGTCTTTCTAAAAATGTCATTATAAAATTATTTCAGTAGATATTATTAATTTAAAGTTTTAAGAAAATGCGATTAAAGACGGCTTATCTTATTTTTCATTTGAAATAATTTCAGATTCATATAAGTTCAATAATTTGTTTAAATCCACTCTTTATTATGTTTATATTATTAAATATAAAGAATGTATTAAATAAAAAGAATTAATATCGTTTTCCTATTCAAGCTATCTCTAAAGCGTGGCTATATCTGTGTAATCAAATGAAAGCATTTAATAGGTTTTATTTTATATTTTTACGTTTCGTCATTATTAAGATGAATATTCATTATTCGGATTATTTGTATTCTTCGAATTCTTGGTCTTATTTTAACTATGATGTTCACAACATTTCGGTCATATAACCTCTTACTCTCATTCTTGTTGAACTCGAGAATCTATTTGTTGAACTTGGAAAATTTTTGCCCAAGTCAGGAATTAGCACACAGTTTCGAACGCTACCATTAATAAAATCAACGGTCGTAACATTGTCTTGTTCTTTGAGACACGACTAGCTAGGAGAACTTAGGAATTCGTAATTTTATTTTTAGTGACGTTCACACTGAGGACTGAACGTTCAACCCAGTCATGGTTGACGAAACGGGGGTATGCTACCAAACGTAAATTAAATAAAAGTTTCAGTTTAAAAAGGAATGCTGATTTCCGAGTTCGGCAGAAAAAAAAAACAAATTCTCGGGTTCTACACGAGACGGGTTAAAATGTCGAGGATTACATCGAACCCTTGTGAAATAACATTTCAAGATGAGATCATTAGCTTGAAGAACCCCCCCCCCCAAGTGCGATCTATATCGTTTTTATTTTTCTTGCAGGGACTTGATTGTTTATCGCCAAAGCTGAATCATAATAAATTCTCCGTCAAGTTATGCTCAAATAGACAGTATTTTAAAAATACGCCGACCCAACATATATTATTTAATTAATTAATAATGAATATACCGCAAGTGAAGACAACTTGGATATATTGAATCGAATAGAAGGAATGTTTTACGAAATACATTAATAATTTAATTTTACCTGTAGCGTACCACGATAAATGCAACCTATTTTTCATTTCGTCTAAATGTATCAGGGGAGATTGCGAATAGACTTATATAAATCCTTGACCTAAAATGTTCATCGCTTTGTTGCAAATATTGCTGGTTTGAGACTCTAAGAAAAGAAAACCTGGTCAGTGATAGACGTCAGCCGCAAAGATTCGTTATTGAATTCCTGAAAAAGTGTTTTGAAGATGTTGACGAGTATCAAGAAAATAAAATCTTTAAGCACAAAGACCACTCAGTTTAATGGTCTCACTCTTGTGTTCGTAGTATTACAATTTTGTCAGCTATATATCATAAATTTAGAGTGGCATTTACACAACGGAGTGTGCTCCCGGCAGCCATGTAAAGCCATAGTTAGTCGCTGGCAAGTGTGCATAGTGAATGGTTGTGACTATGTTGAAAATCTATTTAGGAGCACAAAATACGATAGATTTTATGGTACTACTAAGGACTATTAGATATTCATTTATTTTAATTTAAAAATGATTTAGTTTCTGAACGACTCTCATACATGACGGAAGCTATAACGAATATTTTATTTAAATGTTATTAAAATGTTATTAATATGTAATTAAAATGTTATTAAAATGTTTATATGTTATTAAAATGTTAATAAAAGGTTATTAATATGTTATTAAATGCTATTAAAATGCTATGAATATGTTATTAAAATGTTATTAAAATGTTATTAAGATGTTATTGAAATGTGTATCGTTGTACAGACTTTCCAAGATCTATGGATATTTTGAATATTATTTCGGCAAAATGTTGGTTTATTTTCATTATCAAAGTGACACTACACTGTAGAATGCAAATTGTCAGATAGTTAGTGCAACGCTTGTTCTCTCAATTTCGCTGCGCAACAAACAGGAGTCAAACTAAATAAACAGTTCTTAAAACGTTGAATCATTTTATGCATTTAAGTTTGGTGAAAATAGTTCGAAGTGAAATCTTGGCTAAGACGAAAGTAAACTTAAATGTGCAATCGTTACTAGAAGATATTTCGATTAATCCCACAACTATCGTCGAAGAAACAGAAAGACCAGATATAAGAGAACAATGATCCAATATCAGTTGTACATTTTTAGACTGCATACCTTCAGAGTTTATGAAAGACTATCTAAAAAACAATGGTGCGACTATCAGAATAAAGATCTGATCGACGAAATCAATGTGCGATGAAGCAAATAAATTAATTTCGTGGATATCCCCAGCATTTAATTGAGAATATGGAGTAGGACAGATAGAAGAATTAATAACCGTGTTGTGTTCGGGTATAAAGACGTCGTGCAAATCGGGGTAAACATTTCTAATTTTATGCGCTGAATTCTTTATTAGTTCACTATACGAATAAAGGTATTTAAGTCTCCAAGAATTAGGAATTACGCCAGACTATATCTCATTATTACCTGTTCGTAGACCAACACATTAATAATATGGGTGATCTAAATTACGCGGACGGAAACGTACAAGTAGCAACAATCTTTTGGTACCTAATAGATGGTTTAATCGTGTGCTGTACGATACTTTTTAGGGTATTGCCGACTGGTGATAATAAAGAGAAACTCAGTGGTATTGTTAATACAAAAGGTGTAAAAAAGTATATAGCAAAAGTACACGTCATTATTCTCGGACAACAACTATCACACATCGAAGCATACTCTTAGATGCAACTACATCCATGCAAGTCCATACATTCTTAAAATTGGCAGATACGGTTATTCCATTATGAATGTATCCTTGGATTAATATATCACCTGTCTTCCTCTTGCAGAATTTTCTATCACACTATGAATTTTCAACAGTATTAAAACAAATACGTTCTCTCACTTTTCCTACGGATGTTTTTGATTTACTTATAAGTATACATCTGAATGTATTAATACAATTGGAAATGTGTATCTACGAATTTTCTCACAAACGATTATTTGCAGTTTGATTTGTTGCGTAAAATGAGAATCATGAAAACCAACTATTAATGCTTACTGCATTATTTAACTCAATCTACTAAAAAGTCATATCGGATTTAAAATTCTTGTCTAGAAATGCCGCCTATTGATTTATATTCGGGTTTTTCCGTTTCTTTGTGCGAGCTTCTCCGGCTACGTCTTTCATTCTTAGTCAACTCTCTGTTTGCTGTCTTCCCGCCAATTTAGCAAACGTCAAGAAATCTCTGATATAAATCCTTCCCCTTTCGCCATCCAGCGTAGCTATTGTCTTTATCTGTCACTGAATGAATATCACTGGCAGCTGAGATGAGATTTTTCCCCATTCGCGTCTTATCGATTAGAGAAAACAATAACAAGTAGGCGAATAATCAAAGCGTCTAAACGCGCTGCAACAGCGTTGCTTTCCCCACCGCTGAGCCGAAAGTGACACGGCGCTTGTATGTCGTTCGAACTATTTATTAGAATAATAGACAATGACTGCCCAAGTGTCTGGAAATTAGGTTACAGCAGACGTACGAGGCGAGTGGGCAACGCAGGTGACTAGAGTAATTCGGAATTTTATTTTGCCTACTTGATTTATTTATCAGAAAGCTTCAACAAAGAAGAAAAAAGCATTTCAGTTGTTACTTTTATGTGTAAGATTACTGATTCATTTGTAATAGGCATCGACTTCTCTTTAAAGAGGTACCATTTTCTTTTTCTACGACGCAATAAATAAATAACATAGAATAATATTATTTGGTTTATTCGGCCGACTGTTCTTATGTGCTACTTTAACAACGTTTCAACCCATGTAATTCTGAGAATCCTAATGTGTGTATTGTCTAGACATACAGAATATTTCTTTCGAAGTCAGGGATTTTCCTACGAACTCGGAAATCTATATATGAACGGAACGGATCTTTACTTAATTTTGAATGAAATCCTTCGGTTAACCAACATAAGTAGCATGTTTTTCCCTTCATCAGTGACTTGATTAAAGTAATGAATTCTCAATTTCATGTTGCCTTTCGCTCACACTGAATATCGAAACTCAGACCTCCAAGATAGTATACTTTATAACTAGATATTAGCAATAATTTTACCCACTAGGTTAGGGATCCTTGTGAAGACCATATAGACGGAAACGCTGTGAAAAAAAATCAATATGAGCACAGTAGTCCGAACTTTTGAAATTATACGAATAATCAATCCTCATCTCAACAATTAAAATATGTAACACATAATTTGAGTTCAATCATATTTTTCAATGTGTTAGTGTGTATACAAAATGCTTGATAAACTACATGCACACACACATAACACAACACACACACACAGACATATCCATTAATAATATTGGAATGATTGTATTATGTGAAAGACCCGTCAATAAAACGAAATATTCGTAAGAATTAGATTTTTAGTTCATTGTTTTATACGTGGATCATGTCAATAAAGTCAAAATATTGTGCTCATTTTGAATGTTATTCCTGGATTTTTTCTGCCATTTTCTTTTTCTAATATTTCCATTATAGAAGTAATTCATAATAACTTCGTAATTTTATTTCAAATATAACTGTCGCTGAGGATTGAACGTTCAATACCCATAAACTATCCGGAAGAATGATGATTACTGAATACTTATATGACGATTGTTGCTACACGCATTGTTTAATATATTTTACATAATAGCTTATTCTTTACTTACTGTATAAATCTATATACACAGAAACACGTTTCTGTCGCCATTTTTCTTTTCGGTATAAGCTACAGCATTAGACATGAACTGTAGAGAGTTTTAAAAACAACAATAAAATCACAATAATATGAACGTCACGCGGCGAATATTATTGCTTTAATATTACAAACGCACGTAAGGTGCAATGTGTGGTCTATATTAATCTGATCTTTGCGGGCATATGAACAACGAAAATGTTCATCTTATTAAGTTAGTCGAAATACCTGTGTGTCTATTAGCATTTAAATGAATGAAACATTTGTCCTGTAAAGACTTATGTTGGGAGAAAGCTAATTACTTTTCTGCATGCCCCCCTATATTCAGTTTGATCATGTAGGCGTGCATTCCCATGGCGATTTTTATAGGCTTAGTTATAGTCAGCTAACGCACATCATAATTTACTGCTTAGACTAACCAGAAGCGGTTACAAGACAAATCGGTTGTTTCTTTTTTTATTGTTCTGACGTATTTCTATCATTATGATACCAAGCGGGTTTCTCGGACTGAATTGACTCTTGCCCTCCACAGATTTCTATCTCGCATGAACTTATGGAAGATCTGGAAGTTGTAATCCAACAATTTGTCAATAATTTTCTGTACGTCTTTACAGATTTCCTATCTTAGTGGTTTCACGTTTACGATCCCACAAATACTACATCTGTAACGACACCATCCTTTCCTCTGTATCACTTTCCTGCAAATGCGTTCTTCTTGTTCTTATTACTGACAAGATCTTTTGCAACTGACTATACAGACGCCTAATTGCTGTCTATGTTTTCCAGTTTAAGTCCAACACTGCCTGGAACACTCTGCTGTACTCCTGTATGTTTCATCTGACTCACTTTAAAGTGTTTTACTGGGCTTCTCTGTTGGTGAAACCATTAACCAGACCCGTCGTCACTACGGCTCTAAATTTTTTTCCTAATCTGTTCTGAGAAAGTAGATTTCCATATTACGTCCAGTTGATTAAGTGCGTTCCAAACTTTGACTATTCTGACGTGGACATTTTTTACGGTGGATGCGATGTGGCTGCTAAGACATTCGAGTTAATCTATTTGTTTGAGTGGTGTTCGGTCTAGTGTTTCAGTTGAGCTTGTTTAGTGGAAGAACATACACTCTTTTTTTACTTGACATGTGTATATAGTCTAATTATCGCAGCTGACTCTGTCATGATATGTAGAAAATTTTATGCATTAGCATTGTCATCAGCTAACAATGCAATTTCTTCAAATTGTTTATTGTGGTGAAGGTTTTGTGTAAAACCAACTGTTTTTTAGTATTTCTGCTAACCGTTAATAGTGCAGATGACTGTCACAGTACGAAGTATACTGTAAACCGCAGTTTTTTTATATTAGTGGTTTCTTGCATATGCATGAGGAATGCGAGCGTGCATGGAACACGGAATATTGCGTGTAGCTTAATTGCCATATATATATTTTTATAACTATATATATACATATATATATATATATATATATATATATATATATATATATATATATATATATATATATATATACGGCACGATCAGGTTGACACACCTGGTCTCGCCAGATTACGGAGGTTAAGCAACATTCAGACTGACCAGTACCAGATGGGTAATAATTTATGGATGCTAGGTTATGTATGTACCGCTATGTCGTACACATTTAAAGGTTAGTATCTTGGGGTGCATTAATTTATAAGGTGAGGTACACCTATATTCTTCATTAAGATATGCATCAAAAAGAAGAAAACAAAAAGATAAAAGCTCTGTCCTGTGGCAGTCATCTGCACTAATAAATGTTAGCAGAAATACTAAAAATGTGGTTGGTTCTACACATACCTTCGCCTCAGTAAACAAATTATCTGTGTGTATTTCTAATAACTTAATTGTTGTGACAGAAGATCATATGTCAAAATTGACGGTTGAGTTCATACAGCACAATGATGTTGACACATATGTTCCTGCCAGATCAGCAAAGTTAAGCAACGTTTAGCTTGGCTCGTACCAGATGGATTATCATTAACGAAGGCTAGGTGACGTATGTTCAGCGCTGAGTCGTAACAATTTCAAGTTTTGTATCTGGGGGCGAATTAATTCATTGGGAGTGATGCACTGACAGGCTCCATTAAAACATGCATCAAAGAGAAAAACACTGATGTAAAAAGCTGCTGTCTACAGAATACTCTGTCTTGTGGTAGTCATTTGCGCTTATAAAAGTTAACAGTAATGCTAAAAAGGTTCTTGGTTCTACACGAAGACTTCACCACTATAAAAAAATTGTCTGTGTGTATTTCAAAGCACGCTAGTTGTGTGAGTTAAGCTCATACGTCGGGAAAAACGAGAGAGTGTACCATACGCACACACACACACACACACACACACACACACACACACACACACATATATATATATAAATCAAATTTTAGTCATTCAATGAATTTAAAAATTTATGAGGTGAAATGTTTAAATGTTTTATTCGGAAGTATATATATATATATATATATATATATATATATATATATATACATATGTATATATATATATATATATATATATATATATATATATATATATATATATATATATAACTGAAATTGTCTTTGTGGGTATCCGTCTGTGTACATTTTTCTACAAAATACTCCGTCAATTTTTAATCTACAGACTCGAGATTTGATATAAAGCGTATTGCGATATTGGAAAACCTTTTTAATCCGTTTTCGGTCAAAAATGTGGCTGCCAAAGAGTAAAAGTTCAACGATTTTACCTTTGAAACGCTACGACACTCCTCCGCCAATTTTCGGTCTGAACACTTGAAATTTTTGCTGTGGGTTCATTGGACATGAATGAAACTTTTTAATCAAATGCGATCTCAAAATAATAAATGTCAAGGGGCCAAAAGTTCCAAATAAATGTTAAGGCGTCCCAGTTTTAAAAAAGTTGACCTCTCAACCAATTTCTGGTCTAAATATTTAAAATTTTACAATTTTTTTTTTTTTACAAAGGCATCACCACATTATCAAGGCCCAGAGGCCACTCAAGGATAAGGGTTAAAGAGTGTACAGTAGAAATTGGTCAATATAGTAATCATTAGTAATGAAAATTTGGTAAATTTAATAACTTATATGGAACGGCTCATCAAGAACGTATTTACTTTAGACTTGAACACAACCATATTGTAGTCAGCCGGAAAGCAGGAAAACGGAAGACAATTCCACAGGCGTGCAGTTCTAAGAAAGAAGCTTTGTTCATGGAATCTACGTTTAGGTTTAGGCACAGATAAAGAGTGGGGGAAATTATTGATAGTGTTTACAGCAAGACGAGTGTTTCTTGTGAAAGTTTGGCGAGGGGGGACCATAGATTGAAGCTCAGTTGAACACTTTCCATGAAAATAACGATACATCAGAGACAAACTCGCAACATCTCTTCTGTGAGATAGAGGTTGCAAGGAGGAGAAAAGGACATCTTCTACGAGGCTACGAAGTCTATTTTGAACTCTATCAAGGCAGGACAAGTCCTTTCTAGCAGCTCCTGCCCAGATGTGGCAACAGTATTCCATCCTTGAACGTACCTGGCTCTTATATAGGTAGAGAATAGCATCAGCAGTGAGATATCTACTGGATCGATAGAAAGATCCCACCATTTTTCCAGCGGCCTTGGCAACAGATTTGATATACGTGTTCCATTTAAGATCAGGAGTAATGGTCAAGCCCAGAAGCTTGTCAAAACTTGAGGCCTCCTGAAGACGAGATCCATTCATTTCAATTGATGACGAATGTGAATTAGAATGTTGATGATGTAAAGAGAGAAGCTTGGTTTTAGATGCATTAAAAGTAACCAGCCACTCCTTTCCCCATTGTACTACGTGCTCAAGATCAGAGAAGAGAGAATTGGAGAGAACTTGGTCGTTTACTGTCTTAGATGTGGTACCATAAATGGTAGTGTCGTCAGCATAAATGTTTACAAATGATGTAAGGATATGATTTGGAAGATCATTAATGTAGATCAGGAAAAGAGTTGGGCCCAGGATGGATCCCTGAGGGACACCAGCATTAATACTGTGAGCTTCTGATTTTTGCCCCTCAACTACTACTCTTATGAACCTATCAGAAAGAAATGATTTAATAATTGAGAAGACTTTTCCAGCTATACCATAGCTAGCGATCTTATGAAGTAAACCTTTATGCCATACCCTATCAAAGGCTTTAGATATGTCAAGAGCAATTGCCCTAGAAAGATTGCCACCGTCGAGAGATTTGCTAATCCTATGCGATATAACTGTAAGGACATCTGCTGTAGATCTAGCAGAACGGAAACCATATTGAGTGTCACTAAGAAGGTTATTTTTGTTGAGATGTTTGATTACTTCTGTATTTAACACAGATTCTTGCAACTTACTCATGACGCACAGGAGACTTATTGGCCTGTACTGAGAGGGGGATGAGTGATCACCTGAATTCTTAAATACAGGGCATACTGATGAGATTTTTCAGGGAGATGGGAAACTATTCTCCTTAAGACAACGTTTAAACAGTTTTGTAAGTATGGGCGCTAATTCAGGTTGAAGTTTTTTTGAGTACTATAATTGGAATACCATCAGGGCCAGTTGCTTTACTCGAATCACGGTTTTTGATTAGCTTGGCAACATCACGTACATATATACGTATATCACATAGCGTGTTTTCTGATACAGGAGGAAATATTAGGAGTTGGCGGTCTTGGTCGCAAAGGGTAGAATTAGCTGCAAAGTTCTTGACAAAGAGTTTGGTTTTGTCTGATGCTGACGAGATTACCTCAGGTCCATTCATAATAGTTGGGATGGAGCACACGCTTCTGTTCAGGATTCTGTTTGCTATTTGCCAAAACTGGTGGGAACCAAGCCGCTGCTCAGCTACTTTGGACTTAACAGATTGAGCATACAACACTCTTGCGTTCCTTATTACTTTCTTACAATGGTTGCTGGCAGTCCTGAAAACGGCTTTAGTTTCCATACATCTATTACGTTTGAAGCAGTGGAAAAAGTGATTTCTGTGCGCAATGGCAGCAGCACATTCTGGAGAGAACCATGGCTGGCTGTTAGGTTCTTGCTGAAACTTTTTAGGGATATGAAATGGTCAATACCTACAATTAACCATCCAGTTAGGTCTAAAACTATAGAGGACACATCCTTTTTAAACATGGAATGCAGAGGTAGATCAGATATAAATGTACGGAAGCTATCCCAGTCAGCCTTAGTGTATCGATATACTGTACGATGAAGAGGTACGTCTGGGGACTTATTACATTTCATTTTTATCTTAATTGATACAACAGAGTGGTCGGAAGATCCAAGAGGCGACAAAACAGAAACTGAACATAGATCAGGGCAAGTTGTGAGAAAAAGGTCTAGTATGCTCGCATACTGGCCGTCATTATCGGGCACACGGGTAGGTTCCTGAACAATCTGAGTGAGGTCATAGGCAATGGAGAAATCATGACAGAACCTCCCCTCATCATCGGTCTTGTTTGAGTGGGTCAACCATTCGACGTTGTGAACATTGAAGTCTCCACATATGTGAATGTTAGCTGAAGGATAAGTAGAAAGGACTTGGTCAATTTTCTCAGATATGCTTTGAAAGATAGTAACTCCGCTGTTGTGGGGGCGATAGAGAGTAAATATAAATGCAGTAGTGTGAGCTAAAGCAACCCAGAAGCACATATAGTGTAAGTTAGGATCTTCCATGGAGATGTCCCTACCACATGGAAAGCTATCTTTAATATAGGCACATATTCCATGCCCATGGCGATCTTGGGGGTCAGATTTAGAAGTTAAGTTAGAGTATCCTGAAATTGCAAACTCATCTAGGGAAAAAGCCTGTCCAATGCCAGTTTCACTTAAAAATAAAAGGTCTGGTTTAGTCTCCTGTAATTGGGTTTCAACCTCTGGAAGGTTAGAACGAAGACCCCTAATGTTGGAGAAGGAGACATGGTAGTAGGGGTCTACGTTGGAAGTTGGAGAACCGGGTTTAATCGTGTATTTTTTCTTGAAACTTGTCATGATGAAATTTTGGAATTTGTGGACTAGGTCGACAGATGTACTTAGAGCATGACAGAGAGACAGGACATAAAGTGTATCCCGACATAGCGCAAGCTATTTAATCTGATTTCGGCGGACAATTCGGCGACCAAGAAGCCAGTGTTCAAAATATTTGATCTTTGCGGTCTTAAGCAAATTATGCAGCCAATTTGTGGTCTACACATTTGAAAGTTTACGTAAAGGGTAATCAGACAGGTAGCGAGCTTTTTAGTTAGTTTTGAGCAAAGATTTTGCTGTCAAGGGATCCAAACTGAAAGAGTTGACCTTAGCAGAATCTACAAAACTCCTTCGCTTATTTTGGATCTTAGCACGTGAAATATTAAATGTAGGTTACCTGGACACGAGGAAACTATATATATATATATATATATATATATATATATATATATATATATATTCTTCAGACAGAAACAACATGGCTAACGAGAGCCTAGCATCAATTACGGTTTACAATTATGTAAGTTTATGTTGGGGTTGAAACCGACGGTACCAATGTTTTCTGAACTTCTGTACAATTTAATAATTAAATATAAAGCTCTTATATCGAAAAAGTTTTTCTTTGTAATCGAGCACTTTTTTGGAATTCTTTCCCCAAGAAACAGTAAACAAATATATATATATATATATCTATATATATATAAATGTAAAGTTGGTTCGTTCTAAACGAATAAAACCATATTTCTACATTACCAATTTATTTGAAATTTTCAGACAACCCATCCTTAGAGTCGAGGTATGTTTTTATGTTATTAAAATAAATTTACCTCGCGAATTATTAAAATATTAAATAAAATAAATATATTTTTTTAACCGTTACTACGAATCTGTTCTGTTGACAAAACTGAACTTCCGGGTCGATTCATTTCACAGCCACGAATTGACGAAAGATAAGTAAAAAAAAACATAATTCATTTGTTTATCTTCGAAATTCTTTAATTTACACATTTTTTCTTTATTATATAAGGCCAAAAAAGTTTGTCGGTTGTTTTTTGAGGTTTTTTTGTTGCAGCGCCAAAAATGGCCGAAAAATCAAGTTTTTGTTGTTTTTAAAACGAAATTACATTTATTAAAATCCATTATTTCTGAGTAACTTTTTTTCCAGAAATATGAAACCCTTACTTTTATCATATAGAAAACAGAATAATGTAAAACTCTTTCTACTATTTTTAATTAAATTTTAAATGGGGTTCATTCCGAAAGCCGTTTTAACATGAGGAAGTTAGGGTGTTTATAATATGCTGGGGCGAGTCGTAAAATTAACGAAGTTGCTATCTATTATTTATTGCAAAAATTGCTTGAAATTTATTTATTTGACAAAAAAAAAATACATTTTGGTACTCCTTGGGCGTTGAGTTCCATGGCGACCAGCAGAAAAAATAATAGTCGCTCCCTTAGCCCCCCACCTCACCCCGCACGTAACATATTTTATTTACTGACGTTGCCGTAACTAACCGATTATTTGTCACATTTACAAACATTTATTTATTTATTTATTTTGAAAAAAGTTTTACTTTTTATGAATATTGAAAGAAAAATGGGTACTCATGCAGAGAGTGATCGATACTGAAATAATAACGTTATTATTTAAAAAGCCATTCTTAACATGGGGAGGGGAGGGTGTTTTGTACCTATTCTGTACTTTAACCTTGCAATTGAATAAAACAAATACGATTTAAAAAATAGCGCGGATCACTCTCTGCATTAGCACTGAAAAATGTTAGTAAACATTTATTAATAATTTCTCACTCTTACAAACATTTGATTTTAAATTTATTTTTAAATGACGACTTTTATCGACTTTTTTTAATATCCCCCCGCCAAATGGTGTTTATTCCGAAATCCGTTGTTGACATGGAGAGGTTGAGGGTGTTTATTCTGAAAGCCGTTCTTAACATTTGTGGAGGTGGACCAAATGTAAAAAAAATAAATAAATAAATTTAAAAAAAACTAAATCATTTACTGATAACTTCTCACTTTTACAAATATTTTTTAATTTACATGCGCGGATGAACAAAATGTTGAATAGTGCGAAAACAAAACGCTTTTGCAATAAATTTCGGGATAATTTTTTGGGTAAATGTTTACATTTAGGTCAACCTCAACAAATTTCTTATTTAAATGACGACTTTTATTGATAAATAAATTTACTTCTCCGCAACTTTTATTGATAAATAAATCTACTTCTCTGCCACGGGCGCTGAACCCCTCCTTTTTTTAATAGTATTTTCGGGTGGGTATGATGATAACAAATATCACTTAAATTTTTCAAAAAGCCCTCCCCCTTCTAAAATGGTGTTTAATCCGGAAGTTGTTCTTAAGATGAGGAGGTTGGGGGGAGGGGTGATTCCAAGGTGAACCTAATCTTAAAAAAAACAACAAAAAAAAGTTTTTATGCGCACATAAGCAACTATTTTTTTATTATTTTTTTTTTACTTTTTTATTTAAAAATTAGTAAATTTCAATGAATAGAAAAATAAATCATTTATCATTAATATGTGTTTTTGGTTTTGTGTTGAATGAAACTTTTTTTTTTCATTACAACAATAATGAGCCAATTTAAATCTTCTGGCATGCGTTTAAGGTTTACGAAATTATCAATAAATCGTTTACTTACTAAGCCAACGTCAGTAAATAAAAACAAAATGTTACGTGCGTATGCATTAGCCTTGACTATGGGGGGGGGCTAAGGGAGCGACCATTAAATAATTATGCTGGTCGCCATGGAACTCAACGCCCAAGGAGTACCTAAAGTGGCACTTATGCACTTATGTTATCGTGCTATTTTTTAAAATAGTATTTTCATGTTAAATTCAAATTTTACAATATGTTTTTCTTTTATTAATTTGTTAAGTGAAAGTACAGATAACCCGGTCGGTTTCTGATGTGATGAAAATCTACCCCCCCAAAAAAAGGGGTACTCTGGATAATAACAAAACATTAAAATTGCCTCAGTCTCGAAAGATTTATTTCTCTACTGAACGAGGAAAAAACGGTGAAGTGTAGTTCACCTTCTGTTTCTCTCCCCCTCTCTCTTCCTCTCTTAATATCTCTCTCTATCCATCTCTTCCTTTCCCTTTCTCAATCTATCTTTCTGTCTATATCACCCTCTCCATCTCTCTTTGAGCCCCTTTCTCTCTCTAACTCCCTCTATCTCTCTCCTTTCCTCTGTCTCATCCCTCTCTTTTTCTAACTCTCTCCCTCTCTCTGTTTATCTATCAATCCCTTTATCTCTCTATCTCCTTCTCTTTCTCTATTTTCCTCTCACTGTCTCTTTTCTATCTATATATCTTCCTCTCTATCTGTCCACCTCTAATCCCTTATCCTATTTTTGTCTCCTAAATTAATTACAGTGAATAAGGGATTGTCAAAACATGGATAAATCCTATTTTAGTCACCTAATTTACTGACTGTTAGAATAGAAGTTATTTGGAAATTACTGCTACCTTGAACAGCACCAGAAGAAACTGGTAAAACCTTTCTAATTAAATTGATTTTGCCAGCCATTCGGTAACAAAATGACATATCCTTAGCCTTTGCTGCATGAGGAATACCTGCGACCTTGCTGCCAAGTAGAAGACTTATTTATTCTACTTTAAAACATTCAATTTTTCAAAAATCTCATGTTCGACATCTCCAAAACATCCAATATGGGGAAAATATTGCAAAAATGCAAACTTATTGTTTAGGATGAATGCACAATGGTACGCAAAAAATAACTTGAGGCTCTTGGTCGATCCTTGCAAGATTTGCGTGGCAATGTCAGACCATTTGTGAATGCAGTAATATTGCTTGCATGAGATTTCAGACAAATGTTACCTGTTATTGTTCAATCCACACCAGCAGATGAAATAAATGCTTGCCTCAAATACTCTACTTTTTTATTTCATGTGAAGCTATTAAACTTAACTCAAAATATGCATATCCAGTTGCAGACTGTTCGATCCGCACAACAACTTTTGCATCACTTGTGGGAAATTGGGTACGAAAAAGTGCCAGCTGATCAGAGTTAAGGGCAAAATTCTTTGACTTTTAACTTCTGTAATTTCTGTAATTTTATTTCATCAAAAGAATAGTTAGTTTAAAAGGTTTTTGCAGATATTCAAATTATAAGAATTCCATTTGACTGAGTGAATGAGCTATTCTTGCAGGTCAATACAAAGATGCCCATGAACTTAACGCTATTATTCAATGTAAAATTCCAAGTGAGGTAGTCAAATACAAATCCATCGACACTGTTGTGAAAGCAGATAAAGTGGTTAATTATCCAACAGCTATATTTGCAGGGGTGCTACCACATGTATTGAAACTGAAATTTGGTGTTCTAATTATCATGTTGTGAAACCAATCCAAGCTTTGCAATGGCACATAGCTTGCAGTAAAAAAAATAACAAACACTATCATAGAAACAACAATCTTAACAGGACCGTTCACAGATGAATATATCTTCATTCCATGCATTCTTATGATTCCACCGGATACATCATTACACTTTAAGAAATTGAACCTTCAAATTTGTTTGTCATTTGCAATAACCATCAACAAAGCACAGGGAACAATCTTTACAATTGTAGGCCTTACAGTTACACACTGACTGTTTTTTCCCATGGACAATTTATATTACGTATTCAAGAGTCATCAAACCGAAAAATCTCTATATCAGGTAAGAAAATGGAACAACAAAAACTGTGTACCCATGCAAAATGGAAAATTACACCTATAAGAAACATGCTTTTTCTCATTTTGGAACTTTTTCCATTGCGCCAATTTGAGCCACAGCAACGCGTGGCAGGGTACTGCTAATATATATATATATATATATATATATATATATATATATATATATATATATATATATAAAGCTGAGATTACCTGCTAATATATATATATTTATATATATATATATATATATATATATATATATATATATATATATATATATAAACCAGACAGTGCGAGTATACTATTGATTGGGTACAACACCGCGTGTATATTTTTTATCAGAATATAATATTTGTGATTCTTTATCTATCATTTCATTATATTTTCTTAACTTGCAATCAAGGACTTATTAATATCAACATCTATATTATTTACTCAGAATTCTTTTTTTTAACCGTGGGTGTTTTTACAAAACCCTTTGTATATTTATCACATTCGTAAGGAAATCGAGCATAGTGGTATTAAAAAGTAATATTTCTAGAACGACTGTTCGTAATAAATATTCTCGAAAACAGAAAGAGTTGATAAACGTCATGTAATGAAATATGACATCCGTTTCAAGTAAACATGTTTACCTAAAACAATTAATGGATCCAAACAGAGAAAGTATATAAAAAATACATTATCTAGGATTGGTGCACTCATTTCCCTGTTCGGCTTTTCACTTTTTTATAGAGAAAAAACACACTTGTTAAAGCCAGGATATCTATTTATCTTACACAAGGATTAATATGTAGTTATATTATGCGATTTCTACGCTTCAGAATTTGAAACTATCATTGTATTTATTTCATTTTTAATCATTTTAAATAACATTTAATAATTCTTTTATATATTTTAAGCATTTTAACTTTTAAAATTCAATATAAAATCAAGTATGCACGTATTGGATTAATAAATATTAAATTAAGTATGCATATATTAGAGGATCGCGGTTTATACATATATATCTATAATATAAAGCTTAATGTCTCTGTGTGTGTCCTGTCACGAATAGGTTCCTGCATTGTTGACTATAATAGAAAACTGATCACATATAATGATAGAACATGTTTCGAGACAGAGGCATGGGTTGTTTGATTTGGCATAATGATGATTCATTAAAATCGTGGGGTCTGCGTACGCGCATGGTTAACAAAGTATGGGAATAAAAAATGTAAAAATTAAAAAAAAGGTTTACAAGTGTTGTCGATGTAGATGTACATAAGAATACTTTGATAAGTATGTTTTAACTTAAATAGAGATGGTATAATGAAATTGTGGGGTCTGCGTTCGCGCCTGGCCTTCATAGAATGGAAAAAGGCAAACACTTTAATAAAGACTTTTCATATCTATCTGCGTCAGTATAGTTTGATAATTATGTTTCAGTTTGAAGAAATATTGTATAATAAAATTATGGTGCGTTCGTTCGCGCCTGAGCATCATAGAATAGAAAGTTTAACAAGCTTTTTAATATAGATCCACAGAATATTGTGATAAGTGTTTTAGTGTGAACAGGTATGGTATAATAAATTATGTGGTTTATCTATTTTATTTTTATTTCATCATATGTTGCTTTGGTTTTGATACCCTCGAATTCGAAGCTACCGCTTTACAACCCTTCCTTTTCATAACCTATCATACTTTCTGTAGGCTGTTTTTGAACCCAGACAACGAAAGGTACATTTGCTAGAATATATATATATATATATATATATATATATGTATATTTATATATATATATATATATGTATATATATATATATATATAACTACTTAATTTCCTCACATAAATTAATATACGAAAGTATAAATTTATGCGTAAACTTTAAGTATTTACTTACACATTGCTCAATACGTAGGTAGAGCTAGTTTCAGCCTGAAGAATCTTAGAATAGAGGAAACGCAGAATATGCAGTGTAGCTTAATCACCATATATATTTTATAACTTACTATATATATATATATATATATATATATATATATACATAATACATATATACATGTATAAATCTATCTTTCATTTTATCTATCTATCTATCTCTTATATGTATATACATATACATATTTATATATATATATATATATGTATATATATACATAGAGAGGGATGATAGAAAGAAATATAGATGCATACATATATATATATATCTTTCTATCTATCTACCTCTCTCTCTATATATACATATATATATATACGTATATATATATATATATATATATATATATATATATATATGACTGTGTGTGCTGATATGTTTATAACTGAAATAGGCTTAATATAAAATGAACGAAACACTATAGGGATTTTATAAGGTGCCAAGGAAGTAATTGCGGTTTTAAACTTATCAATTTAGATGACGATATATTGGCTAAAACACAATTTATTTACCAAAATAAGGAACATCAGAATTAACACCCTTGTGCCAACTGAAAGGAAGTGTATTTATGCCAGTAATGTAAAAATCTTGCGTTCTATTGGTGATGAAATAGCTTCAGGCATTTTTGATATCGCTTGAATTTTTTTATCATTTCTTACCCAGAAAGTTGTTGATATACTGCAAAAAGTTGTATTCGGTTGATGAGAAATCTGGAGAGTATGGTGGATAACGCAGATTTTCGTAGCTAACTGAGTTCAAATTCTGCAGGGTCGGTTAAGCCAAATGCAGTCTGGCATGTCCTGTATGTGAATCGTGCCTTTTCTGTTTACTAATGCTGGCTGTTGCTGTCAAAGTTTCTGATGCATTTTTATCCATCCGCTGTAATTATTTTCCCTGCATTAAAAAAAAAAAAATCTCTACAGGTTGAGACCGGTTGCAGATAACTAAAGAGCCAGCATGGCGTTTTTTATTACTATTCTGGCTTTAGGAAGTGCCGTTGAGCTTCGACGATGTCTGACCACTGAACTGAGCGGTTGCCGTAAAAACCCACTCTTCATCGCAAGTAATAACCCGGGCGAGAATCTAGTGGGTAAAAGAAGTGAAAATGACACTTCATGACTGCGTTTGTTTAAGTTATTGTTCAATTCCTGAGGCACCCATTTATTAAGTGTTTTTGTTTTTGTATTTTCATTCACTCTCAAGTGGTTGGTTATATATATTTATATATATATATATATATATATATATATATATATATATATATATATATATATGTATATATAAATATATATATGTATATATAAATATATATATATATATATATATATATATATATATATATATATATATACCACGTGAAAATAAGAGTTGATTTTCAAATTTCTAACAGGTATGTTGTGTTTTAATAATCATTACGTCAAATTCTTTCATAAGTAGAGCTTATATTTTAAAATATAAGAGCTTTATGTTTTTCTTTTCAAATATATCATGAAGAAAAACAAAACGCTGGAAAATATATGAATGCGTTTTCGTTTTTTTCGAAATTTCCCAGATTATTTAAATATTATTATCATTCGTATTATTTGACTTTATCGGAGTACGGTTCTAATCTTTAGTGTGATTTTAACAACGTTTCCTTCGATATTTTCTCCAGCCATCTTGGGGTGTATCTAACGATAGTCAGAGGTTACATCGACCGAAAACGTGGCTAAAATAACAATCGTGATGAGAACAGTAGTTCGATGAATCCAAATAACACAAATAACCAATCATCATCTCCACACGCATATATATATATATATATATATATATATATATATATATATATATATATATGCATATATATATTCACTTACATAAATGTTTTGTTTACTTGTTTATAGTAATAGTTAAAATTTTGAATCAATATATGGTATAGGAAATATATAAATTTAGACGCAATTACTAAAGACGAAAGCAACGAGAAAAATAAATTTTGTCCCCAGGGCAATAAAATACACCAATTTTACAAAATAAAAAGTAAATAAGTAATACCGAAGGATAAAAAATATCGATTGCAAAAAGAAATAAAAATATCTGAATTATGAAAGTTATTTTGAAACGTTCAATAGAATGTTGAGTCTGGCAATCGAATCTGCAGCATCTTGTCACAGAATGGACACTTAATTCTCAATAGTCAAGCTAGTTTTCCACTCCATCTGCTTATGAAATTAGATGATTTTGTGTGCAGATAATTAAAACTATGTGTGCGTTTTTAAACTACATCATTTGATTCCTATCCAAACGTTTAGATACAGCAACAGGTTTAATTAATACACTTCAGTATATTAGGTGAGACCTTATTTTGGCTCAGAAATACGCCAGATAAATAAGTTGCATTTACGTGGAAAGTGTGACCTTGGCGATTAGCAAAATACTAGACGTTTGAAATAGAAAGTAAAACTTACAGAATTTCTCTCTCGAAATCCTGAAACAGAAGGTTAGACAGCAATAACGGTACTGTTGGATCAATTGCCGAATACTTGTCTGCGCTACTGGCTAAGTATTGTTAAGTATTTAAGATCTTAAAGTGTTATTTTATTGTCTTCAGTCCTGTGAATTTTATTATTCTATACGATTGCCTGGTTTTGCAAGTGTATGAGGAGAGACCCACCACGAATGAACATACACTACAATGCCTCTAACAAATATATAGGTCAGTCTGACGAATTAAAATCATAGCAAGCGAAGATATATTATCTCATGCACAAATGATATCGTAGTAATGTATGGGGAGATTATCCTCGTCAAAATAGAACGTCATAAAGCTCACTATAGGAGGTAATGACTTGGAGTATCGTCTTATGACAAGAAAAATATAATACACTATGTTCCAGATCAATATATAGTGGACAGATAGATTATAAATCTAAAATATTTGAGTAAATAAGACTGTACTTTAAAAGATCTTAGAGCAATAGACAATAATCATAATAGCATAGGTTTATCTTCAGACAGACAGTATATAAATATGTATAAATAACTATATATATATATATATATATATATATATATATATATATATGGTTCTGTGGACATATGATATTTTCAATTATATTTCATTTTTTATATATACAAACCCTTAATTGAAGTAGATCAGTGTGGTTTACATAGCATATAACAAACACAAACAAAATTCTATATTTCAAGTTTCCTGATGTTAAGTATCCCTTTATTGCGTTGGCACTTACTAATCTTAACAGTAATTGTTTTCTAGCGCAAAATCATTCAATTTCTTAATACCAACAAACTTATTTCTCCCTTAAATCATAAAAGAAGGCAGCAACTAGCAAGCCTGCAAAAAGAAAACAAAATACATGAACAAAAATCCAAAAATTAGTAGGGAAGTATTAATTACCTTTTTTTAAAGCCATTTTTAATTTGTAAATAAAGTTACTAACATTTAAATATTCGTATTGAAATAAATATTAATTTTGATATATACTACTAAAATATATTATTTAGTATTTAATTTATTTATTATTTATTATTAATCTAAGTATATTTAATTTGGGTGCATTAAAGATTTGCACTAGGAAACAGTAACTGCCACGAATTATAAGTGTCAACAAAATAAAGGAATTAATTATAATATGGTCAACAAATATATATATATATATATGAATATATATATATATATATATGAATATATATACATATATATCAATGCATTATTTTAGTTTTGAAAGACAAACATGTCTAATATAGAATAAGCTTCGCGTGTAATTGTGATGCAAGTAATGGGCATCCCAAGCATCTCTCTCCGTAATTGTGACTTTTGGAGTCCAGTGGCAGAGCCAAGTCTAGGACGAATGGAAACAATACCGAGGTATACAGAAAGCACATAAAGCACCTGGAAGACCCTAATGCTTACCCAGGTTCAATGTTACTAAACGTCGGTGATTTAGCGGGAACTGGTGTATCAATGTGATAGGATATATATTTTTTTCATGATTCGTTGAGGAGTATAACATTTATACAACGCAATTATTAATGGAAGACTTTAATTCATGATTAAAAACGTTTAAAATAAAATAAACGTTTAAAAAAAGTAAACGGGATGAAGAGAAGAGAGGAAAAATAGGGGAGTCAGCTGACTGGTATGTATATGTATATATATATATATATATATATATATATATATATATATATAAAAGTTGAGATTGGATGATGTATATATACACACAAAGTTAAGCAACGTTTAAGCTAGTCAGCACTATATATATATATATATATATATATATATATATATATATATATATATATATATATATATATTCTCACAATTTCCCCTGAGCTATGTTCATGTTCCGTTCTATCTCGTATGAGTTATTCCGACTACTCGGTTGTATCAGTTAAGATAAAAATGAAATACAATGATATTTTCCGTACATTTATATCTGATCTACATATGCATTCCATGTTTAAAAAGGGTGTGCCCTCTATAGTATCAGACGTGACCGAATGGTTAATTGTAGGCATACCATCCAAAAAAAATCCAACAAAAACCTAACATCAAGCCATGGTTCTCCCCAGAATGTGCTACTGCCATCCCGCACAGAAATTACTTTTCCATAGCTACTAACGTAATAGATGCACTGAGACTAAAACTGCTTTCAGAACTGCCTGTAAAAGGGTAAAAGAAAATGCAAGATACCTATTTGCGCAGTCCGTTTAATCGAAAGAACCTGAGCAGCTGTTTACTTTCCACCAGTTTTGGCAAATAGCAAACAGGAACCTGAACAGAAGCGTGCGTTCTATTCCAATCATCATCAATGGATCTGAGGTCATCTCGTCAGCATCAGACAATGCCAAACTATTTGCCAAGAACTTTGCAGCTAATTCCAACCTATGCGACGAAGGCCATAAAAGCCCCGTATTTCCTCCTATAACAGACAACGCGCTATGCAACATACACATATCTGTGCGTGAGGTCGCCAAGCTATTCAAGAACCCTGATTCCAATAAAGCAACTGGTCCTGACGGCATTCCAGTCATTGTGCGGAAAAAGCGTCAACGAGAACTTGCCCCCATACACAAAACCCTTTAAACGTTGCCTCAAAGAGAAGTGCTTCCCGAGACTCTGGAGAACCTCATCAGTATGTCCTGCATTCAAGAATTCAGGTAATAGGCCCTCTCACTCTCAGTACAGACAAATAAGTTTCTGTGTGTCATGAGTAAGTTGCTAGAATCGATATTAAATAAAGAAGTAGTTAACCACCTCAGCAGTAATAACCTTCTTAGTTACATGCAATATGGTTTCCGTTATACCAGATCTACAGCAGATACACTAACGGTTATATCTTACTGGATTAGTGAATCTCTCGACAAAGGCTTCTATTCTAGTGCAATTGCTCTTGACATACCAAAGGTCTTCGTAAAAGTATGACATAAAGGCCTATTTCACAAGATTTCCAGCTACGGTATAACTGGAAATGTTTTTTCAAGTCTGAAACCCTTTCTCTCTGATAGGCTCATAAGAGTAGTGGTTGATGGGAAGAAATCAGAGGCCCACAGTAATAATGCTGGAGTCTGTCAGTGGTCCATCCTGGGCCCAACCCTCATCCTGATCTACATGAATGATCTCCCAAATCACATACTTAAATCATTCGTATACATCTATGCTGACGACACGACCATCTATAAGAACACATCAAAGGCCGTAAATGACAAAGTTATCTCTGGTTCTCTCTCCTCTGATATCGAGCGCGTTGTACAGTGGTGGGAGCTAGCTGGTTACTTTTATTGCATCTAAAACTAAGCTCTTACCATTACATCATAAACGCTCTGATCTCCATCTGCCATGAATTGAAATGAATGGCTCTCGTCTTGGGAGGGATCCATGTTTTGACATGTTTTGACAATCTTCTTGGATTGACCTTTTCTCCTAATCTTAAATGGAACACTAACATCAAGTCTGTTGCCAAGGTCGCTGGAAAAACGGGAGGACCCTTCTACCGCTCCAGATGATATCTCACTGCTGATGCAATTCTCTATCTATATACAAGACAAGTACGTCCCAGGATGGAATACTGCTGCCATATTTGGACAGGAGCTGCTAAAAACAGTCTATCCTGCCTTGACAGAGTACAAAATAGACATCCGTGCCTAGTGGGGGATGCCCTTTTTTCTTCTTATACAACCTCTTTCCCATAGAAGAGACGTTGCAAGCCTATCCTTGTTTCATCGTTATTTCCATGGCAGGTGCTCGTCTTCTCCTTAATCTCTTGTCCCCCCTCGCCAATCTTTCACGAAAAACACCCGTCTGGCTGAAAGCACTGTCTATAATTTCCCCCACTCTATATCTGTGCCTAAATCAAAACGTAGATTCCATAAACCAGTCTTCTTTCTTAGAAGTGTACGCCTGCGGAATTCTCTTCCGTTTGCCTGTTTTCCACCTGATTACAACTTGGATGTCTTCAAATCCAACATAAACAAGATCCAGTTGAACCGCCCTCTTAAGTAAGAGAATTTATCAGATCTCCATTACTAGCGATTACTATGATATTATCGCATTGATTACTGTGCACGCAATAACCATTATCCCCGAGGGGCCTCCGGGCCTTGATAAATTTTGACTTCTTTGTAAAAACAATAGCCACCGCCTTCGATGTTGTACGTAGTTCGACTGAGGGACCCGCTATTATTTTTAAAAGGGGAATAATTTTTTGCGGGTGTGACCTATTTTTTGTATTTTATTCATTTTGGCTTGAACGTTGCGCATGATTTTTGTAATGATTTTATCCTTGTGTTTTATGTATGTATATATATATATATATTGTTGAAGTTTATGTAATTATAAACAGAGAAAATTGGTGAAAGACAAAATGGAATCCGCGCTATTTTTTCATAGTATTTTCGAGTTTAATTAATGTTTTACGATACTTGAGTTATTTTTAATTTAAAAATAAAAAAAATTAAAATGTAAAGTTCGCCGAACTTTATGGATTCTTTTCTTCTGATTGTTTTTTGTATTATTTTGTTGTTATTATTTTTCTTGTATTAACCAAACAAACAAAATGAAAGCAAAGCCAAACAACCTCCCTCGCACCCCCATAAATTGGCGCTGATGCACTTATGTTAAAGTAGTTGTTTTAATTGCTTAACGTATCGTTTACCATTATTAAATATTAATAACATTTAATGAAAACAGGTATAGTAAAAATTTAATAAACTTTAAAGTACTATTTAAAAATAGCGCGGGTCAATAAGTGCACTAGCACCAAATAACATTTTACTTTTCTTCTTTCTGCGACATTCCATGCTAAAGCTTTCTGTTTATTTTTGTTTTTCGGCACACGTGCTAATTTTTGCTTTCGCCAATTTTCCTGTTAATAATTACCTATTACGAAAACTCCGGCAAAAAGAAAATATCGATAAAAATAAACAAAAAGAAACAGATAAAATCATATTCACAAAATAACGGGCAAAGTTCAAGTAAAAATACCTATTAAAAAACCTAGGTCTCAAAAATTCTTTCCTTCTAAAAATTATAACGGCTCCCTCACTCAAACAACGTACAGCATCCAAGCCGATGCGTAATTAGCTAATGGAGCCCGGTTACGTCAGCTAATCACATTTTATAACTTCATCCTGTTTTATTTTTTTTTAGTTGTTAAACACGTGGTTAATTAAAATTTAATTATAATCACATCCTTACATTTGAAATAATAGTGTGATTAAATGCTATCTCTTGTTCATTTCAAAATGTAAACAAACTTCTGGTAAAATTAATCGATGCCGGTGTTGAATGTAAAGATTCCTTTTTTAAGGATTACATTGTTCGACTAGTATTTTCAAGTTCTAGGACACCTTTTTGTTTATTAAATTGTTAGGTGGAAGTACATAATAATCATTTAAAAACAGCTGATCACACAAGCAGCTTTGTTTAAAACGAAAAGATAACATCAATAGTCTAACAAGCGATCAGTTAATATACACATAGTTGCAGCCAGCAGCTATTATGTAAAGGTAGTATAAATAGTCGCTTAACATGGTTTGACAGAAAGTTTAGTATAAATAGTTACAATGGAATCCCCGTAATTTCCAAATCTATAAAGTATAGTTTTCTTTTTAAATCGACATTATATCAAAATATATTAAAAAGATATCAAATATAAGAAGAATGACATGAACATTATTATTATCACTATTCTAAAGGAAGTCATTAAATATTTGGTGAAGAAATTTTAATTTTTTTTTATGCTTCATTACGGCTTCCTTCCTTATTCTCGCTCATCCCCCCTCTCTTTCTCTTCATATATATATATATATATATATATATATATCTGTAAAACTCAATGTGCAAGCGATAAGAAAAATCATTATTCCAAAGGAATTCATTAAATATTTGAAGCAATTTAAAATTTAATTTTTTGCTATACCTAGGGCTTCATTCCTTATACTCGCCCCCCCTCTCTCTCTCTCTCTCTCTCTCTCTCTTTCTCTTTCTTGCTATGTAAAAATCAATGTGCAATTGATAAGAAAATATAAACCGCTTGAAAGAACCTCAATAATTCTAGTAAGCAATCAGTCTGATGTTGTTAGAAATAAAGAGTAGTAGTAACAGTAATAGTTCAAACGGACAGTTATTAAGTGATGTGTTATGCTAGTAAGAATAGTTGCCCGTTGAACAACTCTGAAGGAATGATTTTGTAAAAAAAGATTTTTTAATCAATAATAATGTATGAAATGAACCATAAAAACATGAAGATTATTATTATCACTATTCACAAGGAATTCATAAAATATTTGGCGAGGAAATTAGAAATGTGTTTTTTTTTTTTTACAAGCGGTACCTACGGCTTCATTAGTCAATAGTATTCAAGTAATATTTAGTTTGTTGAGCAGTTACTTGCTCGACTAATACTGGCATATATATATATATATATATATATATATATATATATATATATATATATATATATATATATATATACCAGCTGTACCCGGCCACGCGTTGCTGTGGCTCAGTTTGTTAAAATGGAACACATGTGAAAGTAGAGAAAAGTTTACTTCTTTTTTTCAAGAGGATGTACAAATTATTTTTTTAACATATGTTAAGAAAATAAACAGAAAATTACTTCCATCATTAATTATGCAAAGAAATAAATAAAATGTGGATTTAGTGTTCCAATATGCTTATGAATTACGATAAAACTTTCTGAGTATGCACTGTTTTACGGTTGTTGTAATAATGGAACGGAAACATAAATTTTGCTTCATTTTAATCTTTCTTAAGTTTTTAAATGGGTCCCCCAAACGAATATAATCAAAACAGTAACATTCAACAATTGTACTTTATGTATATAAAACACAAAATATTTATTTAAAAATTTTTTTTAAAAAGTTAATAACGAAAGGGAAATAATTCCATTTTTAAACCTAAAAGTCAGTTTACTTAACTTACTGTATTAATGCTATTTTTCAAGCAAGAAAAAAAAAAAGGTAAATATCCAGATACGCTACTACAGAACACCGACCACTCTAATTTGTTTTTTATAGGTAATTGAGGTCGCTGACAACGAATCTAATAGTAAAACTTGGGTAAAATTTACCGTTTGCATGGTATTTACCCCTGAACCCACGAACTTCTTTCCACCATTTTGCAGCATCCGTTTATGCTACGCGCATGCACGCTGTAGCATAGACGACGGCTTCACCAAGCAAACTATGTTGGGGGAGGGGATTTTTTTTCCAGGACATAGAATTTTCTAATTTTCAAAAACACATTATAGCGCTTTTTGGGTGGAAAATTTAAAATTAGCTGAAAAAGAAATAAAATAAGAAAAGGAAATCACACCAAGTTGGAGTAGGGGGGTAATTTATCTGTCTTTTTTTTACCTGGAACATCGAATTTTCAAATTTTCCGTAAGTAACGCACCGACATTTACCAATTAGAACACCATTTAACATTTTCCGAAGATTTTACTTTGTACATTGGGGGCGCGAGCTGGGGGGAACGGATGTGATGTTGGCGCGCGCGCACTCCAACATCACATCCCCCCCAAACAAATTAGAGTGGTAAGTTTTCTGTAGTAGCGTATCTGGATATTTACAAAAAAATTATTTACGTTTGGCTATAAATTCCTAAACTCATTTCACCCCAAATAATTTAGGTGACTGAAAAAGGAATCTAATTGAATCTTTTATTTCCTGAATAGTATCCGATAATTCATTTTTCTTCGAGTTATATCGAATACATTAATACGGACTTTAGGGGCTTTTTTCGTAACGTTACTGTAAAAATTATTTTTTATTGTTACAAATTACGATGCTTTAAAAAAGCAAAAAATAAATTCTTGCGTTTTTTATTTACTACTGAAAACAATAACTTTAGTAAAGGTATTTTTTGTTTAAACAAAATAAAACATTTTCACCAAGAGTTAAGTAAAAATAATTAGTTCATTATATTCTGCGATCATTATTGAAAAATACTGCAATTTTCATTAAAATTCGTTAATTTCCTGATTTTTGGTGAATTTTTAAGTAAAGGGAGGAGTCAAAATGTGTATGCACTTTGAGCGTCGGCATTCATTTTGCCACTACGTGTGGTTAATTTAAATTGAAGTTTAATCACATGGTTACATTATCAATAAACCCATTGAAAATTTACCGATATTGTAAACACATTCTGTTTACATTAAACCTGTGGTGTTTTTTTAGTGATGCAATGTTGTCAACTGAGATTTAAAAAAAAACCCGCGAGATCAGGAGAAAGAAATGTCCAGAAAATCGCTAGCCAGTTTGGCAGAAAAGTAACTTATCTTGCCTTTGATAACATTTATTTGTTATATATTTGTTTTTTGATAACTTTTTCGAATCTATGTGTACAGTAATACAAACCCGTGTACAGTAATACAAACCCCTTCGGGGAGATTGGAATGCCCCCCACCTAAAATGTACTTAGAAAAATCGATTGTATAGTGAGATTTAAGAATGGTTAGTCGAAAAAAGGTGAAAAACAAAACAAATAATCAATAAATGCTACTTTTTTTTACTTACATGAATGAGTTCATTTTATGTTTTAAAGTATTTTCAAGCAATCTAATGCGGGTGTCTGGGTGCCAAATACCTCCAGATTTTCTAGAATTTCCCGCTAGAATGTAAACGAAATCTCCAGATCTAGCAGGAAAACCGCTAAATTGTAACACTGTCACGTGACAGGAAGCGGTAATAAATAATTGTCCCTAAATAAAAAATGGCCTCTCGGTACAAGGAAATTCACCTATTTATCATAGAAAAATTAAGTATAATGTTTTAATTAAAAAGGAATATATAAAAACACACATGGATATAGTAAACATATTATACCAAAACGTGGATGCCATCCGTCCAGTGGTTTTTTAGACAATTAACTCCGAACGAACCAACATTTACATTTATATATATATATATATATATAAAGTACTGTGGTTAATTATTATTTATGTTAAATCACTTGTAATAGCAAGTTAACATAAAATGAGAAATTTAATGAATATTATAATTGTATACATTTTCACATGGAAATAATTATTTACATATGTTTGTCTTATTGAATGTCCGTGATGTGTATAACATCTTACGATGAACTGTAGATGTATAAAAATTAAAAGAAAATAAAGTAGTATACGAGAAAGCGGTAACTACTATTTTCCATAACTTTTACAAGTTTGGGCATTAACTTTATAATTATGAGATATAATTTAAACATAAAATACTAGTAGACCACAATCGTTATTATTTGATAATATTAATTAAATTATATGTGACTCATCGAAATTGTTTGTCTAATTTCAATTTAGAAAACGCGGTATCTTGGGAGAAGTCAGCTAAAGCGCACATGGATTATATACAGATAAATTATTTGACATTATTTAATTTGATACATTTTCAGCGTAGCGAAGCGGACCTCTGCTTAGGCGAGTTTCCTGGGGCTATAAAATTCACTAGCGACTATCAGTCGCATACATAACGCATGTATAAGGTGGCTGACAAAGTGATTATTTTTTAAGCACAGTTGCATTAATACATCAATATGTATATATATATATGTATATATATACATATATAAATTTTTTTGACAATTATACGAAAACGCACTTTTTCTAAGCTTTTAATACCATTTCACAAACACTTAAGTTTAAAATAGATATAGAAGTTAATTCTAGTCTTCTATTTTTGTTTATTAATTTCAAATACTTCTTCAAGTTTTTTTTTCATTATCGCACATCGTAAACAACTTTTACTGCTCTTTATACACGTTGGAGCACATTTCTTTCCACAACACAACAAATTATGTAATAAAGCCCTTTGTGCATACGGATCTGATGATTGGTTCAAGATTTATCTGGATGACAAAATTAAATTCATTACAAAACTTCTTTGTAACAATTGCTTGTCTCTAGACATTGCGGAATCTACAAAAAAATTATTTGTTTTGGAATTACATAAGCTTAAGCAAACATATATCCCATTTACCTTCGCCTTATAAACATATATCCCATTTACCTATTGCCTAAGTAAGATACGTAACATATTAGCTAAACCAATTTCACTGTCTGCACAACAGAGTTATTAGTTATTGAATTTAAAAGAAAATCTATTTTATTAACTAAACTCCTATTGCTTTAAATTCGAAAATCATTTCATAAATCTAGTGTTTATTTATTTAAATGTAGTTGCGGGTCTCATTACGTCGGCGGACGTTGTTATAATTTCACGTGTTTTTAGCAGTGTAAAATAAATTATGTTTCTGTTTTTGAACGTCCATTGAACAAACAACTAATCCTGAAGAAATTACGAAACAGTCTACACACATATGTAGTGAAAAAATGTGATTCAGAGGTTTTTATGTCGATTTAACAAAACACAGGCCAAACAACCAAGCAAAAGTAATATGCCCGGAAATATAAGATAAGGAATTTTTCGACACAGTTGACTAATTGTAGCACTATACAGACAACTACATAATCCTTTACAACGAATAGATAGTCGATATTCATATTATGGTTTCTTTTGCATACGGTTCCAGAAATCATGGCCCCAAAACATCCCTAAATTAGTTTGTTTGGAGCTCAAAATATCTGCTAATTGGACAATCAGAGAAATTGGATTGTTGCAAGCACGTTATATTTATTGTGTGGGGTGTACGTTTATCAGTAAGGTGTCAATATAACTGAAATTTACTAATATAATTTTTGGATTACAAAAATAAAATATTGGAATTTCCAAAGATACAGATAAAAATGAACATACAAAAGGCATAAAAAATACCCTCAGGCAAGGCCGGGTAATACTCCTAGTATATTATAAAGACATTTTAATAAAGTAGCATGTGAAACAAGCTACGTCAATGCTCAAATCATAAAAGGGGGCTTTATATTAAGTTAAAATTTATTTGACTAATGTTAGATATATGTCATGAACTTAGAATAAATTATATAGCAATCACGAATCGGAGAATAAAGCGTAAAGACATCTATTTCTACTTGAGAACTCTATCCACTGGCCTATAGTGACGGTCGTATGCAATGTTTATTTATAAACCCCGCGTATCACTTTATTGCAGATCAATTTTTTCTAAATTTTGAAATTGCTATGAAACGCAGAGCAGTAAAAATTTGTACACTAGAAGAGAGTACCTAGATGTCTTATTACCCTTTTGTGGAATTTGAACACATATTTTGACAATCGTTTTAATTTTCTAGTAATTTTATGTGTCTATCACTTCATTGCTAGTATCTTAAGATGTATATTCTTACTTCATATTTCTATTTATATAAAAATAAAGAACATATCCAGAGAATAAGGGGCCTTGCTCTGCTCTTCCAGTGTACGAATTTTAACTTCCTCACGTTTAATAGAAATATTAAAATTAAAAAAAAAATATTGAGCTGCAATAAAGCGATACACAGAGCTTATAATATTTTTTACCGCTTATTTTATGATTTGTTTGTTTAAGTACAAATTCATAAAGAGCTTTGCATTATGCAAATTAAGTAGAAGACGACACAATTTACGAAAATGTTCAAACCAACAAGGGGCGAAGGTATATGAAATAGAAATTTACTTCCCGAATTTTTTCCATTTTGTCGTTACATACGTATAGATCTAATAACTATTTAAAACATCAAACTTCTTGCAGGCTGCTCGAGATGTACATTTTTCTTACTTTGCCGGTCCAATCTTCAACATGCATTTGTGTAAAGTGTCAAATGTTTTCCATGCGTATCGCAGCATATCATTATATAGCATTGATATATAAAAATATTGACCACTCTAGCATAACAACCACACAATTCCTTACATATTAGTTATTTATATGGATTTTTATTTTTCAAAATAAAATGGATTTGTCGTCTGCATGAATAATCTAACAATATACAATTATCAGAGAATATGTTCCCTTTGCTGTTATTGATCAAATCTCGTTCACATCTACCGCGACTGTACATATCGTGACGATAAGAGGTCACCTAGCAAAAACGTTACGATCAAAATATAAGTGTATGTTTACGAACAAAGACTTTTACATTAACGAAAATAAAATCCTGCATTTCTTTATCGAACGAGTATTTTTACCGCATACTTTTGTTGAAGAAAGGTGGACTTTTTTCAGGATTTTTTTCTATTAGAAAAGCCTATTGTCCTCGCTAGCAATTCATTCTATACCTACAAACGCACACACATAAACTATCATATACACCATCATCTATATATATATATATATATATATATATATATATATATATATATATGTGTGTGTGTGTGTGTGTGTGCGTGTGTGTGTACTTATATAGCTATATTTGCTATAATCTGCACCTTTCCTCTTATTAAGTACGTTCGGTACACAGGACGTACAAAATATTCTCCTCCTTTGAAATTACTTATAATGATCTCATTTCCCTCCCATTTAATTACTTCTCTCCCTTAACTTTCCCAACCCTGTTATGTAT
This sequence comes from Euprymna scolopes, assembly GCF_053919585.1. Classification (NCBI taxonomy): domain Eukaryota; kingdom Metazoa; phylum Mollusca; class Cephalopoda; order Sepiida; family Sepiolidae; genus Euprymna; species Euprymna scolopes. The sequence goes on from NC_136485.1 coordinate 74,131,320, forward strand.
TATACATTTTAAAAACTCAGTGTTATCTTTCTTGCCCTTACTTAGTAAACAGCTGGATTTTTCTCGTCCTATTATGAGAAGCACTTAGCTTTCAAATGCCATGACCTTAACACATTTCCAAACTCGATTTCCTTTTCATCTATTGTAGAAAAACTCATTTTCGTTGACAGTATAATGTAATAATATTTTAATATTCTGCGTTTCATCCACTATCGGATTCGTCAGCCTGACGAATCCGATAGTGGATGAAACGCAGAATATTCAGTGTAGCTTAATCACCATATATATTTTATAAATTACCATATATATATATATATATATATATATATATATATATATGTATATATATATATATATATTGTATTTCAAACATCACCGTAGGGATTAATTGCAATATATATATATATATATATATATATATATATATATATATATATATATATATGTACAGATATATATATATATATATATATTACTCATATATATATATGTATGTATATATATATATACTCATATATATATGTATATATATATATATATATATATATATATATATATATATATATATATATATATATTGTATTTCAAACATCACCGTAGGGATTAATTACAATATATCCAACAATTACCTCTGAAACTGTCGGATCATTAGCACGATTAGGTAATCGGAACATGTGTAACTACCTTAATTACCACACTGTATGCCACATTATGTTTGTAAATAAACGTAATATAATTGAGAATTATTGACATTTCTTTCATATATTGTCATTGTTTTTTATATACTAACTCGTGTTCGCAGTGTTTTCCATAAACTGCATTGTAATAGCCTTAAAACACAACTCAATTTCACACTAAACCCAATGCTTCAATTAAATTGCAACATCTTTCTCTCGTTAATTTCTATTTCAGTAAATAGACTAAGTCGGGATTAATTGTTTTAGACAACAAGAGCTTAAATCGCCCAAATTGTTTTAATCACAATGTACTGGTGCGAACGACAAGAAGCGAGTGTTCAGAAAATACTGAATAATCATACATTAAAATTGCAATTCTAAAAAAAGTGTTTAAATCGTCTAGGATCTCGTCTGAACTCAATGTAGGTATTCTTATTCTTGGTCTCTCTGTAGAGTCACGTGACATCATATTAAGTGGTATACACGGACGGTCGCGATGAAATTTGAGTGCATGAATTGAACCTGTTACATAAATTTCCTTGTGTAGTTGAGAGCATTGCCTTACAAATATACGTCACCATATATGCATTAATAGGCTAAAATTTACAATTTCCAATATATGCATTAATAGACTACAATTTACTATTTATTATTAGAGGAAATCAGCGTATGTATCTGCGATGTAATAGAAGTTGATCCTTGAGACCGTTAGACAGCGGCACGAAAATAAAAAAAAAATGTATATAAACGTAAGAAAGAATAGCGTGCACCACAGAAGAATAAATTAAAGTGATTGGGAGGATTAATTTCTGATAATACATGACCGTTGGGAAAATGATGTGTACATATTCAGCAAAATACAATGATACGATAAAACAAACAAAAGAAATAAAACTCTACAATACACACGTAAATAAAATAATATAAACAAGAGAAATTTATTTCAAGAAAATCAGCCAATTTTTCGTATATTGAGCGATTAAACATTAAAAAATACATATCCTCTCCGGATTGGAATACACACTTAACATTTCTATGATTAAACCATAATAAAGCCGATAGTACATTATGAAAAAAAAAACAACGTTATATTAAAGGATAGCAAATGCATAAACTTCCGTAGCGAAAAGTACGTAATTTGCATAATCTATCTTATCGCCTTTTATCATTCGCTATATAAATTGTTATATAAACGCTCACACATACATGAATGTGTAAATTCAAAATGTTAAAACCTACAGACAATAGTCGGCCATCGTTCTGGAATCATTAGTGCAGACAAGTTACGATTACCGGCAGTCGTGGAATTCGAACCACCAACAGAGCAATTTGACTCCATTTGAATGGACGCTAACATTAAGGCTACTGTCAACGTCATGAATAATTAAACAATTTGTGAAGGAATGAATATTGATTACTGCTGACCTGCAGTGATCAAGAAATAAGAACATCGCGATCTCGCACGTAGACTAACTCTCCTCCTTTTATTTCACAGACAACATGCGTTGTTTGTTAAGAAACATACTTGTTAAAGAGGCGGATATATATATATATATATATATATATATATATATATATATATATATATATATATATATAAGTATTACAGTAAAGTTTACCAAAATAATCCAAGATGGTTACCAAGTAAGATCTATGACTCACTTGTAGCTTCATCAAATACTTTTGCAAGGAAAATCCGATCCTGCATTTTGCTAAATCCTACCTTCTTATGAGAATGAACGTATTTCTTCGAAACTCCGCGGATTGAGTACTGTCCACTAATTTAGTGCTTCCTTTTTAAAATTAAATATGTTTTTAACTCTTTTTCAAAGTAGTTTTAACATGTTTTATTAATTATTTTTTCTTATATATATATATATATATATATATATATATATATATATGTGCGTGTGTGTGTGTAAAGTAATATATATATATATATATATATATATATATATATATATATATATATATATATATATGTATATATATAAATATATGTATTATAATTAATTCGTGAATATAACAAAATAATGTAGGTGGTGCAACGGTATTTGCGAATGTACACAAGCATTATGCGAGTCGAACTCTCAGAAAGTTTTTCGCTAAAATTGCTAATTAAAGAACTCCTATTTTTTAAGAGAGGCGCACTTGCCCTTCAGTCAAAGCCAAATTGTGACTATGAATAACTCTGAGCTAATGTATCCCGTGCCCTTACTGTGATTAACTTTCCTGAATACCGTTGGCCTCCCACCCACCGCTTGCCCCTTAGCAACAAATCTCGCCAATGTCGAGAAGAGCAAGTGTCCTAAGTGGACAGATTTTGCAGCTGCTATCGCTCCAGCCGCCTTTTATATACGCCTTGATGCTTCGATATTGCTTATAATCCGGAAGAAACAAATTGGAAATTCTAAAATAGAATTGGAAGCCGGGGAAACGCGGAAGAAAGTGAAACGAAATGCGTAATGTAATATAAAAGCGGATAAGAAGAAAAAATAAAAGCGAATATATTTGACGAATATTAAAACCGGGTTTGATTTAGCAAACACACGCACGAGAAAGGTGACTTAAATTGTTCTTTCTCTTATTTTTCTGTCACTTTATATTTGTTCATGCATACAAACAATTGAACCTGACTGCGCTTTTCCTAGCAATAACCAACGGGTACATTCACTCTGATTTAGGTATGTCTCTTCTAAAAACTATCTATCGATCTATCTATCAATTTCGCTTAATGCATTTATCTCTACTTCTATCTCACGTTGCACTTTCTATCTATCTATCTATCTATCTATCTATCTATCGATCCATCTCTCTAATATAACATCTCGTCAAATAACTAAATTATTTCAAATTTCATAAATACTTTATAATAATAAATATTATCATAAATACATTATAAGCCAATTGCTGCAATTACTAATGAGGAGATAATAGGAAGAACTTTTTTAGTGTATGCTGTATCTCAAATGGAGGTGTATAATGCGAAATAATAGTATTTAGTAATAGTACTTACTACATGTGTGTCATTATCTGAAATTATATATGACGTCTAAATAACTACTAGAGCTATCAATAAATATAGTAAACAAGAAACGTGTGAGAGTTATCATGACCCTGTTTGTGATACTACATTATATATCCGAAAATTAAGTAGCTAATTATAATATGTACTAAACTAAACTTTTCAATGCGTAATAATTTTTATATTTCAAAACTACCTCAACGCTGTTGTGAAAATGCGCTACTAGTCTACGTTCGTAACGTCCTCCACTGAAACCTAGATATAGAACCTGAAGGCAATGACGATCTACAGATGTGTAACATTGGATTTTTTTACCTATACAATCACATATTTTACTAAACTACATTATCTTCTTACATCACTGACACAGTTCTTTTCGAATCTATTTATTTAATACAAGTGATGAAAGATTATATACTACGACACTTTAATGACGAACGAATATATACTACGACACGTTAGTGGTATCAAGACAAATAAACATATTACACTACTCTATGTAATACGTATTTAATAAGAAACGGGGAATATAGTATAAAGACAAGAGTAAATTATTTCATTAGCTTCCTCCCAAAGGTGAAGATAGAACTGCGCCAAATTACAAGAGACCAGATGAAAACTACCCCCAGTGAATTTAGGGGCGCATTTCTGGGTGGATCTTAACATTGCAACAGAAAATATACTTGATTGCTCAAATGAATTGATACAACAACAATGAAAATCATAATATAGTTTCGAATTAAAACAAACATGTAATAAATAAAAAACAATTATAAGTATACAGCGGTTTAGTTAGAAGTATGGGGACTTAAAACTACCACATTCTATCGTCCAGAAAAAAAATGATGGCAAGACAGGATCAAGACGACCAAGCGTGATACTAGATGCAGATGTTGTTTGAAACATAAATGGCGCCTAGCATTCACTAGCTTCTTCAACACTGTAACAAGTGATTTGCAGAAGTAAACTTTCATGATGCCTCATCTGACATTGTAGTGTTCACATGGAAATGAACTCGTAGTGTTTTAGTATTACTATTCAGTATTATCAAACTTCCCGATGACTGCATATCGAAACACTACAACAGAAATAGAGATGTAGCACAGAAATAGAACCCCATCTGTTCCCATTCTCATATATATATATTCTATCATATTTGACATAGGTCTATTTGGTTTGTACTAGAGCTAGCACAACAGCATATTCTTTTCATTGTTTGGACTCTCGAGTATGTATCCTTTGATGTTGTATATGTATTTTATATAGAGTGAGGTGGACCTCAGTTGATTAACTGTGTCTTAATGTGTTGGATATACACTCGAGAGTAAAACAATGAAAAGCATAGTCTGGTGTCCTATCACTAGTATATTACACCAGGCGCTATTTATGCCATGAGTGCAAATAACATGTTCATGCAATTAGGATAATTGATAGAATTCTTGTAGACCCGAATCATGAACCGAGGACAAGACTTAACTCTCCATCCATTCATCCAGCGTGGTCGTAGCCGAGACTGATCTCACTACACGAGTATGTAGTGCAATTCAAATCCTGTCGGTAGCTAAATGCGTGATGTTTTCGCCAGGGCTATCAAGGGTATTTTTTATCGTGACGCCATCACTAGACAGAGTGGCTACAACGGCTTAAGAGAGTCTCCTCTACTCTCGAGAGAAGGATAGACTTTAACTCTATTAACACAAAACACTTAACTCTACTAACATATAACATCTTTAAACAACTGTTACAACCACCGAGTGTTTATTCTTATACGTTTTAACTTCTACGACTGAAATTCTCAGATAATATGAGTTCGTAGAGTCTACCATCACGAAGATATTCTCCCCTACAGGTTTTTAAAATTGTAGTGCCCTGGGAGTGAATTAAAACAGTATTAAGCCAACATTCTCTCATTCGTAGGAGAATTCTTCAACTATTTTGGCAGAGTGAAACAACTATTTCTTATCTATTTAGTGTTTTCTTTTACAGCCTACAATCCAGTTACATCTCTGAAGTGTACCATCTTTGTATTTAAAGCATTTGAAAAATGTATTTATAGTAAATCGCTTCATTATTTAATTGTCTGTAAAATAACATAATTACAATGCTATAATTTTTAACAACAACAACAAGATTATATCGTATGAAGGACAAAATCATGTAGAAGAGACTTTGCGAGCCTGTCTTTGTTTATCGTTATTTCCATGGCAGGTGCTCGTCCAATTTCTGGTCCCCCCATCGCTAATTTTTCGCGAAAAACACCCGTCTAGCTAAAACCACTGTCAATAATTTTCCCCATTCTTTATCTGTGCCTAAATCAAAACGTAGATTCCCGAACAAAGCTTCTTTCTTAGAAGTGCACGCATGTGGAACTCTCTTCCGTTTTTCTGTCTCCCACCTGACTACAACTTGGATGTTTTCACGTCTAATATAAACAAATTCCTTATAATTTATCAAAATATCCATTACTAAGGATTACTACGATATTGCCCCTTTGACTACTGTACACGCGATAACCCTTATCCTCGAGTGGTTTCCGGGCCTTGATAAGTGATGACACCCATGTAAAAAATATGTGTTACGTAAGTGACAATAAAAACGATTGAACCGTTTTTAATGTATTTTCCAAATTTAATTTTACGGACTCTCGTCTTCAGTTATTAAAAATAAACTTCGATTGCATTATTACAAATGTTATGCAATTTTCTCAGATCGAATTTTATATATTTTAAATTAATAAAATTGAAATATAATAGTATATTTGCATGTGAGGACAATCTATACTAATTTTATAATTACATAAATTGGGGGTGGGAAGTTGTTTTGCATAAGAGTATAACTTGTGAAAATATGTTAGCATTACCGATTATTTTACGTTAATAAACACGTGAAGTCATTTTGTTTAAACCGGGTAAATCATTAGAATTATCGGTAAATAGATCAAACGATATATGTTCCTTTTATTTATTTAAATGATAATTAGGTTAAAGTTACTTTTATGGAAAGTGAAAGAGGACATGTTTCTTTAAGATCCCTGCGAGGCGACATGTCTTATTTAGATATAAGTATTATTGGTCGTAAATCCGAGAGATATATAAATAAAATAACGTTGGGGATTTCCACGGGTCTCCACTCTTAACAACTATCAACACTATGGTGTGCATTAGAAAAATATCTCCAAAACAAATTATGTTTTATAATATGTACACAAATATATCACTGTCAATGCATCGGATGTGGCCGTTATTTCAGGCTAGAAAGTACATTTAAAGCGATTTGTCACGACTACGTCCCGAAAAAAATACTTCAGGGTGGCTGAACATTTATCACGGCCTTTAAAAAATCTCAGCCTTGGTGTATTCTGTTTAAGTACGCTTTTTCATATATTCTGTCTTTTAAAGTTCAACCTATGCATCCGAGCGAAATATGCAGTTCGATGCATCCGAACAAAGTGAATTAAGTGTCCATATTTTTTAGCTAAGTCGAAAGACCTAACAGTTTAAATAAACGTATGAATTCATTGTGTTCTCCGTGTCAATCGATGAATGTGTAAATAACCGATTTGCTTGCAGTGTTCCGTTTCGATCACCATGCAAGTAAGCATGGCGTTTGGTTCAGATACTAAGTTTTAACTAGAAGCCGTGGTCATTACAGTTCAATACGTTCAGTTTAACAAGTTAATAAAAGAAAACAGTTAGGTGCCTTTAAGTACACATCCGAATCGTCTTTTTTCTACGCATGACATAACTGTCTATTTCGCGTTTACAGGTTCAGCTATTACAAGGATTACAATTTGTATTATTTTTTAATATTAGCAGGAGAGCATCTGTTTGTTATGCTATAACTAGAAAGATACTGCACCACTATGCATAATATGAACTCACAAAACAGAAGAGGATCGCATCAATTTTATCTCGCATTAAGCTGATTAAAGGCTATACAAATAGTGTATATATGATAATTGTAATAATTAGTCAAACGTTATTAAAAAGCAATACCTTGACTTTTAATTTAGCAATTCTTAAGAACTGTAAGCTGATGCTTACAGCACTTTGAATAATGAAATGCGGTTCAGTTCATATAAACATATGTATGGAATGGAATGCTTATGCAAAATGTTAAAAGTTTTAAATAGATTGTTAGTTCGATAGTATTCCATCTATAACTTTTCAAAATTTTTTTACAAGTTAGAGTAATTGAATAAATGTTGTTTACCATGATCGCTAAAATGTCAAAAATGTCAGTGTTCCCTGTATTTTTACGAGAGCTTCAACTCTATTGTGCTCTCATTGAATGAAATTTACTTAATTAAAAGTAAGCCTACTTTCGATTCTGTTATTTAAGAATCGTTTTTTTTTAAATTATTACGGGTAAGTAATTACGGGTAAATCTTGTAGATAAAAAGTATATAAAAATATATACATAACTGACTTAATTGTAATGCATATGAGCTAGTATTTAACTGAGCAAAACAGAAAGATTGGCGAGGTGAAATCAAGGTCGAAAAATAGTGCGACTCGTCTCGAAAAAGTAACTGAATTATTATCAGCAATAATAAAGCCTAAATTATTATTACATTATTAAAATGGCGTTACTCAACTGTTTAATTATGTATCAGTAATCCATATGAGCGTTAAAATTGCCAGTAATTTATATACACCTCAAATGTAACGGAACAAAGAATGCAGTGCTTCTGTACTCGTCATTATTGAGTAGGAATTAAGCATAAGGGACGTATATGTTACCTTATTTGTTCGATTTTGGGCAGGAGCTGCTAGAAAGGATTTATCCTGCCCTGATAGAGTTCACAAAACACTTCGTAGCATCGTAGGAGATGTACTTTTCTCTTCACTGCAACCTCTTTCTCACAGAAGAGGTGCTGTGAGTTTGTCTCTGCTTTATCGTTATTTTCATGGCAAGTGCTCGGCTGGGCTCCAATCTATGCCCCCTCGCAAAACTTTCATAAGAAACATACGTCTAGCAGAAAACGCTATCACTAATTTCCCCCACTCTTTTTCTGTACCTAAACCTAAACGTAGATTCCATAACCAAAGCTGCTTTCTTAGAACTGCACGCTTATGGAATTGTCTTCTGTGCTCCTGTATTCTAGCTGACTACAATATGGTTGTCTTCAAGTCTTACGTAAACAGGTTTTTGATGAGACGTTCCATATAACTTAACAAATTTACATAATTTCCATTACTAACGATTAATATATTGCCTAATTTCTATTGTACACTCATTAACCCTTCTCCTTGAGTGGCCTCTTGCCCTTCATAAGTGATGGTGCCTATGTAAAAAAAACTAAGCAGGGCAGACGTTTTTAATGGTAAATGTCAGAAAGCAGGCTAATTATAGTCAGACTTGTACGAAGATATATTGCTGTACAATTATAAACTAGAGTGTTGTTTTACAACTAACAATAAACAACATAAAAAGAAGAAAAACCTATCGTTTTAGAAAATAAAATGAGAAAATGATTTCTTTGTAATAAGAAAAGTAGATTTAGAGTAAAAGTCTGAACAACAAGAGCTTCGAACACTGGATAACATTTTACGAGGATTCACACATCATATAATGTATGAAAATTGTGTAATTACTTTAGTGTTTATGGCAAGACAGAACATAAAATCTTGCAGCAAGATCGAGTTATAGAAGGCAAATAACCATTTTGTCTGCCTGTTCCAGAAATGCAACCTGTTTACATATTTTTAAGAAAATTGAACTAAAATCTAAACGAAAATCTTTCATAACAAAAATACTAGAAAGTCTTTACTATATTGCATACCATAGGAAGGAATATTGTTCCGACTAGTAAATATTTAGTACATTTGATTATTTCCATTGTATGCGTCGGGTAGACAAACCATAACTATTTGTTTTAAAGACACAATAGAAATGTCCAAACTATTGTTCATCTTTCATAAAATAGTTTGACTTAAAAATGTGTCCAATATTTTATATCAATTAGTAAGTATCATTCCAAATTGACCAATAAATACATGATCATTTAAACCATACTTCTGTTTATCGTACATATATTGCTTTGTGCTTTAGAAAATGTGAAATAACGTAATTAGTAAGCCTTCCGTAATTAACATTCCTTGTTAGAAACATAAAATTAGAATAACGATTAGTGCCTAGTACAAAATAGCTTTCTAACAAATATATATCTCCTACGAGAATTAAAAACAGATATTTAGCATTTTTTTCTAGAAATGATTATTCCAAATTGAATAACAATCAGTTAAATGATTTGCATTAATATAAAGTATTAACTTACAAGATTTTGCGAATAAATTCGAAATGCATATAATTCATTTCAAATTAAATACATTGTCCATTTAAATTTACAACCGAAATATTTTGTTTATCTTATGTACCGCAAGTACCTGTACAAATACCCAGAACAAATATGTATTGTAGGTGACATTCATTAATTGAGGCTTACTGCTTATTGTAAAGTTATAAGTTTAAAATGACGCCGGGAAACTCCAAATCGCCTTGCTGACTAACCCTTGCTGGTTGCAACGACGTAAATCAAAACCTAGGAAATATAAATCTAGCTGGGCGATTTGAAACTAAAACACCATCGACCTACTCATTACCATATTTCCGAGAACTTAATAAACTAAATATAGTCTACATTAAGCTTAGTTAAGCGCATAAATGTACTTTAAAATTAATAATTATTAGATTATCATTATATGAGAGAATCTTGGACATGAATTCCTTACTAACAAAAACAACAAAAATGTATATTATTTTTGCAGAGTTAGGATTATGGAAATATTTTTACTGTCTTCATGATATACAAAATAACGTAACGTGCAAGATGTTTTTAAATGATGGCTACTGTAAGAATAACATCGTTCAGATAATTGTATTTAAAATGATGATCGCAGTCTTGCAGAAAAATTGATAAACGTGAGCGAAATAACGAATTCCTCGTCTTCTCAATTCATTATTGTTAAACTAGACTCGGCTTACAAATGTGTAAATGTACATCATATAATGCCATCCTTAGTAAACAGAGTTAGCAGAATAGTTAGATTATTTTGACAGATTGAATATGCAGTGTCTAATGTTATGATAGATAATATTGTGAATAAGCGTGCAGACATTTATTAATCTCAGTATGCGTGATTGGCGGTTTAACATGTGGCGCTTTTAATATAGCGTGACCGAACCCGTTAATAACGCGACTCTAATAGTAGTAGATAAATGAACATTGTAATTAGAACGTGTATAGACTTTAAAAGACGGCGGACAACTCCAGATCGCCTTGCTGACTGCCCTTGCTGGTTGTGACGACGTAATACAACACAGGGGAATCTAAATCTAGCTGGGCTCATTTGAAACTAATTGAGAAGCCTTCAATGTAAAGTTGCTTTATTCATATACACAACTGATTTGATTAAATTGGACGATTCGGGTGAGTTCGATTCTAATGATGCAGAATCTAATTGGCTGGTAGAACTCCACACCTTGTAATCCCCACCTCACTCTTCGACTTTATAAGACAGCATGCAAGAGTGAACGTTGGCAGTTGAGTAAAGCTTAGCTGAATTAAATTGGAGTTTAGGATTTAAGTCTGATAGAGTTCCTAGAAGCGACTCTCAAAGACAACAGGTTATAAACGCAGATTGATTTTCTAATCTCTGATAGTAAACTAGTCCTAAATGGAATGTCTATCAAGCCAAAAAAATAGAACTAGAAGAGAAGAAATCATAAGATTGTTCTGAATGATAGCTTCTCAAACAAACCTATGACTAATTCAGTGTTAGCTACGAAAAAGTGTATTTTTGAAACGACTAGCGATTGTCTCTCTTAGTGAAAGCACTATCGGTTGCAGCTGATGCAACACGTGTCCAACTGTGGAATGTATTTGATTTCAACTACGCCTATTCTTTCTGTTTTTCCAACTAGATTATATTAGAATCCTGTACTTATATAGTTTACAGTTAATATGATTTTTATTAAAAAAAAAACGATTGGAGTTTTTACTCATTGCTTCTACGAAGTTATTTAAAATTGCTGGAAGCCCGGGTAATCAACTTTTATTTTTTAAGGAGACATCTATCGGAAAAGAAGCGCTTATCTCAAGGGATCGCGGATAAAAACAAACAAACGTGGGGTATGACGCACCAATCTCCCTGGATTTTCGAACTTTTTTGTTGAAACAGAATAACCAGAATCGCTCATCAAACCCTGTGCTTGTGTAAATGATCAAGGCTAAGTTATCCTATTGAATATCACTGGTTTTGGGCTTACGATCAGAGTGTATTGTCTGTTCTGATGCTACGACTTACCAGCTGTTCTGGGTGCGTAGAATAGCTGTTGAACTTTCTTTGGTGTTTGGTGATCGGAACTGCCTAACACCAAACGGGTATACCGACAAAAATTCTTCGACGTGTTATAATAGAGAAAATATTCATAAATTGAATGCTTGCAAAATCATAAATGCACGATTCTTTGTGACATCTATATTCCTATAAAAATATCCGAAAAATATATATATCACTATGCTGGTTATAGTATATATTTATATGAGCGCCGTTCCATACGTAATAGTTTTACTATTCAACTAAAGAAAGGTAAAAGAGCTAAAAAGATTAAAAGGCACACAATAAAACGTGTGAACATTTCTGCTCCAAAAGTAATTGTTTCCATAATCACCACCCTTCTATGTAATTTTCCATGTGATGAAGTAATGACAGCGCATGCTCGTCAAGAAGGTGTTTTGTCAATGACATTTATCGTCATTCTAAAATCAAGAAACCTAGGAACCCATCTTCTAATTGTGCTAACATTAATTGCATCGGTTCAGGTGTGTGTGGGTGTGTGTGTGCATGTGTGTGTGTGTATGTGTGTGTGTGCAGGTGTGCACATACCTTTTTAATTTAGTCTCCTCTAGGCTGTAGGAATAGTAACAGTATAAAATTCACAATTACTTTAGACTTGTACACAATTATTGTGAAGTAAATTAATTATTAATAAAGGCAAAGATTCGCGCAGGTTTCTGAATTCCATTCGGAAATGCACATGCCCACTGAGGTGTAACTTAAATTAGAAACGTTTTTGATCGTCGAAAGCAGGTGGAATAAAACCAAATCAATCACAATCAGATAATACAAATCATGTAATATTTCACATAAAATAGTAAACAAAGTCCAATCTTCTATGTGTGTTCTGGAAAGATACACACATACATACACACACAAATACCTACATACATACATGCATACATACATACGTACACACATATATTTATATACGTATAAAAACACACACAAATGTGCGAAAACACAGCCGCAGCCACACACACATCTATCTATCTATTTACACAGACACACACACACACACACACACACACACATATATATATATATATATATATATATACATACATATATATATATGATATATATATAGCGAAAATGGTAATTAGTAAAAACCTGAAGAGAGTGCTAAACACTATAGCATATATATATATATATATACATACATATATATATATATATGTGTGTGTGTGTTTATGTATATTATCATTTTATCTGCTTGATTACCCATGTTTCTATTACCGAATCGTATCAACGATCCGATAATTTCTTCATACTTTTCAGAAATAATTATTATGATTAGGAAAAAGGATATTAAAAAAAAGGAAAACGAACTTTAATCAGACATCAGCATCAGTTAGGTTTTAAGAAACATAAGACGGCGATAAGGGCGAGAGGGGTTTTAAAATATCAAACCAGACACGTATAGGAATAAAAGGTGCAAGGGGAGAGAGATAGAGAAGTAAGGGTGGGAAAGAAGGGCGTGAGTTTGGATAAAACTGTGAAGGCAGAGGTAGGGAGAGAAAAAGAGAGAGTAAGAAATAAGAGAAAGGAGGGAGACAAGCAATTAATAATGTAGCGCTAAATTGCGCAAAGAAGATAGGCATAACGGTTAGTCTTTGAATACATGTAATAATATGGAGTTTGACACGTAAAATATCCACCTTGTCTTGATTAATATATATATATATATATATATATATATATATATATATATATATATATATATATACAGCTCTCAGCGCAGATCATTTTATAATCATTAGAGCACTATGGCCGGATGTTACGTTATTTAAAAAATAAATGATAAAATTTCAACTATATTGCTCGCGGTTGAGATTAGCCTTCAGATAAGTTCCTTGCTAATGGAGGCAGAAATACCAATTCCGACGTACGCTGTTTTTGTTTTGTTTTTGTTTTAATTATTTTAAAGCGGTCATTTTATTTAATTTTAAACACGGGTTTCGATGCCAGTTGTTAATAGGTATTTTTGCTCATTTAACCATTTGAAAACATGACACTCCTATAAATACTCTAAATCTTATATATCGTTTGCCTATGGTTTTAACTAACGTCAAATTTTATCATCGCTTGTAAGTTTTTTTTTCTTTTTTACCTAGATAACCGAGCATTCTAGAAACATTATTTACTTGAATCTCAAAAACTTTTAAAACAAAGAACGCCGAAAATTTGTTAAATATATATATATATATATATATATATATATATATATATATATAAATTTGTATTTTTTGTGTTGATATTAAGATTGACAAGTGAAGCATGCATGGTCCCACGTGAGTGCGCAGTGAGCGAGGCATAAAAAATGACCAAGTTCAGCACCCCCCTTTATTAGCCCCAAAATACCCCAGGGGACGTCAAATCCTTGTGAAAATGAATAAACGGTGCTGTTTTCGGTCTTAACATATGAACATTGTAGTTCTGCACCATGCCAAAAAAGAAATGACTAAATCCATCATTTGTCTCCCTCCTAGTTAACCTCGAAGTCCTCAAAGCTTTAACGTATTTAAATTGTAGTTCAGGAAATTTTGGACAAACATGGAATAGTCCCCAAAATGGGCTGTTTTTATTAGCCCTAAAAGAACCCCTGATGCACACCCAAGAGTTATCGCGGAGTACAGACAAACAAAATTATCTAGAAATCAGTTAGTTCAACTTTTCAGTAAGTTTTACAAAAATCCAAGACATCATTTTTGTTTAATAAGCACACGAGTGTAAATTATAGCCATTTTTAAATGGAGGGGTCCACCGGAGGTTTCCCGGAAAAATCGTTCTGTTGCTTTTTTACTCATAGTATGTTTAATGTTTGTGCAAAATTAAAAAAAAAATCCAAGGCGTAGTTATTGAGAAAAGTTCGGATAGCGAACGGGCGAACAGACAAGGGTAAATTTACAGGTCCGTCTTCCCTTTGTCAGGCGACCAAAATTTCTTATTTTTCTATTAAATTTTCAAAGGAAATAGAACTTGCTATATATGGGTCGTAGAATTGCCTTGCCCTGCAAAAGCTCTAGCTTATTTGTATATTATTTGAAACGTTCATTTTAAATTAAATCCCTTTTAGTTTTTTTTCATTTTTCTGATGGGATGATCATCTTTCAAAAAATCACTACCAGTTATTATATTCATGCAGATATTCTACATGATTTATACATGCGTAATTTTTTTGCGTAAAAATGTTATAATAAAAATGAACCTCTTGGTCTCTCTCTTTCTCTCTTTCTCTCTCTCTCTCTCTCTCTCTATATATATATATATATGTATATGTATATATGTATGCGTATATATATGTATTTGTTAAAAAAATGCCTACCAAAATTCTCCTCGACAGACATGAAACTTAATGTACGGAGAATTCGAATATATGTTACACTTTATAGTTGAGGTTAAGCCGGGGAAAATCGCTGCAAATGTGTAAAAAAAAGTGAATTTTCCAGAGGAAGGTCGAACGTCAGTATTACGAATAGGCCTGCGTTATTAGTAGCTATTAGTCCATGTTTTAATGTTTAGTCTTACAGCAAACATGTCTTCTATAGCTCAGGTATTAAAGTCGAAGAAAGAAATCATAAGCTCAACGTTTTGGTGTCGATCCTCGGTGGGGGCGAACGAGTCAAATTTTTTGTTAAATTTTTAAATCATTATTATATATTGGGCCCAATATAATCTATACATCTATATATCTATAAAAGTGAACACGCCTTTATCTGTTTGTTTGTGCACATTTCCCTACTAAATAACTTTGTCAATTTTCAGTTAATAGACTCGAGGTTTAAGATAAGCGTTATAAAGATTTGGAAAAAGTTTTAAAAATTCAACGATTTGGCCTTTGAAAACTCTACCAAGCTCCTCCGACAATTTTGGGTCTAAACATTTAAAAATTTAGATGTAGGTTACTTGGACATATATCAAACGTTAAAATTCGATTTGAGCCCAAAAATCTAAAGATTAAGGGTAAAAGTTGGGGTTAAAGTTTTTAAAAAATTTGACCCCTGTTGTCTCTATCAAATTACTCAGCCAATTCCTGGTCTAAAAATTTGAAATTTTACAAAAATAGGTATTCAGAGTGGAGGGAAGCTTTTTAATCGGTTTGACTAGAAAATCTGAACTGCTAAGGGAGTAAAGTTCAAAAGATTAGACCTTTGTGTTGTCTAGCAAACTATTCAGCCAATTTTCGGTCTAAACGTTTAAAATCTATACATAACTGGTATTCAGACATGCGGCAAGAATTGTAATGCGTTTGGGTCGAATATTTGGCTGCCTAACCAAATTTTTTCGACAATTTTTGGGCTAAACACTTGAAATTTCAGATGCAGGTAACTTAGACATGGGTGCACCTTTTTTTTGGGGGGGATTTGAGAAAAATACTAAAATTTAAAGGGGGTCCATATAGAAGTCCAATATGTAAAAAATTCACCTCTGCGGTCTCTACCAAATAAGTCAGACAATTTTTCGTCTAAACATTTGAAATCTTACATAAAGTGTGTTCACAGGAAAAGAAGATTATAGACAGTAAAAAGGGATCGAACAAAGCCGGGCTGAACTGCTTGTATATTAATAAATACGAAATCTGCATAATATTTAAGCGTATTTAATCACCGGGCAATGAGGCGCGAAATATATATATATATATATATATATATATATATATATATAAATAAATATGTATATATATATATATGTGTGTGTGTATATATACATGCATATATATGTGTATATATATGTGTATATATGTATATATGTATATATGTATGTATGTATGTGTATATGTTTCTTGTGAAAGGTTGGTAAGGGGGGATAAGGGATTGAAGCTCAGACGAGCACTTTCCATGGAAATAACGATAAAACCAAGACAGGCTCGCAACGTCTCTTCTGTGGCACCCCCACTAAACCACGAAGTCTATTTTGTACTCTGTCAAGGCAGGATAGGCTGTTTGTAGCAGATGTGGCAGCAGTACTCCATCGTTGGACGTACTTGGTTTTTATACAGATAGAGAATTGCATCAGTAGTGAGATATCTTCTGGAGAGATAGAAGGATCCCACGATTTTCCCAGCGTCCCTGGCACCAGATTTGATGTAAGTGTTCCATTTCAGATCAGGAGTAAAATCAAACCCAGAAAGTTGTCAAAACATGGATTCTCTCCAAGACGAGAGTCATCCATTTCAATTGATGCCAGATGGGATCAGAGCGTTGATGATGTAAAGATAGAGGCTTGGTTTTAGATGCATTAAAAGTGACCAGCCACCTCGTCCCCCATTGTACTATATGCTCAAGATCAGAGGAGAGAGAATGGTCAGTTACGGCCTTTCATGTGTTGCCATAGATAGTCGTGTCATCAGCATAGATGTAAACGAATGACCTGTGGAAATTTTACAAGGGATTGATCCATATGTAATATATTGATGTTGGCATTCTGTAGATATTCAGCGTAAATGGAGAGACTTTAATACTATTGAAGCTTTTTTGTTAACACTGCAACGATATTTGTCCAACCTAGTAAGGACGCCCGGCGTAACCAGTTCGCAAACTACGCTTAAATATGATGTTTTAATCTTTCAGACTTTGCATATATTATAGTTAGTTGTAGAGTTAATGCTCTATCAATGTTATATATTATAAAGATGCGATTTAAAAATAAATATCTATTGTTTGGAAAGGGATGAGTTGTGAAACAACGAAACAGGTCTGTATGTCGATGACTAAAATATATTTTATAAAGCTCCCCTCTTCGGTAGAGCACTATCGTAAATTATCTTACTCGCTACTTAATTTAGCTGAAATAATGCGAAGCTCGCGGTTTGTTTACAAACAAACGTTTGAGCCCTCTACGAGTGGCGGACGGATGTTTATTTAAATAGACATTCGGACAGTTTAATTTCGGCCACCGATTCCGTAGTCAGGGGGTAGGACTGCCGACTGTCATCACGAGGGTTCTAGGTTCGATCCTCGGCTTGGGAGAGGTGTTAGTCTAGCGGCACTGATGAGTTGTGAAACAACGAAACAGGTCTGTATGTCGATGACTAAAATATATTTTATATTTATATATATATATATATATATATATACATAATTTTATATAACTTTAGTTCCTTCAGGTATAAACGAAACTGAAATCAAAACTTATTGAAAACTCTTGATAACATTTCTTCTGAAAAAAGTAAAATAGATTATTAAGCCGCCATCAGCATTAATCTGAACCGAAACCAAAACTTCTGCAGAATTTTTGTTAAAATTATTTTACAAAACATATTATTGGAGTGCCCTTAGTTTCGAAACCGAAAGCAAATTTTATGAGGGATTCTTGGTAAAAGTATTTATTACAAGACATTGAAGTACATAAAAATTAAACGACCTGGATGTAAGCGTGACACAGAGAGTAACCCACATGTTATCGTATTAATATTTATAAAAAAAAAAGTAAATAAACAGAAATGATATATAAATTTACGTTCAGATGAAACAAAGTCTTACTCACTGACCGTATTAAATTTAAATAGTTCAACTTATCGAAAATAAATCTAAATCACCCTCAATATTTTCTTTAATTTTCTATTTTGAGCTATTATCAAGACTCCTAAGATGTAATCCCTCATGTCAAACATTATTTTTCTTACGTAACACTATGCATTACTTGTTTTTACTGAATAAGCACTTCAAAATCAGTTCAACAACAGCCAACTAAGCCAACTATGTGAAAAACCCGATTTTGCTCTTTTTAAAACAAGTGTAAAAGAAAAACCGGATTTTCTACTTGGTTTCAAGTCTAAGTCTTATCTTGTAAATGAACAACTTCTAATAAAAAGAATCTGTGCTTGTTTCATTTATTTTTCATTGTAAAATAAACAAAAAGAAAGAAAAGAATCCGTTTGGAAAGGAAAATACGGCTTTTATTTTTTCCGATTTTAATACCGCAAAAAGTTCCGGTTTCTTCGATTCTCGATTTCAATTCCGAATAATCGTACCAACACTAATGTGTATGTATATATATATATATATATATATATATATATATATATATATATATGTATATATATGTATATATATGTATATATATATATGTATATATATGTATACATATGTATATATATATGTATATATATATATGTATATATATATGTATATATATGTATATATATGTATATATATATGTATATATATGTATATATATATGTATATATATGTATATATATATGTATGTATATATATCTATATATATGTATATATATGTATATATATGTATATATACATATATATATATATATATATATATATATATATATATATATATATAATGAAAATTACAATTGTATTTACCAAAATGATCCAATATGGTAAAATTAAAGTAAATTATAAATATTAAAGAATTAATATTTATCAATTATCTCAGCCAGATGTAAAATCTCGATAAAACCAAATAGTAAATAGAGCTTTTAATATGAGCAAACAGTTAATAAAATATGTTAAAAATAGCTTTGAAATCAGTTAAAACCATATTTAATCTGAAAAGGAAACACTAGATAAATGGATAGTCCTTCATCCTCGGAGTTTCGTAGAATACTCTCCTTCTCATCAGATGGTATGCAGAAGTATTTGATGAAACAGCAAGTTAAAGATCTTACTTGAAAACAAACAAAAAAAAACTGAAGCAGAGAGAATATAGTGAAGTAAAATGTGATTACACATGAATGTATAGTTCAGTGGAAAATAAAAAAAATCCAGTGACGGTAAAATCCAAATGTAAAACTTCAAGAAAGTTAAATGAATTTCCACTCTTACAAGTAAAATGCAAGGAAATCCCCCCTTTTTTAAACCAAGTAAGATCTGTGACTTACTTGTAGTTTCATTAAATACTTTTATATGCAAAATCCGATCCTGCATTTTGCTAATTCCTGCCCTCTGATGAGAAGGAGAGTATTTCTTCGAAACTCCGCGGATTAAGGACTATCCACTTATCTTGTGTTTCCTTTTTTAAAATTAAATATGTTTTTAACTCTTTTTCAAGATGTCTTTTAACATGTTTTATTAATCATTTGTTTATATTATAAGCTCTATTTCCTGTTCGGTTTTATTGAGCTTTTACATCTGGCTGAGTTTATTTTACTTGTAAATATTAACTCTTTAATATTTATAATATAGTTTAAGTTTACCATTTTGATTACCTTGGTAAACTTATTGTAATTTTTATTATATATATACATATATATATATATATATATTTATATATACATATATATATATATATAAATATATATTGTTACGACTCGGCTATCTCCACGAAAACTGTAGTGATATAATCGCAACTATATTAAAGAAATCATTTGTTTCCTCCGGGATTAAAACGTAAATAAATAAATACAGGAAGGGATTATCCAAATTCTCTAGAGACAACGGTAAAACATAAGACAGATAAAACACAACTGAAATAAAACAAAAGGCCGATGGAAGTTTTGAATGTAAGTTTATTTATAACAACACAAAAATAAATAAATAAAATGCAATTATTTTGATAATTTACAGAAGCAATGCATGAAAGAAAATAAATTGTCTTGATCGAGAGAGAATGTTCCGACGAGCACACAAGGAGATTACCAGCTGCTCTGGCTAGGACTGATTCTTTCTGCTTCATGTGGGTTGACATGATACGGGTGTTGTTTAATGGGGAGGGCATTTTCAATCTCTACATCATGTTGAACAAGGTTCGTTCGTTTGGGGACATCCGGAAAGAGATCGCTGTAGTCCCGAATAAGGAGGGTTATATCCTCTCTTTTGTTACTTGCCAAATTATATACGAGGGAGGTAAGATTGGCTAATATTTCTGAATTTGATAACCTCAGGGGGTGTTGGTTTTTCTCCGAGATCTCTTCGTTGTCATCCATTGGTTTCCTCACGGAAGCGGCGCAGTGGTGACCACGATAAGGTTTAATTTATCGTTTTCAAAATACGCTTTTAGCGTATTGATGTGGAACATCTGTGTTGTCTTTCTACGATCAGTGGTATTAATTGCATAGTTTAGTTTGCTGATCTTCCGAGCTATGGTATAAGGGCCTTGGAACCGAGCCTTAAGTGGATGATCAGATAAGGGTAACAAAACAAACATTTTGTCTCCAACTTCGAAGCTCCACGGGACAGCATTTTGGTCATAATGCTTCTTCATTCTGGCTGGAGTTGACCGCAGTCTTTCGCGTGCCAGTTGCCATTTTTCTTTCAACAATGCTAGGGGCCGCGTACCGAATAACCAAACATTAACTCAAATGGGCTGAATCCCAAAGATTCCTGGGTAGCATCTTGTGCTGAAAACATCAAGAAGGGAATATCCTCATCCCAATCCTTCTGGTGACCAAGGCAATAAGTTCGGATCATGGTCTTCAGTGTAGAATAGAAACCTTTCCAAGGCGCCCTGGGATTGGGGGTGATATGCGCTTGACTTGACTGTTTGTATGCCCAGCATGTTCATGGACTGTTGAAACCTCCTGGACATAAAATTCGATCCTTGATTGGATTGGATTATTTTTAACAGTCCAACCATGGAGAAGAAGTTGAGAGGGCCTTTATGATTTTCTCAGCAGATAAGTTTCTGAGTGGGATTGCTTCCTGGAATCTGGTGGATGCGCAGATGAGGGGTAATATATACATCTGGCAAATGTGACAAGTTCAGTAATAGTTAGTTACGTCTTTGCATACCCCTGCGCAATATAAATGTTTAGTGATTCTCTCGTAATCTTGCGAATGCCTAAGTGACCTTCCAAGGGGAGTTCATGAGCCACTTCTAATATTTCGGCCTTGCGTGTGTTAGGTAATACTAGTTGGTATAATACTGGCGATGTGCCCGACCTTTTTACATTAGTGGCACGTTATGATTCTCCATCCGCCTGTTTGACGATAGGTAGGAGGCCGATGGGGGTACTTGCTTCTTAATGCAGGAGGTCGGTACACATTGTTCTCGCCAACAGTTTTTGTGGTACGATCGATGTTAGTTATCATTCGGTAGTCCCTATGATCTGTTTGCTCGAATAGGCTAGTAGGTCTGCTTTTGCCTAGCTGCCATATGATAAGTCATTGTAAGCTGCTTCTTATTCGGGAATGCTTTCAAATCATCGTGGATGAAACTCTTAAATTCTTCGATTAAAATTAGCTCTCGGAGCTTATCGTAGTCCGATTCTACCTCGTTGGAAGACCTCCATCTGTCGAAGTATACTTCCATTTGTCGGAAGAATTCTACATATGATTGATTTTCCAATTGTTTATACGATCATAATCTCTGTCGGTATGCTTCAGGCAACATTTCTTAAGTTTTGAGAATGGGTGATATCACAACGTTGTAATCAGCGAAGTCCGCGTTAGACATAGATGCAAAGACCTCTTGTGCTCTTCCTCTTAATGCGGTCTGCAGTAACATTGACCCTGCTTCTCTGGGCCATTCTAAATTTACAACAATTTTTTCAAAATGTTGAACATATCGATCAACGTCTTCCGCGTTGAACGTAGGTACTAACCTAAGCTGTCTTGTTATATCGAATTCATTTCTTCTTTATTGATGTAAAGTTCTTGCCTGTAACTCCCTATGTCTAGTCTCTTGTTCTATACGTGATCTCTCTATATCTGCTTCCATTCTAGTCTTCTATATTTCTAATTCTATCTCCCTCTCACGTAAATTGGATTCGATTTTTAGTCTTTCCAGCTCGGTTTGTTCTTTTGAAAAATCATGAGGATCGTCTAATAAATCTTCTAAAAGGTTTTCATCTAGAATTTCCTCATGGACTAAGTGTTCTGTAATCATTCTAACTAACTCTATTTTATGTAAAGACGGTCTACCGACTGCTAATAGGCCGTCTTTTTTTAATTTACAGAGCCCTTCAAATGTAAGAGATTTTACAAAATTACTTACTAGAGACATGTTTTATTTATTTATTTATTTATTTATTTATTTTTTTACTATTTTACACCACTTGTTATCTCAAATGTGTCCACTGTCTGGTGTGTCTCTGAAGAAGGATATAAATATCCCGGACGAGAGCCCAATATATGTTACGGTTCGGCTTTCTCCCCGGGGAACTGTACAGATATGATCGCAACGATAATAATATTTTTTTCTTCCGGGATTAAAACGTAAATAAATAAATACGGGAAGGGATTATCCAAACTCTTCAGAGACAACAGTAAAACATAAGACAGAAAATCACAACTGAAATAAAACAAAAGACCGAAGGAAATTATGAATGTAAGTTTATTTATAACAACACAAAAATAAATAAATAAAATGCAATTATTTTGATAATTTACAAAAGTAATGCATGAAAGAAAATAAATTGTCTTGATCGAGAGAGAATGTTCAAGAAAAAATGTCAGATCTCAATACGACATTTTCATTCTGGTTATGGTTGTCTGCTCAGTTCAAACAAAGAGAGAGTAAGGGAGAGAGAGAGAGAGAGAGATTTTGTTTCACTCACTGCCTTAGCGACTTTACTTCGTTCTTATTTTTATCTTATTTCCTTCGAGAAAAAAAACTGGCTCCAAATATATCAAATAGACTCCTTTTTTATTACATTTTCACTCGAAACAAGGCACATTGCCACTTTGGTGTAGGAGGCTACTATCAGGGGCAACAACTGCTGGGGCACTATGTAAGGATTTGGGCAGCAAGATGTCTGTTAACGTTGCATATGAACTACTGCACGTCAGTACATTTGGGGAAGCAAGGACCTGGAATGGAATTCCAAAGGTTAGCGGTTCTGAGGAAGAAACTACTGGAGTAGAAAGATATTTTACATCTAGGGATCTCTACAGTGTGGGAGTGGGATTTTGCAGCCTGTCGGGTCTGTCGAGGGTGTTCACGTCGTTGGGGCACAAGTGCTTGCAGTTCGTTTGAGCATTCACCATTAAAATACTTGTAGAACAGGCAGAGGGATGCAACGTTTCGTCGATGGGACAGAGGCTGAAACTTAGATGACAGTTTAGTGCCTATCAGATTTGCGACTCTCTTTTGAACCTTGTCTAGGAGCGAGAGACTAGTAGCCGATGCACCAGCCCAAATATGACAGCAATACTCCATACATGGGCGAATGGTTGCCTGATAGAGGTAAGGATACTTTTGGGTGTTTGTTGTTTCTAGCACGGTAGAGAGAGCCCACCTTCCTTGCAGCGGCACTGGCAATGCCGTCGATATAATTGTTCCCAATCATGTGTCCTGTGAACGTTAGGCCAAGGAGCTGGAAAGACGTACTCTCAGATAAAAAGTCGTTGACCATTGCTATAGGTGGTAGAAAAGGTTTGTTGTAATTATTTAATTAAACTAGTTTAGTCTTGACGGCATTGAACGTGACCATCCATTTTTGTCCCCATTCCACTACAGATTGGAGGTCATCCTCTAGTGTTTCTGCCATTTCTTTAGATAAGTGTTCATTTGTTTTCCTGTCGTGCCTGTTATAGAGTGTGGTGTCATCAGCATATATACCCATCTCAGAGGCAATTTTGTCGGGGAGGTCATTTATGAATATCAGGAAAAGTAGAGGTCCAAGGTAAGACCCCTGGGGCACTCCCGCATTTATATCATATTGTTTCGATGTACGACTGTCGAGGAAAACCTGGATTTTTCTCTTATCTAAGAAGGATTTAATTATGTTAAGTATTCTACCAGTGATACCGTATGATCTAATGTTCCTGAGAAGACCCTCATGCCATAACCTGTCAAAAGCCTTAGATATATCTAGAGCTACCGCTCTGGCCTACCCCGCTTTGCCCAGTGAATGCTATATACATTCAGAGATTACAGTTAAGATGTCTGTTGTTTGTAAATCAGCAGTTTAGCATATTTAAGGTGGTGGACAACAGCATTGTTAATTAAGGTATCAAATATTTTGGCAAAAAGTGGGAGGAGGCTAATGGGGCGATAATTTAATGGGCCAATACTTTCGCCAGAATTCTTTAACACTGGTACTACAGAAGCAGTTTTCCAACAGCCCAGAAAGCAAGATTCATTAAGGCATTTGTTGTAGAGTTTAGAGGAAATAGGAGCTACTTCGGCTGAGCAATTTTTTAATAGCACAGCTGGGATAAGATCGGGTCCACATGCCTTTGAAGCGTCAAGGTTTTTTATGATAGCACGCACCTGAGCAGGGGTGATCTTCAAATCGTCTAGCGTGGCGTGTGTTCACATAGGAAATTCAGGTACGAGGTGGTTGGAAGGGTCCAGTGTGGAGTTTGAGGCAAACCGACTGGCAAGCATGTTTGCCTTTTCACTGGGGAAATTGTTTATTGCCCATTATTTACTACACTGTTGTAGATTTTCCAGAAGTCACGAGTTCCTAGTTTTTGTGATTCGATGCGTTTTTTAGTGGTTTCCGTAAATTGCCTCTTAGCTGTCGCTATTTCTTTCTTAACGTTACCTCTAGCTTCTATGTACTTCTGCCTGTTTGAACTGGACTTATGTTGGTTAAATCTACGGTATGCATGCTGTCTTTGAGCAATGGTAGTTTCGCAAGTCGAAGTAAACAACTGGGGAGAGTGGGGCTTGCTATAAAATTTCCGCATGGGAACATGCGCTTCGATTGCAGTTTTGAAACATTCAGTTGTGTCGTTTGCGCACTGTTCAGCAGGAAGGGAAAATATTTCCCCATGGGCATCTCTGACAGTCAGCGTTTTATTAATATCTCGTTGTTTTGAGCATTGGCTCTTCAGTTTCTGCTTTAGAGTTTAGGCTGATTTCAACCATTATCACTACATTATCAGCGTTCCCAAGTGGGCTGTCGGCATTCGTTATACAATCATCAGGAATAGTCAAAAACATATCTAAAAGTGATGCGTGCAGGGAAACGGGTTGGAAAAGTAACAATTTGTGATAGGGAGTTAGATATAGGGAAGCTATTAGTTGTGCTGCCCGCTGCATCTGTGTAAATAGAGAATCCAAACCAGTGTTTGTGATGGGCGTTAAAGTCACCAAATACATGTACTTGTGCGCTAGTGTCAAATGAGAGTGATGTGTCTATGCTGTCAAAGACTTTGTTTATTATGGGTTAGTCTTGGGTCAGGGGAGAGCGGTAGAGAAAGTAAAAGTAGCTAATGTTGGGTTGCATGATTAGTCTAAAGCACATAAAGGCTTGATTATCCGATTCTTGGTTTGTTTCTCTAGTCAAGTGAAGGGCATTATGAATGTAAATTCCAAGTCCGTGCATGTGTCTGTCAGCGTCCTTACGGCAGAGTGGGAGATATCCAGGCATGTTAAAGTTGTAAGATGGGATCGAGGAGTGTAGGTTAGTCTCAGTTAGTGCTAAGATATCCGGGGTATTTGTTAGGAGACATGCTTCAACATCAGCTAAATTAGTTCTTAGCCCACGGATATTTGTGAATGCAAGTCTCAAGGTAGGAGGCAAGTTGGATTTGTTTGACCCTAAGCCTGATTTAAGCTAATTTTTAGATTGTACTGTCATCATATTTTCAACGAGTTTCGGTTAGGTATGGGGGAGCTGAACAGAAGGTTATGTAGAGTATCACACATGCATCAAAAGTAGACCACAAGCTGACCTTTCTTCAACTAGGATTGTGGCCTCAGGAAAGCGCATCGGGGGTGAGTGTAGGGTCCGTTTCCATGCCCGACATGGCACTACAAACATTCCAATATTATACAACTGTTGATGAAGCAGCCGCTCTAAGCGCTACCAAAGAGTTAGCGCCCTTGTACTACCATCAGAAACAGCAGCCAGTAACTGTCAATCCGGTACTCTCCACCCATCAGAAGAAGGTCAACCCAGTGTAATTGCTCAGGCATATATGGTACTCATGCACTCCCAAGTGCCCAGTTTTAGGGGTCGGGTGTGTCGGGAGTGGGGAAACGACGTTCATTGCCCTAGACAAGAAACAGTCTACCACTGGTTGTTTCTGTCGAATCACTGTGATATTGTCTCTGCGCCTGACTAATAGGCAATTTTTTTAAGCGCACCTCCCTGACTGTAATCCACCGCAGTATTACTGCTAATCATATATCTGTTCCCAGTGTCACGTTGTCGGCTCCTTCCCTCAGCAACGAGGAGCAGACTGTCTCTTGTGTCCTTCATAAGCGCCCACGTTAAAACGCCCCCTCTCTCTCTCTCTCTCTCTCTCTCTCTCTCTCTCTCTCTATATATATATATATATATATATATATATATATATATATATATAGTTTCACCTCAACCTCTCTATACAGCCTGCCAGCGTTCGCTAGCTGATTTCTTTATTTTTTTCTTTCTTTCTCCTCTACTGTCAGCGCTCGTTAGCTACTCTTTCTTTTCTTTTTTTTTACCACTCTCTATATATCTCTTCATATCCCCTCTCGTTGTGATTGTTTTCTTGTTTTTTTTTTGTTTGTTTTTTTTTTTGACTGAGCGCAGACGGCAACCCAATTGATGAAAATAAAAAAAATAAAAACTCCCATTCTCTCTCGATTTCGAACAACATATAAAAGAATAATTAATAACATTTTTTTACTAAAAATGTAACAATATATATATATATGAGAGAGAGAGATAACGCGCTTATTATTCCCAAACGGTCATACATCTGGTACCAGGCTCAATTTTTCTGAACTGCGGTTAACCAAAATCCGCGTGTCAACGAGATTATGCTGTATATATGTCTTGCGAATAGATGAACAACAGCAGTATAAGACGAGAAAAAGCACATATTCAAATTAGGAACTGTGCGCGAGAAGAAAAAGAAAAGCAAGGAGAAAATGTACCACTTGTTCGGAGGAGTAAAAGTCTATATCGAAGAAAATGGCCGTGTAAAATCGGAGGTAAAAAATAGCTAGTATCGGCTGACGTGAGGTCAGAGACTAAAAGTGCACACCGGCAAGGGTGAAAGATTGCTAGAGTCTTTTAACCTTTGTCGAGACGGGATATTACAGTGATAAAACTATTATTAAAAAAAAAAAAAAAAAAAAACTGACCCTGATTTTTATTTGTTTATTTCCTTTGTTTGTTTATAACTGCAACGCTATATGCAGGAAATGATTAATTGGCATTTTATACTACGTAAAATAGATTAGTAAGAAGATATATCCTAAGGGTTCTTGGTATTCATATTACGACATCATCCTTTCCTTATTAAATAATCGATAACAGTTTGTGTAAACAAATTAACGTTGAATGGTATTGTGCAATTATCAATTGAGTCTAATTTCTACTGCGTAATATTTTTTTTTAAATGGCAAAGAACAGAAATCGCTGAGAAGAGGTTTAGAATCAAATCGTGTTATCACGTTAAGGCTCCATTAAAAAAGAAGGAAAATCTCTCGGTCACGAAATGTTACACAACATAATAACCCCCGTAATTTATCAGTTGCAGAGCAGCACTGTTCTACCGATCTATTGAAACGTAATTGTGGCGAGTCACTAATGTCTTTTACTTGACAAGAAAATAATATCGGTGGATTACAAAAGAAAAGAAAAATAAGTACTGAGCGTAGAAATAATAAGGGGTAATTATTCTAAGTGGTTGAATCAAAGCTACTGTTCCAGACAAGTTACTATTTTACCTTGAACAATATTACTTGAGAAATTGTTTTAGATGTTTTTATCTAAGATTGTTCCTTGTAAAAGCACATGGTTATGAATTTTGGAACACCAAACGATTTTCTATTTTATAAAATTACTAGCATTTCAGCCCGGCGTTGCCCGGGTGTTTGGAGGTGTATGCTGAGCAAAAAAAAAAAAAAGAGTAATTTTTTTTTTAATTTGACCCCTATTATGACCCCTTAAAATTTATAGTTTCGGGCTCGAATCACTTTATTAAGTTAGATCCAGGTTCAAGGAACCTATATCTAAAATTTCAAGTGTCTAGACCCAAAATTGTCGGAGGAGTTTGGTAGAGTTCTTAAAGGTTAAATCGTTGAAATTTGACCCCTTAACAGCCAGATTTCTGGCTGACACCCGTCACATCGATTTTCCCAAATCTCAGTACCCGGTATTTCAAATTTCGAGTCTATAGACTAAAAATTGACATAGTTATTGCGTAGGGAAATGTACACAGACAGACACACACACAGACAGACACACAGACAGACACGTTCACTTTTATAGATATATAGATAACGACTACCCACATTCTCCATCAGATGAACGTAAAACGAATCAGTAACTGTTTGCATGCAAGCGAATTTCTTTTTTAAACTTAAAATGAAATACTCTTCCTCAAAAAATCTCAGATACAAAAAATAGATGTAATGTATCTTTTTCATTTATTAGTTATTATTTAAAGAAGAAGAACACAAACGATTTGCCAGATGCTAGTGTCTATTTCATTGAATATTTATGCATTACAGAAATAAATTCTTCAGGGACATACATCTGTTCAGCGTAGTTTTTCTGTTTCTAGGAATCGAACACCGGACCTTACGTATTATAGTCGACCTTTCATTTGTTATTATATGAAGCCATAGATAATTTCACTGTTCATTTCTATGACTTATATATTTTACGTAGATTTGTTTTTGATTTGTTAAACGATGATGTGCCTCACAAAGCGTCTCCACCTTGAAGACTTATTTATTTTTATTAGGACGTTAACAAATTATTCATTTATTCTTTTTAAACAATATGCATAAAAGTTTCGAGGCCCAAGCTTTCCTCATCAAAGCCTGCCTGATTCCAGGAACGGTACCCAGGACCTTATGCATTACAGTCCGGCCTCTATCTCATTGCGTTATCCATTACATTATTACATTTCTAAGAAACAAAATCTTCAAGTGGAGACGCTAAGTTAAGTAAATTATTATTTTAAATAATCAGCATCAACTATATACATACATATATATATGTATATATATATATATATATATATATATATATATATATATACATACACACATATGAACAAATGATTAATAAAACATGGTAAAAGACATCTTGAAAAAGAGTTAAAAACATATTTAATTTTAAAAAAGGAAAAACAAGATAAGTGGATAGTCCTTAATCCGCGGAGTTTCGAAGAAATACTCGCCTTTTCATCCGAGGGCAGGAATAAGCAAAATGCAGGATCGGATTTTGCATATAAAACTATATAATGAAACTACAAGTAAGTCACAGATCTTACTTGGTTAAAAAAAAGGGTGAGGTAAGGGGAACAGGAGGAAAAAGAAAAATGATAAAAAGATTTCACATGAATGGACAGTCCGGTGAAGGGTAAAAATCCAAAAATGGTAAAATCCAAAACGGTCGGATTTAAAATTGGCTGAGTTTATTTTAGTTGTAAATATTAACTTTTTATTATTTATAATATATTTTAAGTTTACTATTTTGATTACCTTGGTAAACTTATTGTAATTTTTATTCATATATATATATATATATATATATACATATATATACATATATATATATATACATATATATATATACATACATATATATATATATATATATATATATATACTAGCAAAAATACCCGTCGTTGACTGGGTTCAACAACAGCCTACAGAGAATGGACTCTGATTTATGAAAAAATGATAGATTATAAAAAGGAAGGGTTGTAAAGAGATAGCTTCGAATTTGGGGGTATCAAAACCAAAGCAAATACGATGAAAGTAAAAATAAAATAGAAAAACCCCATAATTTATTATACCACACATGTTCACACTGAAACACTTGCCAGAATATTCTGTGGATCTATATTAAAAAAAAACTTGTTAAACTTTGTGACATATTTAAATTCTATGGAGGTCAGGTGCGAACGAACACCCCATAATTTTATTATACCATATTTCTTCAAACTGAAACATAGTTATCAAAATATACTTACGCAGATAGATATGAAATGTCTTTATTAAAATATGTGCCAATTTTCATTCCATGGAGGCCAGCCGCAAACGCAGACCCCCACAATTTTACTATACCATCCCTATTAAAGTTAAAACATACTTATCAAAATATTCTTAAGTATATCTATATCAACAACACTTGTAAAAATTTTTTTTTAATGTTTAAATTTGTTATTTCCATACTTTGTGGACTAGGCGCGAACGTAGACTTCGCAATTTTCATGAACCACCGTTCTGCCAGATCAAACATACCCATTCTTGTGTCTCGATACATCTTCTATCATTATATGTAATCAGTTTTTTAAAATAGTCAACCATATAGGACCCTATTCGTGACCAGACACCCCCATCCACACAGACATCCAGCTTTATATATATATATATATATATATATATATATATATATATATATATATATATATACCCCTATTATTGGGTGGCAGTCATCAATGCAGTCCTTCTCCTCTGAAACAAGATTGATTTTCAAGTCTTAAATTTTCCGCATGTGGTCACATCCCATGCATGTACGCCTTCGCATTTTATACTTAACGGTTAATTTGGTTGGACAGTGCGTCGATAACTAGAGGCATGCTGAACTGATTGTCGGGCATTTGGCGTCAACCTGGAGTAGAAAAGTTCACAATATAGAACAATCGCTCCAAAATGCAAGGAAAAAGGAAATATTTTGTGGAAAATATCGAATCAGAATCATAATATATATATATATATATATATATATATATATATATATATATATAAAATTATTTGAAAAGGAGAACCGAGAGTTTATGAACTAATTTTAATCAACGTTTCGTCCCTATTTCAGTAGACATCATCAGGGTTTTCGAGATTAAAATACAAGTGAACATGAAAAAGTCCTAAAACCCTTCCGATTCTGGGCAGAATCTACACGTGTGAATGTGAAGAGGTTGAATCAATCTCTGCATTTATATATACACTAAAACGCACTATCACACAAATAAAAGATTTCTATAATTTAGCCCCATATTATAGGAAATATAATAATCAAGGTACAAACTAAAATACAGCTTCTGGATAAATCTGTATCTCATATCATTTTAACGAAGTAGAGCGGATATCGAAAAAAATATGTACATATGTATATGATTAACGTTTAATATATCATTCAACCACGGTAGTGGTTGAATATATGCTTAAGTCCGAAATTGAATGAATCGAGACACATTCAAACCCCCACCACTAATTCCGTTCGCAACCAAATTTAAAACAGGTTACAAAGTTGGATAGAACACCTCATTAGCTACATTTTGAATAAAAAATTTTAAAATTGGTTCTGTAGAAAAAAAGTTACAACAAAATATGTGGGTTCACAAACAGGAGAGTAAGTACATAAGTGACTAACGCTTTCTTTTTATTTTGCATAACTTTTTTTGTATATAAATATTTTTTACTGCGATGTTGCCAAAATGACATGTTAGCGTAACGGTTAGAGTACCGAGGGTTGGTGGAAAGATTTTAGGTTCAATCCCGTGTATCGTTTTTTTTATAATTAAAAAACAGAACTTTTTTTAATAACTAATTTTTTTAACTCTCCTTATGATTTTATAGCAAAAAAAAATGGTGAATTTATTGATTAAAAATATTAGGGAATTCTATGATATACATATTCTTTGAATGACCTCAAATTTTTCATTATCACATTTGATGAAAAATGTAGTCCCATTTTGGCAATGCGTCTGACCAATGATGCTTTTGAAGCCGCGACCAGCACTGCGATGTCATCAGCAGCAGCCTGGGCATAACTATTCCTATTTTTAAACTCCTTTAAAAGAGGATTAAGCATAGTAAAGGTGATAAAATCCCACTTTGGGGGTTTCATTTAACTACTTCCCTTTTAACAGTTACCCTCAGTAGTTCTACTTGAACTGTTCTGTGCCTCACCATATACTCAATCCATCGGATGAGTACTGGTGGCACATTGAGTTCTCGTAGCGACTTGAACATACTACTGAAGGGTATGTTGTCAAAAGCTCCAACGATATCTAAAAATGTTCCGAGTGGCATGTTCTTTTTTGTTAGTTTACGCTCTATACAGATCACGAATTCATGAACCGCAGTCTCGGTAGAGACCCTGGCTTGGAACTACTGTGATTGAATGATAACTATTGCATTAATGTGTGTTTGAGAGCTAATTTTTTTTGACAATCATTAATAAATATTATAGATTTATATATTAATACAATAGCAATGCCTGGAAAAATCATGGATTATATGGAAAAATGCGCGCATGAAAAGTAATATCCTTAAGATTTTATTAAACCTGGAAAAGTAAAGGACAAGAAATTCAACCTGGAAAAGTAAAGAACAAGATATTCTAGTAAAGTAAAAAATAAGAATTTTTTAGACTTAAAATATTGCAGCTAAAAATAAAATTTGAATATTGATAAATATTTTATTTATTATTTGCATATGTTGTTGTTTATTATTAAGTTAGAAAGAATTAAATGGTCCTAATTATGATATAATAAAATGATTAATTTTTATGTAAATTATAAAATGATTAATTCCATCTACTAACTAACTAACTAATGAATTAATTTTATTCAAACAATTTTCACTACATAAATATATGCAAATAATAAGGGGGGAATAAGTTCAATCCAGTGACTTTCTAACTCAACAATAAACAACAACATATGCAAATAATAAATAAAGTATTAATCAATATTCAAATTTTATTTTTAACTGCAATATTTTAAGTCTAAAAAAATTCTTATTTTTTACTTTACTAGAATATCGTGTTCTTTACTTTTCCAGGTTGAATTTCTTGTCCTTTACTTTTCCAGGTTTAATAAAATCTTAAGAATATTACTTTTCATGCGCGCATTTTTCCATATAATATATATATATATATATATATATATATATATATATATATATATATATATATATACATATATGTATATATATATATATATATATATATAAATGCAGATATTAATTCAACTTCTCCACAGTACACGTGTAGATTCTGCCCAGAATGGAAAGGATTTTTTTACTTTTCTCATGTTCACTTGCATGTGATTTATAATCATTTTCTTCTAAATCTTTACCTAGAAAATCCTGATGATGTCCCCTGAACTAAGGACGAAACATTGATTAACGTTATTTTATAAATTCTCGGTTTTTCTTTTCAAATAGTTATACATTTTTTAATAGGTATATTTTTTACTCATACACACACATATATATATATATATATGTTGTATGAGTAAAAATAAGATAAACATACAAGCGATGGTTGACGTTATAACTATTTAAAAAGAAAAACCGTAGAAAAAATGTAAACAAAGGCAATAACTCCTTTCTTATAATATAAACGTTCGGGGAGCGAAGTAATAAGAAAGAAATTAATCGCTAATAAAAAAAATCAACTATCTCATATATATATATATATATATATATATATATATATATATATATGCAGATGCTTTATATATGTGTATGTGTGCATAGTATATATATACATATATATATATATGCATTATATACATATGTATATAACTATATATGTATATATATATATATATATATATATATATATATATACAGTAGTAGCGTTTTGTGTGAGTGTCTGTGTGTACAACACCCTACACTCCACACTACTGAACTGATTGTTACCAAACCTGAGGTGAAAATGGCCCCTTACATTCGGATTTTGCACACCATTTCCAAAGATCAATGTCCTCGCATACGTGTGTATATATATATATATATATATATATATATATATATATATATATATATATATATTCTGTTAGAGGCCACTTCACTGGGCCGATAATGACATAACCTTATATGATGATCGTTTCCACCTAGAGATGATGCACATTATAATTCAAATGAAAAGTTCAAAGGCCAAGGTCGAAATTTTGCTGCACACGAAGCGGGTATCGAAGCATACAGCAATATGCCAGACACCCAAGGAGTATTTAACATTTTTGAATATTAAATATGCTCGCTCTACAAAGTTTCGTTGAAATTATAAATCTGAAACACCCTAAACACTTTATTTGTTAGTAGTAGGTTCGGGCAAAATGAATGCTGACGCTGAAATTATATAAATATTTTGGCCCCTTCCTTTATTTAAAAAGTCACTAAAAATCAGGAATTGAACCAATTTTAATAAGATGTTCATTATTTATCAAATAATAATCCTGGAACATAATGAACGTATGGTGTTCTTTTAATCTTTGTGTAAATATATTATTTTGTTTAAACAAAAAAATACTTTTACTAAAGTTATGGTTTTCAGTAGTAAATAAACAATGCAAGAATTTATTTTTGCTTTTGTTATATAAATATAGCATTGTCATTTTTAACAATAAAAATAAAATAAAATGTTTACAGGAACATTACGAAAATCCGTATTAATGAATTCGATATAACTCAAAGAAAAATGAATTTCTCGAACTACTGATATTACCATTGAATTAAGCATTATTTATTATTTTCACAAAAAATTATAATTGAAAAATATATTTCTACATTTTTTTTAATTACAGGTTTCGCATAATGTTTATAGGCAACATTTTAATAATTTCCTTGCTCACAAGAATGTGAAACATACCCTTTTTTATAATATTGAACATTAATTAAAAAAAAATAATTTAAAAACAGGAACATACAAAAATAATTAAATAAAAAAAAATGGAAAAATGTATACAAACGTTCCATGTCGGTAACTATGGATGCCCGTTCTTGAAAAGAAAACGAAACCTGCCTGTTTTGCCCCTCCACCTCTGCCTCCTACCTTTTCCCCTCCAACTACCCGATGTCATTTTCTGATACGTTTCAAATTGTGTAAAGTCGACTCTAAATTTCACGTAAACATTCCGAGTAATTTAAACGCAAATTTTTATTTTTTTAGGTGTTAATTTTTCAATAATTTTGAATTATTTCCTTACACTTTTTATTCTCTATAGATAATAATAAATACTAGTGTTAACTTTTTCAGTGAATAAATTGTTAGTATAATTAATGAATTTAATTACGATTTATGCAGTTTAAAGTTTATGAAAGTTTAAACTCTATTAATAATTGTTTGAACTTTTATAATGAATAAATTGTCATTGTACCTTAGCGAATTAAATTCACTGAATTTAATTGAGCCAATAAATTGACGTTCCAATTCTCGATAATCCGGAACATTCTTATATAATAATGAAGTTATGTCATTAATTTGCTTCCATATTTCTTTGAAATTTTCGCCATTGTTTTATTTTTTTTTTTGGACACGAAACTAATTTTGTTTCTACCATATTCATATTTCCGGATAATTATTACCCTTTTTATCAAAAGTTAAGTGTATTTATTGTATTAATTCATTATTTTAAGAACTTAATTTACTACTTCAAATGGAAATGATTCCAGAAATCTTATATTTCTCTTGCCAGAAAAATGTAAACACGATATTTGCCATGGTGAAATTTACATTAAATATACGGGTTTTCAGAGTTGAGATAAAATTATTCAATGTATATTTATTTCACACGCTATTTCTTCTTTGAGAAATTTACAGTAAACTGTAATCTTTTTAATATACTTAAAAAGTAATCGAAATTTTAAAAATATATTATGATTAAACGGCGTTCAAAACCAGGTCCTATACCGAAGCAGCCATTAGAATTGCCCGTACCTAGTTAGGGGTAATATCAAGCCATTTCACAATCGTTCTGTGTAATACGATGAAAAGTCGGTCACTTATAATAATCAAATCATACCAACCCGCTAGTTGGATTCATGTCAACATCCGAAACCTTTCTCTAAAGCCAATAGCTGTGATAATAAGAAACCAATATATACTGCTAACATAAACAGCACATCAAATAAATAATCTTTTGATGCGTCTCTAGTGGACAAGGGAAATATATCACCGATGTGACATATTAAAACAGAAACTCTCATATGTAGCCGAAGATTCCGTGTGTCAAAAGCAATTTTGCGAGGCGTTCCTTTCGACAACACACAGTAATTAAGTGTTTAAATGATTGTAGACACTGTTCACGAGTGCGTTAAAACTTTTTATACATGGCGTTTTCAGAACACGATTACACACATATAAGACGATCGTTTAGCAAGTAGAAGATTTCTCCGTGTTGTGGGAACGTTTTTTGGAAGGCTGCTATACCCCAAGAATGGCAACACGATCCCCTAATGAAACGATATAGATATTGCTTTTAGTGGTAACTATGACGTTTGTAACGTATGCCTGAAGCCGTTGTCTTAGAATCATCGCCAACAAATGGCACCATTAATTATCGTCTGATTATTATCCGGGTATTGGTTGTCAATGCTGGAAGTGAACACAACATAAAATAAGCGCACCTGTGTGCTTTTTTATAAAAAAATATATTTGTAATTCTTTTTTTACAGTTAAAAAGCAATATAAGATTCAAGTTTAACTGTCTTTTCCTTGTCTTCAACTTCTTAACTTTTCGCGACTGACTCAAATGAAATGCAGACTTCAACTAAATTTTCGTTTCTCTCGTGATTAAAATAATGAAGATAAACAGAAAAATGGAGATAGATATATGTATAGAGATGTTAATCATTATCAAACTCTCAAGGGAAACAACTCCTTTATGCAGCCGAATGGATGTGTCTATGTTAGTGTGCGAGGTTGCTTTTTCGACAGGACGTGATAATTCAGCCTCTGCATCCTTACTCTGCACCATTGTAGAGTAGAGTAGATCGATTTTTAAACTTCGTTGTTTTTTGAAACACGGAAAAGTCCTTACCCTTCAAATACTTATATGATCTTTTTTACGTATTTTACAGTTCCCCTCATAATAAGGGGTGTGCTTATTTTTGTAAATAAACTATGTAATGATTGATATGCTTAACATTCGAAAATTAATAATTGCCCCACCCACGAAATATTTTTCAAATTCCGCATTCTACTTTATTGCATTATAACTGCAACAGATAACAAAAATAATCAATTCTTTTTACTATCAATGAAAAAAAAAAGTTTTAATTCTGTTTGGAAAAAAAGTTTGTATATAAACTAAAACAGAATAAAACTCCTTTTCTAAGATAATGTCAAAATTCCCTGTTTAAGCAAAATATTGTCTCATTTCATGGCATGAAATTTTAGCAATTATATGTGTATATCTTGCTTCAAGTCCATAGATTGATTGGCAGGCTTCGGATGTTTATTCTACGTCTTTTTGACACTTTTTGAATTTGCAGGCAAATCCGGTAACTGTGGCTTTCTGCCGCTCATCATAAATTCCTGAAGTTCATGATCTGATAATTCTTCAGTCGATGCTGGCTCTTACGCTTCACTTTAAGAAAGATCTATCGAATGTGACCAATGTAAAATTTATTGCTGATTCTTTTAAAACGGTTTTCACTTGGTTCCCCGCTCCTGAAAAAGAAAAGAGAAATCAAATTATTTTATTGACTTGAACAAATGAACACAAGTTTTATTTTTTTTTAAAATACTAATTTAAAATGGACGTATGAATCGGCGTTACACAATTTGATCAGTTTTATATAAATACATTGTTACTTACCTAATTGTTAACATTCTTTTCATAGCTTCTTCTCTGACTTCCATTTCCTCTGGTTTTTACATTGAAAACAGAATATTTTCAGGCAAAACGGCAAAAGTACACAATCGACGATTTCTTTAAGCAATCTTTTTTATTTGTCCAATCATTTAAAACCTATATAGTTACTTGCTATGGAATTTATTGTCTAGTTAAATTTCTAACCAGCTATCTCCATAAACTTCTACAGTGAATCTAACCAGGTGGTGCATTTTAGTGATCAGTTCTGATTGATACACACGTTAATCTGATTGGCAGAGTAAGTAATCTTGTCTGAGTCAAAGGTCCGATCCTCCATGCTGCATACTGAAGGTATATTTTACTCCTAGACAACCTAACAGCATACTCTAAGAGTAACTTTGGTCACCAGTTAGATCGTTGTTTTCTGATAATGAGGAGTAACCGCTCTCTAGAAGACTACTCACTGGTAAAAAGGCAACTTGAGTTAAACGATGGTGATTAATATCACATACATTTCCGAGTTGACCCATGAATGATGGTGGGCTATTGCACTTCCATCAATGGATTTAATAATGCCCTAAAAGGGAGCTATTTCAGGTGTATTGAACAATCAAAGATATGAAGTTTTTTGTTGTTTAGTTAATAATGATGAACCCCGGCCTAAATTGCATCCAGTGTTGGCGCTTGTGTTTTCTAAAGGACACCCTGAATGTATCAACACTCTCATACTCTTCTAAAACTTTGAGAACTTCATCTGCCAGAACAGCACCAGTTGCTCCAACAGTAGGCATCTCTCTATGTGTAAGATACCCCCCTCACTTACATATCCAATCTCCTTCGTAAATATAAAGTGGTGCTCTTCTTCGATTTTTGTTACTCTTTTCATCGAAAGTTTCTTGTAAAATAGATTGGTTGTGTCGTGTTTCTCATCAACACCAATGCAGACAAGATTTATAATTGTTTGGTTATGCTTTTGATAGGCATTATTTTTTGTCTTTTGTTTTTCTCTATCAATTTGGATGTATCCAAAAATATGTTAAAGCCAATATTTGGTTTTAGAAGACCGACAATATTCTGATCTAATGAAATGCATTTGCAAGACTTGCTCTAAATTTAATGTGACATCTCCCTGATGAGTTCAATGGCGTAAGGAAGACTTTTCAGCAGTCTCTCACATTATTGCTCCGGTTCAAAAACTTAATCTCTTACATCACTATTTTCTTATGTAATAATAATATTTTGGTGATGGGATGTTGAAGTGACAGGGAAGGGGGTGATAAATCAACTTGCTTTTTTCCTAATAAAATAAACTTTTTTAGATTTTGCCACTGGAACCTTATCAACAGGTCCGAGATGAT
Organism: Euprymna scolopes; assembly: GCF_053919585.1. Taxonomy (NCBI): domain Eukaryota; kingdom Metazoa; phylum Mollusca; class Cephalopoda; order Sepiida; family Sepiolidae; genus Euprymna; species Euprymna scolopes. Next base: position 74,171,082 of record NC_136485.1, read on the forward strand.
AAATGCGTTTGGGTCCTATTTTATTTATTTGGTCCTTCAAATATTCTCACTCTTCCAGCGGAGCATGAAGTATAAAATTTGACAAATGTTTATTCTAATATACTTTTATCTTAAGAGTAATATTATTTTACATTGAAAAAAAATTAAAAATGTATTTTCTCATTGACTTACATAAAATACAATTATATAACTTCATTTAATTTAAGATGTGTATGATATTGTCATTACAAATTAAAAAGGTTGCTTAGAAATAAAATGACAAATGTAAATACTTTTATATTTGAATTAAGCCGGGTAATAGTAAAAACACGTGAGTCACTGAGTAAACATAAAAATGAAATCGATTACGTGACGGTGTACAAGGAAAAATTACCCGTCTAAAATAAAGCCCCGGCTTATTATTTTTTAATTTACTTTAAATGAAATATTTTTCAGGGTTTCTTTTTTTTATGGACTCTCATTTAGTTTTCTGAAAAAAAAAGACATAGATATTACAAACAAAATAAACAAATATTGCTTATACCCTTCATTTATTTTCTTCAAAACCGGCATCAATATAGCATTTAACAACAACATCTGACGACATGGCGATGGAATATTTAATTTTTTCAATCTTTAAATCCATTTGCTCCCAGAACGATAGAGTTTTGGAAAAATTGTGTGGTTATTCTCAATGTTATTTGACATAGACATAATGGTAATACCAAAATCGACTTACCCTATTGTAGAGTATTTTTAGACTCTTTCTAGAGGATGTTTTTATGAACAAAATAATCACGCATATAAGATGATTCTTTGCAGAAGAAAGTATGGCCTGTTGTGTCAGTGCTATGACAATATTCTTGGTACAGTTATAGATCGACAACCTTTTTTCCTGATGAAACAATAGAAATGTTCTTGTTATATAAATGGTTATGATGTATGTTATGTCTGTTGTTTAGAGTTGTGTGAAAACGAAAAAACAAACAACAAAAAAAAGAAATTTATTTCTTTTGTTTTCATTTAATTTTACTCTATATAAAAAAAATCTCGCATTGTTCTTGACTTTTAATTTGACCTTATAATTTTCATCAACAATGCTTCAAGCAAACTACAATCTACTTATATATATATATATATATATATATATGGGGGGGTGAGCGCGTATGGGTGGGTGTGGTATAATTTCACAATAAAGAAGACGGTCATATATTATAACATGCGTGTTATTATACGATGTAAATCTTTGTTCCATAACAATTTGGACAAACTTTTACTGTATCTCAGGATATAAGATATTCCAAAATGGCTAAGCTTCAGACACAAATTACAAATGTCATACATTATAAAAGCACACATTTTCTATAAGTAACAAGCATCGAAAATTACCCTCCGTCCTTTATTTTCAGTGTTTTCATCGAAATATGAACAATAAAGGAATTTATTAAGTAAATTAATAGTTAAAAATATTATATATATATATATATATATATATATATATATATATATATATATATATATATATATATATATATATATATATATACACGTTTCTAAGCAAAATTACACCGGACTAGACGCTATTGTCCATCGTACATATATTAATTCATAATGTTTACAGCATATCATCAAAACCGGATTAAAGGATATAATTCATGTTTACGTTTTATACTCCCAAGTTGTATTATTATATTACTTTTGCTTCGTTCCAAATCGTAAAATTTTAGTCGACAGAGCTGGCTCGATGTAACCTACAGCACTTAAAATATTTATTCTTCACTCCCTTATTTCTAGTATGTTGTAATCTTGACCGGCCAAAATGTGAAATTGTATGATTAATATCATCTCATCAAATTGTATAACTTTTAAGTTCTAGACGACTATTATTAAATGTAATATAATTTAACACCTTTATTAGTTGCGCCACCAGTATTGGCACAAGATTAATGCAGTTTGACGTAAGGATATTTAGGTTAGGTATAACGTAGATAGAATAGACCCAACTTTATATTGACTGAATAATTTGAGAATAAAACTCAAGATAAGTGTATTAGTCTGAATATTCGAACAAACACAAACTAAATTTTCCTGTATATTAGTACGCCATTTTTGTATATGCAAGTCATGCGATTTATATATAAAAATATATCGAATTGCTTACAGGTAAAACGGACAAACAAGGGCAGCAAAATTATTATTTTCAAATCAAGTTCAGTTTTGTAAACGGTAATTGTATGAATTAATATCAGATAATCGCGGGTAAATATAACTTTATTAATATTTTACAATTAAATTTTTAAGAGACGAATAACACCTTTTCTTCATAGATATAGCATATTATCTTTATACATAATTGAGAGCATCATAATTCATAGCACCAATAAAAATAGGTATACACAGTTCGGAAATGAATTGAATAGAATCCCAGCCAAAGTAGCCTCTTTCGTGCCAACAGTCTCAGATTATAAATTATCTTTGATTTAATGTTAGACGACTCAAGTTGAATAGTCCTGCGAATTATTGTTATTCTCTCAGTTAATTAAATATTTTGATATATATATGACAGCTTTGTTGATTATGATATTGTTACATAATAACAACAGTGATGAAATTTGAAGAATATATGTCCTTTGATTAAATCAAATTCAAAGGTTTTATCAACTGAAAATGAAATAACTGCCATACATTTGCAATGATGGGCCAGGTATCTTAATCTTCCAGTCATTCAGATTATTACACCTAAGACAATCAAAATCGAGCCGGAAGCTATTTTCAATATAATGCGCGTATGACATTTACGCATTTAGTGAGGAAAGCCGTATTTCTAATTTTTGTAGCACGGACCGTGAGACATAGTATTTGAAAAGGAAACTCTGTAAAACAAGACTTACGAAGGAAACAACTCTCTTATAAATATTAGTGAACATATTAAAACTATCTTTCTGAGCACATCACATTAGAAAGTAAGCAAGTAGACCTTAGCTTTACTTTCTGCAGCCTCGTGATTTTCACTTTCCTTATTTTGTCCTTCAGTCCTCACATTCCATAAACAATGTTTCTGTAAAATACACGAACTTCTGTATTTCTGTGTCAGTCTATGAATCACGTGCTTTTCGACATTTAAGTTTTATTCCCCCACTTTATATCAACTGGTGCCATATCTTGTCTCCATCGATTCCATAAAAATAACTCATAAATACCATATTATCCGCTAAATGTTTTTCTCCTTTAAATATCGTATGTAAGAAATACAGTACATTTTATTACAATACGAACTATGAATTTGATCCGTTATCACTGATCTATTTGATGCAACCTATTAAACCCTGTACAGCACGCTGTGTTTTATTGTTTGGGTGTGGTGAATAGTGCTTTTAACGCTTTTCTAGACTAGTATACATGGGCCATCTTTTTCGTCAAATTATCTCTTATATAAATATATAAAATTAACAGGAAACAACCTATATTAATGAAGTATTATTTCCTGTATTCTGTAATAAAACAGACTACTGCTTTAATACGTGTTTTGTATTCATTTAAACCCCCTGGACATTGTACAATGTTTGTTATATTTACGCATTCTATTTCTTATTTACTCATGCGTTTTTTTGGAAAATTAGGCTCACGAACAATAGAATAATTTGCCAAAGCCTTTTTTTTTACACAGTGATCACCACTTATCAAGGCCCGGAAGCCACTCAGGGATAAGGGTTATTGCAAGTACATTACGTTAGTGTGGAGATTTGATTAAATGTTTACTTAAGGGGGTTGTTCATTAGGAATTTGTTAACATTGGACTTGAAGACCTCCGAGTTGTAGTCCGGTGGGAAGCAGGCAGACAGAACAGAGTTCCACAGGCGTGCAGTTCTAAGAAAGGAGCTTTGTTCATGGAATCCACGTTTTGATTTAGGCACAGATAAAGAGTGGGGGAAAATTTTCACAGTGGATTCAGCTAGACGGGAGTTTTTCGGGAAAGATTGGCGAGGGGAGACCAGAGATTGGAGTTCAGACGAGCAGCTGCCATGGAAATAACGATAAAACAAGGATAGCCTCGCAACGTCTCTTCTGTGGGAGAGAGGTTGCAGGGTAGAGAAAAGGGCATCCCCCACTAAGCCACGAAGTCTATTTTGTACTCTGTCAAGGCAGGATAGGCTGTTTTTAGCAGCTCCTGCACAGACATGGCAACAGTATTCCATCCTTGGACGTACTTGGCTTTTATATAGATAGAGAATTGCATCAGTAGTGAGATATCTTCTGGAGCGGTAGAAGGATCCCACCATCTTTCCAGCGACCTTGGCAACAGACTTGATGTACGTGTTCCATTTCAGATCAGGAGTAAAGGTCAAACCCAGAAGCTTGTCAAAACACGGGACCTTACCCAGACGAGAGCCATCCATCACAATTGATGCCAGATGGGGATCAGAGCGTTGATGATGTAAGGATAGGGGTTTGGTTTTGGATGCATTAAAGGTAACCAGCCACATCTTTCCCCCACTGAACCACGCGCTCGAGATCAGAGGAGAGAGAATCAGAGAGAACTTTGTCATTTACAGCCTTTGATGTGTTGCCGTAGATGGTCGTGTCATCAGCATAGATGTCAACGAACGATTTAAGTATGTGTTTAGGGAGGTCATTTATGTAGATCAGGAAGAGAGTTGGGCCTAGGATTGACCCCTGAGGATCTCCAGCATTTATATTGCAGGCCTCCGATTTTTGTCCATCTATCACTACTCTTATGAGCCTATCGGAGAGAAATGATTTAATGATTGAGAACACATTTACAGTTATACCGTAGCTGAAAATCTTGTGAAGTAGACCCTTATGCCATACCTTGTTTGAGTATGAGACACTATCTAGGCCGGTCTAAACCGGTTTAGGGGAACTGTTGTTCCATAAAATCATTTTTTCTCTCTTTCTAGGATATTTATATAGTTCATATTTTACTTCCCAAAATTATAATGGAAAAATCAGAAAAATAAATTATTTAAAACTGTCCAACTAAAGAGAAAGTTTTTGCGTCATACACGTTTATAGTAACACACTTATTTATATTATTACATTTGTAGTAACACAATCTAAACAATATTTTATTTCCTCTACGATTAAACACCGAGTGTACAAAGGTTAGCATATTTAAAATATGATTCTAATAAGAACCTATTACATAATTGGATCAATTCAATAAATAAGGTAATGGAACAATCGCAATCATAAGCAATTACCACGCATTTCTCAAGGTAATTCGAGTTACCCTTACCTCTGACATTATAATATGGTGTCTATTTAGTAAAATGAAACCAAGCAATTTTTATCCTCGTCGTCATTATATCTAACTGCTGTCCTCCGGATAATTTATGAAAACTTGAAGGTTAAGTGAGTGAGACGAATCATCTAGGCATATTCTCTCTAAACACACCAATAACATTTAATTGATAATATAGAAAAAAATAGTAATTAAAATATTATTTTGGCATCGTGGAACTACGAAATTTTAATCGCTTTTTTCAATTCGAAACAGTGGGGTATCGTATATTTAAGGGTATAAAACACTGTAAACTATGAGATTTGACATATTGTCGATGAAGAAAAGCACGTAAAATGTCCATCATCAGAAAAAGATTCTGCTGTGACTACTGTGTACAAAAGACTGAAATTGCACCGGTATTTCAGCAAAAAAATGCAGTTATTAAAATCAGTGTTGTAAACATAAGGACTTTAGTTGTGTATACTAATTTTGTAATGCACGAATCATTTGTTATTTCATCGTTTACATGCTGCATTGTACAATTTTTATTCAAATGTAAAACTCTTACATCTGTACGGTTTCTATTCGTTTTAGAGTTATACAATAATTCATAGAGATTGTTGCGACAATTAAGTGTTTTACATTATATTAAATTAATGACATGAGGATTAAATTAGGAACGTTTTTTATCATATCTTTACGTTTGTTTAATATAATGTTTGAGGGTGGACTTAACTTGTAACCTAGCTTCAATTTTCAACTGCTATCATACAAATGCTGCCGTTTAACAATCGTTTCTAATTCGTCATTTTTCAAAAGCTAATATACATGCTCACAGACTTTAATCTGATTATAACGAGATCCTTAAAGTGTCTATATGACTTGTATTTCGGGTGTTTCCCGTGCCCTACTTATACGTAAAGCTGTTGTTACAGATTTTAAACTAGACAATGTTACATGCTTCCGGATTCGGATTTCTGCGGCTATCAGATAGTTGTAGTAAATTCCCGAGTCACAAGAGTAAATAAAAATTAACGATGAAGGCAATGTAAATAAAGATCAAAAATACTTTAGAAATATTTAAGTGATACTGCAGAACAGTCAATTGCAGTGCATAAATCATGATACTATGTATAGAAAACTACTTGTCTCTGCCAAATTAAAGTTGATTGCCTTATTCAACATAGTCTAAACCCATGAAAATCATCATTTTAAAAGAGATATTGTAGTTGCTGTAAAGGTAAACACAGTTAATATCTGAGCAGTGTGGAAACTTAGTCCAAAAAGGAGAACCGATAAAAAAAAACAACCGATATATAACGTAAAGGTATTTCCGTAGTCAATGTAATTAAGGGAAATTTTTATTTTAGCGGCGTAAATTATTTGAGAGATAAAGAAATAAAAAGATAAAAAACTGGTATGAATGTAGGCAAATGCAAACTGAATGAAAAACAAATAAAAAGATAATTTATCTGGAATTAACTAAGACTTTGTGTGTAAAAATATGTTCTATATGAAAACAAATAGTTTTATGATTTCGAAAGTGCAAAATTATTTTTTGTAATTTTGTCTAATCACCCCATTCCCGGCTCGGTGATATAGAGCTCTACTATAACTGTCTTTTATTAAGAGATTCGGCGGATGTTTATGAAATCGCCCCCACTCATAAATTCAACAATTTACACTTCTTTTTGTCTTTCTTGATGTTTATCTCATCGGTTGCTAACTAATCTTTTACATAAAAATAATAAAATCCCACCCCCAAATGAAATGATAAAATAAAATAATTTGTATGACTTTTAACGTCGGGATCAGTTTTCAATTATAATGTTGTACTATATTGAACACACACTTTGTGACCATCACCGAGAAACAAAGAGGAAACATATTTTTATGACTTTTTATCGTCAATGGTCAGTTTTAAATTATAACATTATACGAATTGAACACGTACTTTGTTACCATTATCGAGAAAAATATTGCGACAATATATTTCTTGGTGATGATCACAAAGTACGTGTTCAATTCGTAGAATGTTATAATGTAAAACTAATCACCAATGATAAAAGTCATATTTGTTTCTATTTTATTTTATGACGATGTTTTCCTCGGTGATGTTTACGTGTAATACAGCGTTAATTGTGGGATTTAGAGGAAGTGTGATGGGTCAATTTCCTAACCGTCCATCATATTTGCATCTCATAAGTTTTGACGCTCGATCTAACGATATTTTTTTATTAATTCCAGTCAATAAAGGAAGAAAAATGAGATGATTGTTTTTGTTATTTTAATATAGAAGAAAAATGTTTCACAAATGTTAGCATAACATGTTCTGTTAAAAAGAAAAAAAAAACAGGAAATATTTGCCGGACCTTTATGTGTAAATAGAAGCGACTGGAAATATTGTTGGTTCGTTAAGAGTTATAAAAACTAGACCGAGTCTCTTGCTGCTAAATCGTAGGAAAAAGTGCCGTCGCTTCTATGTTAAATGTTTTCCTGTATTGTAAGTCTCTGAGTTCCGTTGTTTTTCTCTTAATACTCGATTATATAGTAATCGTTTACTAAGAGATCGTTTTAGTTTAGCAGCGGATACTTTAGGACCCTGAAATCGGACTTGATGTAAAAGATGCGACGTAATTATTTTACCGTAACAATATGTAATAATGTTAATCGTAATAATGCGAAATAGTATAATGTACGACATTGTAGCAACGAAGAAATTATTTGCAGTAGCTGTAAACAGCACCAGAGTTATCTGCGCTAACTTAGTTTTATGAAAGTAATGACTATTTGGTTTGTGTAATTTTAAACTAAATGTTATGGTTAATTTTTGTAAACATTAGTATGTAAAATAGAGGGAAAGGGACCATAGGAAAGTATAAGTGATCTAAAACAATGCGTGGCAATTCCTCGGTCGGTTCTTAAGGGCTGATGTATTCGTTTTATTAGTCACTGTGTATAATCCAAAATAATAGAACTTCATGGTCGCACCTAATGAGAATAGGCGTAATGCAAGTGGAGAGAAATCATTATTCTCGAAATGTGAAGTGTAATGGTAGTTGTATGTGTATGAGTGTTTAATCCAGTTAATAAGTGTGTCAGGTTAATATTGTTATAATGTTTATATATTTACCCGGTCTTGACTGAAATATGGGAGGTAAAGGGGAAAGTACGAATATTTCGTCTATAGATCTTGGCAATCGTGAAGACGTCGGTCGTAGGATGTAAAATAGGATGTTTCTATAACGAAGAAATATGTCCGTAACGGGAATGAAGTGCGATAAGATGGTGGATAACAGTTTAGATAGATTAAATTTGTATCTGTTATTGCAAACATAGTGTAATTTAGTCCACAGGGGAATTTCTGCAAGTAAATTTTTATATATGGGAGAGAAATATACATTTAATCTATGCAACGATTTTGAACATAGTTATTTTAGTAGCTCTAAATCCAGATAAAAATATGTAATACATATGTTAAAATTACTGTTCCTTCACGTCACATCTTTTCTACAATATAACTAAGAATGATTCGAACTTCCTCCAGCTTTTTGGCAGACTAATACTTGTTGCCCGTGCGAGGATATATTTGTTTTATTACTATGCTATAGATACGTTGCGTCTTATCGAAAGATATATATCCCTTTCGTTATTGTATAGTAAGACTCCCCATTTGTGAAAGTCATGCTTTCGTAGACAGCAGATTATTATTTGTACTTATAGGCCTGGTTAGAAAATTATAGAATAAGGTGATCATGACGTTGCTAGTATCATTTCTTTACAGAGGTAATTTAAATAGCGGAATATTTTTTTTTTATTCCGGGAGTTCATATATAACGATGGTTGAATATAATAGTTATTGACTGTTGAGAGGTCAGAATTCACTCCTCGTTTATGGCAAGACAATTTACGGAAAAGTTATAATCATATAATTTACAGATCAAAAAGAGTGTCGAAGTAATGTTTTAGGTTCACTTTGTTAGAATTTGAAATGTTATTCTATGTCAAGATCGTTAATATGTACGGAATATAGAACTGATAATTTTCATAAACTTACACAGTGACCTGATCGCGTTTCTACAGCCATAGCTTTGTACTAGTATTATGTAATTCGTAAATGTTTCGTTTATATCGTCTGGGCAATTATCGGACCATTAATTTTTCAAAAATCTATCAATTACAACTGCGACAGATGGGCAGTCTGATCAGCCGAAACTTGTGATGATCGACTCTATTCTAACATTGGATCTAATTCTCAGAATATTTCAAGCAATGTAACCGCCGGTTTTCTTCAGGTGAAACACTTCGATTTTATAATTAGTATTCAGGATCGAATCCTGTCAATTAGTAATATATACATATTACACTTATAATCGCTGTATCATAGCTGAATCTACCCTCATTAACGAAAAAAGGTTTCGATTTGAAATTCTCGAATTCGACTTAACAATTTCCGAATTCGAGAAGTGACACTTAAAGAAAGTTAGATGCTACGTGTCTCGATCGAATGTCACATCGGTTTAAAAGTTGAGAGAATAAGTTTAAGATGAGAATAATAAAAATAAAAGAAGTAAAGTAAATTATGAATGCTTATTTAAAACATTCCGAAAAATTAAATAAAATAACTCATCTGAAAGTATTAATGAACATGAATAAAGAAAAAATAAAACGAACGTTAGTGGGTGTACCAAAACTAATTTAGTGTTTCGAATTATACGGAGTGTAATTCTGATCTTCTGTGTTATATTAACACCATTAACCTCCAATCTGCTTTAGGTAGATCATTTCGAATCATTAGCTTTTAGTAAATTCAATTACAGAATTCAAGAAAGTAGAATTGAGATTTCAATTATGCTGCAAGGATATCTCTCTCACTCTGTCAATTAATTTCATTTCCTGCGGTGTAATATTAATAGGTGTCGATGATCAAGTCAACGAAAACCTATGATTATAACCCATTCTATGTGACAGTGTTGTTGTTGAAAGCTAAACTATTAATAAAGGCGATACTAATAACTGATTAACATTTACTCCATCCTGCTGACTGAATGCATACAATCAAACTGTCTTGTTTGAATAAAAAAATCCGTTTGATATCCACATAAACCTCTGACCCCTTTATAAATATTCTAAGTTTAGGAGAAATATATTTAAAAGATTCGGGCATTAAATCGCATAAATGGCGATAAGAACTAAAAGGAGGGTAGTCCCATTAATGCAAATACTCCGAATGAGCAACTTTCTCTAAGGAAATTCTACATTATGTCCAAAAAACATTTACCATAATGTATTGAAGAACATCCATAAATTAATTCGTAAAGTTAATTGCATGTTCGTTCATGTTGTTTAAAATATTGTATCACTTAATCCACAGATGTACACATCAAAATAAACTGTTGCGTTTCTAAAGAGACTCGGTGTCGTAATGAAATCTAACTTAAATTAAAGTATACGTTCTCAGCATTCTGGTTGGGTAAAAGTTTAGGAACGGTGCTGGTTAAAGAGTGCACTGTAGTATATTTGATATTCTCAGATTTACATAGAAGTGAAATATGTCACAAACTCTTATAAACTTGTGTATATAGATAAACACTACAAGGTATATAATTAAACAAAAAAAGCTTTAAATGCGAACTAGAAAAAAATTGTACAATTATGACAGAACGCACGAATATAATTGCAAACTTTTGTTGTAAAATATTTTTTTCTAATAAACTATCTTTAGAAAAAGGTGAACGCAGTTTAATTGAAATAAAATGCCATTTTTACTTGTCTCTTCATAATGAAGTAGGAAACTGAGAAAAAACGTGTTGTACGCGTCTATCGAAATTGAATTTTGTAAAATTATAACAAATACTGTCAAAAACTAGGAACATTATTTAAATACATTTTGATAAAATTTGCTTAGTTTGAATCCTTAGTTTTTCAAGTAAACATATTTCTTCAAAGACGAATATTATTACTCAGAATAATTATATTTTATAATACTCATTACGTTTTTTTTGGTATTCAGCTATCGTACGGAACAAAAAAAATGTTACTTTGATTAATAACAATAGAAAGAAGGTCGTTGAAACTATAGTGTAAACAGATGTTCTTCTCAGGATCTCTTAGCATGCACATTTTACAATTTGAAAGAATTCAGGTAATATCAACGGATAAAAGTCACACACACACACACATATATATATATATATATATATATATATATATATATATATATATATAAGTGTAATTGTCTGTCTGTTTGTCTGAGTCGGTGTGTGTACATATCCCTATCAAATTATTCTACAATTTTCAGTCTACAAACCCGAGATTTGACATAAAGTGTATTAACGTTTGAGAAATTTTTTACTCAATTTTCGGCCAGAAATTTGGCTGTCAAGGAATCAAAGTTCAACGATCCGACCTTTGGAAACTCTACCAACCTCCTCCGATAATCTTGAGTTTAAATGTAGGTTGCTGGGACATGGATCACATATTTAAATTCGATTTGAGCACAAAACAATAAAGGTTAAGGGGTCAAAATTTGAATATAAGTTTAAAAAAAAATCTCTGCGCTCTCTACCAAATTACCGAGCAAATTTCGGGGCTAAACATTTGAAATTTTACATGAAGTATATTAAAACATAAGGAAAGCTTTTTAATCGATTTTGACCAAAATTTTGGCTTCCAAGGAGTCAAATGTAAAAAGATTTACCCTTTGCGGTATCTAGCAAACTATTCAGACATTTTTGGGTCTATACATTTGAAATTTTACATAAAGGGTATACAAATGTGCAGCAAGGACTTTAATCAATGTTTGGCGACAATTTGACTGGGATTGGTGAGAGTCGAAAGACTTAGTCTTTGCAGAATCTACCAAACTCTTTCAACTATTTTAACTCTAAACACTTGAAATTGTAGATGTAAGTTGACTGGACATTAGTCAAACATTTTACTATATATACACATATATATATATATATATATATATATATATATATATATATATATATATATATATATACTCGTAGTTTCTGTTGTTGACTTTTTAAAACTGTATTAAGATTAGTGTCTTCACCTTGAAGATCGGATGTTTTTTAGAAATTGCCCATTTTTTTTATTTTGGACATAAACAAATAATTTATTTATTTAGTTATTTATTAAACAGTAATCTACGTACATGCATGTTTCAATGCCCTACTCCTCGTCAGCGTAGCTTGACTGTTATTTGGATTCGAACCATGGACCTAATGCATTTCAGTCCAGCGTCTTATGCATTACGCTATGATGCCATAGACGATTTACTGTTCAGTTTTTAACGTTTATATATTTACGTAGTTTTGTTGTTGACTTTTTTAAACGATATTAAGATAAGCGTCTTCACCTTGAAGATCGGATGTTTTTTAGAAATTGCCTATTGTTTTTTTGGGGGGACCAAAACAAATAATATTTATTTATTTTCAAAATAGTAATCTTAGTACATACATGTTTCGGGGTCTTACCCATCGTCAGGTAGCTTGACTGCTTATAGGATTCGAAACCTGGACCTTATATGTTGTATATATAAACAATAAAACTAAACAGTGAATTGTCTATGGTATCATAGCGTAATGGATAAGATGCTGGACTGAAATACATCAGATCCAGGGTTCGAATCCTAATAACAGTCAAGCTAGGCTGACGAGGGGTAGGTCCCCGAAATATCCATGTACGTAGATTACTGTTTATATATATATATATATATATATATATATATATATATATATATATATATATATATATATATATATAAGGCATGAAGAGTACACAGGGGCTGAGCTAAACTGCTAGTATCTTATAAAATATTATATTTAAAATTATAATTTTTATTTAATCTTTGTATAAAATATTATTTTTCTAATTAGTAAATAGATTTTTTAAAATTATACATCTGTATCCTGTCAAGGTGATGGTATTTATATTGATTTAAAAGGTCCGTTACAAAGCGGAAATGGAATGCAAACAAAGACGGTTTAATATGGTCGATCCTCAGATATCAAATAGACACTTAAGTAAAGAAAAAGTATTTTGCTAATAATTAAAAACAATATTATTACTATTATACAGTAACTTTCCATTCCGAGGGGAAATATGTAAGCCTAAAAAATTAGGCAAATAATATTTACGGAAAAATACATTGCATTCTATTATTGTACATTCTTACGATATTTTAAGAATCTATACGATAGCGTGTGTGTTCTTTTCTCTGTTACGCTCATATCCGGGTCGTTTAATTTTTATGAACAAAGAATTTTTTTTTTTTACATAGGCATTACCACTTATCAAGGTCAAGAGGCTACTCGAGGATAAGGGTTAAAGAGTGTACAGTAGAAATTGGACAATATAGTAACGGTTAGTAATGGAGATTCGGTAAATTTGTTAACTTATATGGAACGGCTCATCAGAAGCTTGTTTACGTTAAACTTGAACACAGCCATATTGTAGTCAACCGAAAAGCAGGAAAACGGAAGACAATTCCATAGGCGGGCCGTTCAAAGAAAGAAGCTTTGCTCATGGAATCTACGTTTAAGTTTATGCACAGATAAAGAGTGGAGGAAATTAGTGATAGTGTTTCTGCTAGACGGGTGTTTCTTATGAAGTTTGGAGATCACAGAATGGAGCTCATCCGAGCACTTGCCATGAAAATAACGATAAAGCAGAGACAAACTCACAACATCTCTTCTGTGAGAAAGAGGTTGCAGGAAAGAGAAAAGGGCATACCCTACAAGGCTACGAATTCTATTTTTAACTCTATCAAGGCAGGATAAGTCCTTTCTAGCAGCTCCTGCCCAGATGTGACGACAGTACTCCATCCTCGGACGTACCTGGCTTTTATATAGATGGAGAATTGCATCAGACGTGAGATATCTACTGGATCGATAGAAGACCCCACCGGTTTTCCAGCGGCCTTTGTAATGGATTTAATGTATGTGTTTCATTTAAGATAAGGAGTAATGGTACAGCCCAGAAGCTTGTCAAAACACGAGACCTCCCCAAGACGAGAGCCATTCACTTCAATTGATACCAGATGGGGATCAGAATGCTGATGATGTAAAGATAAAAGCTTGGTTTTAGATGCATTAAAAGTAATAAGCCACCTCTTTCCCCGTTGGACGAATAGCTCAAGATCAGATGAAAGAGAATCAGAGAGAACTTGGTCGTTTAGTAGTGTCATCAGCATAGATGTCAACGAATTATATAAGGATGTGATTTGGAAGATCATTAATATAGATCAGGAAGAGAGTTGGGCCCAGGATGGACCCCTGAGGGAGTCCAGCATTAATACTAATAGCTTCTGACTTCTGACCATCAACCTCTACTCTTATGAACCTATCAGAAAGAAATGATTTAATAATTGAGAATATATTTCAAGCTATACCGTAGCTGGAGATCTTGTGAAGTAAATCTTTATGTCATACTCTATCAAAGGCGTTTGATATGTCAAGAGCAATTGTCCTAGAAAGGTAGCCTCTGTCAAAAGATTCGCTAATCCTATGAGATATAACTGTATGCACATCTGCTGTAGATCTAGTAGAACGGAAACCATATTGCGTGCCACTAAGAAGGTTATTTTTGCTGAGATGGTTGATTACTTCTCTATTTAACACAGATTCCAGCAACTTACTCATGACGCACAGGAGACTTATTGGCATGTACTGTGAGGGAGATGAGCGATCACCTAGATTCTTAAATATGGGGCATACTGATGAAATGTTCCAGGGTGAGGGGAAGCAATTCTCCTTAAGACAACGTTTAAACAGTTCTGTAAGGATGGGCGCTAGTTCTGGTTGAAGTTTTTTGAGTACTATAATTGGAATACTGTGGTGTCACTGTTGAGACAATACTAATAAAAATGATTTGTTCTTCTTTGCCTTCTGGTCAAGATCAAAATGTCTGTTCTTCGGGGGCTACATTTCAATTTCTTCTTTCTCAGTGGAGGAGAAATCCTTTACGACTAAGACATTTTTTGGTTCATGTTCTCCACGTTAAAAAACGACACTGGAGAGGCATTGTAAAAACGACGTGGAGAAGCATTGTAAATAGGTACTAAACGTAATTTCTGATTTAATTACAAAATGCGCCGGAAATGTCCCGTCTGATTAATTATAAAATCCACTGGAAATGTCTCTTCTGATTTATTATAAGATGTTCTGAAAATGAACCTCCTGATTTATTTTGTTAACTTGCCTCCCCACAAAGGCAGGGTTAGACATGAGGTCGGTTAACATTTTTTGGGGGAGAAATCCGCTCCCCAAAAGGGTCACTCTGGTCAGTAACAAAAATAAAAATTGTATCAGTAATGAAGGATTTCTCCTCCATTAACCAAGACCAAAGGGGGGGGGGTTAAGTGCAAATATATACTAGCAGAAACGTCGCCCAGTATTGAATGAGATTTATGGAAAACATATAATAGCAGAATACCCAGTGTCGCATGGGAGTGAATGAGATAGGTGAAATATATATATTAGCAGAATATGCGGCGTCACCCGGGATTGGATGAGATAGGTGGAACATATATACTATGAGAATACCCGGATTTGATTGATGTGTTTGTAATTTAATAATCAGCCCAGGCAATATATCAAAGCTATTATTTTAATAAGGGGGAGGCTGTAAGGTGTGTTAAACTTATTAAAAATTATTATTGAAATTAGTAACATATCTAAGAATTATGTAAAGTTACGAAATGTAAGTTATTTGATTGGTGTGTTTGAAATGAAATAATCAGCCCAGCCAATATATCAAAGTTATTATTTTAGTAGTCGGTGGTTTATAATGTGGGGTAAACATATACAAGGTGATTGTCGAAATAAGTAACATATCCGAGAATTATAAAAATTGATGAAATGTGAGTTAATAGATATTTGAGTTTTTTATGAAATAATCAGCCCAGAAAATATATCCAAGTTATTTTTTAGTAAAAGAGGGCGATAAAGATGGTTTAAATTATAAAACAGACTATTGTCGAAATTAGTAACATAACCAAGAATTATGAAAAATAATTAAATGTGGTTTAATTGATTGGTGTGTTTATAATAAAATAAGCAGCACAGACAATATATCAAAGTTATTATCTTAGTAAGAGAGGGCGATAAGGACGGTTTAAATTATGAAAAACTATTGTCGAAATTAGTAACATATCCAAGAATTATGAAAAATTATAATATGTGATTTAATGCATTAGTGTGTTTGCAATGAAAGAATAAGCCCATAAAATATATCTAAGTTATTATTTTAGTAAGGGTGGAAGCTATAAAGTGTGTTTAACCTATAAATATTGATTGTCGAAATTAGTAACATATCCAAGAATAATAAAGAATGATGAAATATGAGTTAATTGCTAGTTGTGTTTTTATTAAACAATCTGCCTAGACAATATATCATTTTTTTTTATTTTAGTAAGGGGAGATGCGATAATGTGGGTTAAAATTATGATAAATTATTGTCGATCATTGTAAAATATGAAATAATTATAAGAAATGATGAAATGTGAGTTAATTAACCAGTGTATTTGTAATGAAAAAATCAGTCCAGGAAATATATCAACGTAATTATTTTAGTAAGGGTGCGATACCATTTGAATAAACGGTCTAGAATAACATGATTGTGCCTTCCTTCATGGTGAACAGAACGCCCATATAATGCACAGCAATAATATATTACATGTGAAAATGCTGCTGTGGAATTTCCACAGGTCCTGCTAGTAAAAATAGTAATGCCGAACATATGCCGCAAATAAATATTTTTTTGTTTTATTTTTAGTTACATAAGTAAATTGCATGTTCCAAAATGTATATGGTGAGATTCTTTACTATTCGTAAAGAGTGCGCAGAAAATGCACAACAGCTATATAAATTAGATAGAACAAATTTTAATGTTACCGTTAATGTGTGATTACTATACACTTTGGCTTCCGTAGTTTTCCGTTGTCTTTCTACAATTGACAATAAGTTCGTCTGCTGACCGAAGAATCATTTATTGTAATGTAAAAAGATCCGTGAGGACATAATAATTTAAAATAAATATGGTTTTATTGTTTACCTACTTTGTCAAAATAAAGACACTTTGTCATCATTATTCTTCATTTTGCAGCTATGAGAGTTGCTTTTTTTATCGTATACCATCGCTTGCCAACACCTTATGAAAAAAAAAGTATTTTTTTGCATTGAGATAAATATGTGATTCTGTCAGATAAATTTATTTTGAGCATTGTCACTTGTTGGACAGAAAATTGAAGATAGAAATTAAGAATATAGACATTCCAACGACCGATTTTAGGGAAGGCGAAAATAGAAAAAACAAATATGAGTAAAAAACAAGCAATATTCAATTGCGAATTATATAATATTACTGTTAACAGTGCATTTTTATCAATATATACATATATATATATATATATATATATATATATATATATATATATAAGTTTAAAAAATTAAATAACCAAAACGTAGTAATTTATTTCCTTTAACTTTAATTCTTGCTCTGATATGTAAATTACCCACTTCCTTACAAACACACACAAACGCACACCCACACACATCCACATATATATATATATATATATATATATATATATATATATATATATATATATATATATATATATATAGGTGCTACTGTACTTACCGATCAAAATCATATTTCCAAGTTTAATGAAGGTTTTATGATATGTTTTTATTCAATTGTAAGGTTAAAGTATAGAATAGATACAAAACACCCTCTCCTAATAAAAATCATTTATTTATGAGCGTTTGAAATGGCAAACCTAAAGAAATTTTAGAAGAGAATGCGGTATTATCTCAGAGCACACTTACACGGTCTGGAAGAATTTTGCCAGGAGTATTTCCTTGTGAATCCCCGCCAGATCAGCGGACAAGGGAACGCAGTTGAAATTGATGAGTCTCTATTCAACTTAAAGAAACACTCTGTAGAGAGAATTCTCGAACCGCTCTGGGTCTTCGATGGCTATGACATCACCGACAAGGAGGGTTTTTTTTCGTGACCGTGCCAAATCATAACGGTTTAACCCTCCTTTCAATAACAAACAAATATATTCTGCCGGGAACACTAGTCGTATCCGACTGTTGGAAGGCCTATAAAAATGTAGAAGGAAAAACATTCCACTGCTTGACAGTGAATCATGGTATGCATTTTTTAGACTCTGCGGTGAAGGCAACAATTAACCACATCGCGAGGATGTGGAAGGAAACGAAACAGCGTAACAAGCAAGTATGCAGGAACAAACGGGTGCTTCTAGTTACATATTTACTTGAATGTGGGGACAAAAATTCGGAAATGATTCCTTTTATCACCATCATAAATAACATTTCCGAAAGCTACCTGGTTCTTGCGGAGCTCTCTTCATTTTCTCTACCCCCATCTCCTCACTCTTTGAGGTCGATGGCTGTTCAACAGTCGCACAAAATAAAAGATTAGTAAGGAAATATCCTCATCTCAAGGAAGTTCTTCAGCCGGCAATTAACAATCGAAAATTTTGTTGTAATCTCAAGTTGACTTGAAAAAAAAAAAAACTATTTTTTTTAAATTTCTGTTTCTCCCCCCCCCCAAATTGACTGTAAAAAGGGGGTTACAAAAAAAAAGTTTTCTCAAAATGCATAAAAATGAGGAGAGGTTAGCTTTTGATATCAAAGATGAGATTGGATGACGTTAGAAAAAGGTTATATAAAGAGTGCAATAGGCACAATCCGCAGAAAACCTGATCACGTAATTGATACTTTGAAAGCATATATAGCATTATGAATACACAACTATTCTGAATGAATTTAACTCATGAAAAAATATGTCATAATCGCACCCCTCTAAAACTAATTCCGTATTTAATTTTTACTTGTAAAAACTTGTAATTCCACCTAACAATTTTACGGTTAAAAAAATCGGTTTTTGAAGGAAACATAAAAATAAATTTTTCTGTTGATAAATATTTTGCGAAAAAAAATACTAAAAAAAATTAAAATAACATATTTACAGTTCCTTTAAAGGTAGATATTTTTCTTATTTCTGATTATTTGCATCTGTATGTCTTTTTTTTTGTTTGGTTTCTTTCTTTTTTTTATCAGTCTGTGTCTGTTACAACGCTCGGTTGAAACCGATGCTTGCGGGTAGCGCCCGATCCATGCTTAACGGAAATTTACAAGAGTCCGTGTCCATCACAACTCATCAGTGCGGGTAGCCATACATCTTTCCTCAGCCGTGGATCGAACTACAATCGTCGCACTGACTGTCGGCAGCTCTCACGATCGGACACGGAATCTACTCTCGTAAATAGTTATCCCTGAGTGTCTATTAAATTCATACCCGCCCGTTGCAATAGTACCCTAACAATAAGTTTGTTTAGAAACAAATATATAGTAGACTTCGTTTAATGGCTTAAATACAGATCGAGTAAAAATATTTTTACAAAGTGCTCAAGAAGGGAGACTTTTATGTTTATCAGAAAAGTAAAAAAATAACGATGAATAATAACATTTACAAACTCGGATATATAAGTGAACAATGGTATTATACATTAAAATGTCTCAAATATTTATTTATATGTTTACTTGTTAATGTGAAAATAAATTAATCTAAGATTTTACCATAGATTCGCTCGGAATGAAACAACGAGAAATAAACATGCACGTATAATTATCTTTTAATCGTGCAGTTCTTTTGTATCAGTCAATTTTTCTGCTTGAAATTAGCATTGAAATATCAGTTAAAACTGGGCTTGCTCCGTATTAGTCTAAACGGCTGACTATACTCAAGATAATTACAGCTTGGATCCTGATCTCTGATCCTAACATGAACCGGTCACTCCATGAAATACTAAATATAAATACTCAGTTTTCTTTCTGTTTCCGACTATCTGTATCTTTCTCTCTTTCCACACACACACACACACACACACACACACACACACACACACACACACACACACACATATATATATATATATATATATATATATATATATATATAGATAAAAAATCTATGAGTTGATTTTTTTACGATTTCTATATTATATTTAAGCTCTCTCTTTGTTGGATGTATTGAGCTTCTACATGTGGTTTGATTTATTATATAAATATGTGTATAATACTTATATTCATTTGAACTTAAAGGTTTTCTTTTTCTGTACACAAAATATTATCCTTTTGTTTTTATATATATATATATATATATATATACATGATTGCAATGTCTTGTCAGAGGAGTGCCATTCCCTCAGACACTTAAAGTCCATAAGCCCAAAAATGACTTCCATCACCACATGACCATTTTACTAGAAAATGCCTGAGGGAGTATCTATACACCGATGATGTTACAAAGTGTTAGCTTTGTACGACAACAATGTCTCTCTCTCTTTCTCGGTTCAAAATGTTGAGATCCAGCAACAACCAAGAGCAAGATAGCCAGCAACAAGTTAAACTGCAGATCAGCTTAACGCGGATACCGTTTTCCCGTTTTATGGTGTTTTATATAAGAGATTTGCTTCTCCAGGACAGGTTTTTTTAACCACGGCTTAAAGGAACCCGCTCAACCCCAACACACACACATACAGACACACAACAACACACGGTCCTAGTTGGCTGTTGGCCTTGAATTAGAGTTCATTCGCCCTTTGGAATGTCTCGTTTTTAATCCTTCAGGGAGACTAGCCACCTTCCTCACCAAACAAGTCTGGTGGAGGAACCAGTTTAGTCGCCGGTGACCCGACCATGGAGCAGGTAGTACTGGGTTACATGGTACCAGTAGCATATAACATGACCTGACATACATATATAAATATATACATGATGATTGCAACGTCTTCTCAGACGAGTGCCGCTCCCTCAGGCACTGAAAGTCCATGAGCCGAAAATGACTTTGTCTTGCCGGCAAAATTCACAAGCTCAAACAGACATGACATTGAAGACGGTTACTAGTATACATACATACATACATACATACATACATATATATATATATATATATATATATATATATATATATATATATATATACAGGCACGCATACATACATATATACACAAACATACATATACATACACATATAACACACCTATATGCATACATAGACAATACATGATACACATACATATACATACATAAACATACACAAGACGGTCAATGGCATACCCACATATCTATATATATAAAAGCGAAAATGTGTGCATGTTTGTTTGTGTGTATGTATGTTTGTGTGTCTGCTAAAAACTTTTGACAGACACAATAAAAATTCACAATCTTGGTCTCATTTAAAAACCCACCTTCCGGTCGACAAATATCGAAACATTGGACAAAAGTAACTGTCAGAAGTGCGTTAACTGATCGATTTTCTGCAGGGGGGAGCGAAAAAAGTTACATTTTAATGTTAAACATTACATATTTTTTAATCGATTTATAACTGCCCCCAAAAATACGGCCGCCAAGTATTCTACATAAAGTGTACACGCGACCGTTTATTTTGGGTCAACTTGCATTAAAAACCCGCTGACTCATGTCACGTGATCTTGACGTCAGCAACCTGTAATGGCGGTCTTAATTTACAATTTAAAAATGTTGTTATCGGTAAAAAAAATTAATTAAAGCTAAACTATGAACTTCTACGCTATGGCAACGTTACCAAAGTTATTACCACATTCAAAATAGTAAGACTCGATAGTAAAACGAAAAATAATAAGCCAAACATGTGAAGTAAAAAAAAAACGCTTACAAAATATATTAACGAACATAGTTTTTAAAAATAAAAACAGTCAGACGCCATTTTCTAGTCTTTAGAGTAAGGCAGACGAAGTGTGAGAGAGAGAGAGAGATGTCTAGACAGATTCGACAGGGGGGAGGGTCAATAACGCATGCGTCAGATGACGTCATGACGTCGTGACCTGATTTACTTTAAATAGTTGATAAACCGAACAAACTTTATATGCGCCGCTTTAGCGTAGGTAATTAAGGGTTGGTTTATTATGTAAACGTTTTGGGTTCGAATCGTGGTGTGAGATGTCTTTTTTTTTAAACATTTTTTACATTTCAATATTGAACCTGTATTATTTAAGCCATTTTTCACGAAACGTTCGTTCGTTTTTCTGTTTTAATTTGTGTTTTACCCCCCCCGCTTAATTAAAACGTTGTTTTCTTTTCTTACTTCGCTTATAACAATCCTTACATCGTCATCGTCGTCGGCGTAACGCTCGACGACTTTAAAACATCTTTCACTTCTGGCTGGCCGATTTTATTTTCAAACTTCGCCTCATGGTTCGGCTTCGATCCTACCCCCGGTTTCTTTTTTATTTAACACCACACACCCCTACAAACACCCTGGCAACGCCGGGTACCCCTCGCTAGTATATATATATATATATATATATATATATATATATATATATATATATAAATGAAAATATACATATATACACATACATACATACATATCTGTAAACATACACACGCATATACATATATATACACAATGTATAATACACATACAGACATATACCTACACAAAATCATATACAAATACATACACACATATACATACAGCTATGAACACACATGCATATATATATATACATACACCTACTTACATATATATATACACACACATGAATATGCACTCATACACAAACATGAACATCATACATACACATATGCATGCATACATATGCATACACACACACATGCATATATACACATACACACATGCATATATGCATATACACACATGCATATATACACTTACATACAGAAATATATATACGTATATACATAGACACACATACATATGTACATACATATACACATACACATACATATTCACATAGATATACACACATATACACACCCATGTACATTAACATACATACACCTATACATTAGGGCAGATCGATTTGCGACTTCTTTTCAGAAAATCAACATGACACTGGTGATGATAGTTGGGATTTGATGTGATAAGAACATATACCAAAAATTAGATTCCCATCTTGAACAGAAAATTGAGCATTTGATTTTAAAAATCGTGTAGAAAAATGCTGAAAATCCCCCATTTTCATTGTATTTTTCACAACACTGACTTTGAAATTTCACTATTTTTTATAAGATATTCAATTAAAATTGATATATTTATAGAAATACATTGAAAGAAAAATAAATACACGAATTATAATTTAAATTACGAATTAAAACTATCAAAATATCTCAACCTTTACTGCATTAATTAAACAAAAATTGTAAATAAATGCTAATTAGAAACTAACTCTTTTAAATTTCACAATTTAAAAAGATATGTGGAGATGTATTACACAATATAACAACTTGATACTAGTAACAGAACCATGTATTTTATTTTGTTATTAGAGGCAATAATATAAATTATAATAGAACTAAATTGTTCTGTTCCTTTTGAGGAAAATGAAGGCTTAATATGCTGGCATGATGACTTTGTAATAATTTAATATGTCTTGCTGCCTGCCCATATACAACGTTTTGAGAAAGATCAATCAATCAAATTTGACCTGTGTGTGGCTGCAAAATTGATAGCAATAATAGTTTTGATTTTTTTTTTTAGTTTGGGGAAAACACCACAAAAAAGCAATTATTTGAAAACACTCATTTTTTATATTTTTGCAATGTAATATGAATGAACACTAACTATTGTTGGGGTAAATTAACTAATAAAATTTAATGGATAAATATTTATTGACCTAATGGACAAAATCGTTTGAATGCCCTGTTCCCTCACATCCAGTTCATCTGAGTTTATCATCGATATTATATTTCCCGGAAGTAGTACAAAAGCATTATATTGTGAACAGTTTAAAACAGTAATTTGGATTTCAGTTAACTGTTTTGTTCTATGAATCATATGAAAATATACTGTTGTTGGTTAAAAAAATAATATTGTAGGTTTTGATCTCAAACCAACTAACTGCATACACTTGGATGATAAATTTGACCAGAATGTTTCATTTATCATAGTGTTTGAGGATAGACAACTCTAATCTATAAACACATTAATCTTGTGGCTTATGTTAGTCATCTTCCTTGATTCAACGGCCCAATTTTCTAATTTTACTTCTCCACAAGAAATACCAAAGGCATACTTAAAAAGTAGCCTCTGGTCTTCACACTTAAATTATTTGTTTCTTCTGCTGTCAGATAATGATGATCAGGAGGGACACTATTTTTTTTAGAATTCTACTTGAGGCAAATCTTGATTGATACAAAGTTTCCCAAAAGGACCAGTAAATGTTGTTAGGCTTTTTGTTGTTTCATCAATTAATTTTAAAAAATTGCTGTAAATGGCAGTTCTTCTAGTGAAACCTGAAAATTGGAAAATTTGCATGTTTAATAATAGAGCCAGATTACATAATAAATACCAATATATTATTTTATTGTCCACAAAAAATGAACATAATTTCACGTGAATCTATAGAATTAATTTTACCTCCTTGTTAGGAAGACAAGTACAGATCATGGTCTTTTTTGACAATTTTCTGTCTTACAATTTACTGCAAAGTCATGACATCTCAAGGCAGAAAGTTTACAGCTACAAGAAAATATACAAACACGCTTTCTAGCTGTTTCTTCATTGTTTTCACTTTGATTGCTGTAAGGGATTTCCTATCAATCTGTTTGGTCCTCTTATAGCAAAATATATTGACCTTCTGTCCTATATAATGTTACCATAAGTCTATTTGTGGATTAACTGTTTGCCGAATACTAATTATTTCCTTGGCAATTAACTTAGAAACCTCACTATTTTTTAAGTGGGATAACTGTTTTCGAGGAAATAACTAAACTGGATCACTTGTCGTGAAGTTTGGGTGCTGTTTCATCCAAATGACAAGCTTGACCAGCAAATTTTGTGAACCACGGGTTAAAGCTGAACGTCGTCCTTTTAATGACATTCTAATCTGAAAAGTAAAATAAATAAATGGATTATAACTGAAGGATACTGTTTTAGACTATGCTCCAGTTTCATACGTAAAAAACTACGTGCGTGTTTTAAGAAATAATGAAAAACTTTGTAGAGTTGAATTAGAGTTGAAGTAGATGTATTGAAGAGAGAGGGCCAAACCACATCAGTGGCATAGTATTGTTTAGTTTAGACACTTTTAGCAGATTTTAGCCCCTCCTTCGATAACATGAATTAATCCATAAAGAGATTTATTCTTGCTGTAGCTGGGCCATTTCAAACGAGAGTTTAGTGTTTAGAGTTTGAAAAAAATCAGTGCTTGTGAATCTATGTTACTGTGCTATATTTAATATTACTTCAAATTACATTAAATTTTTATGTTTTTTTTTGTTTATTAAATTTTTATGTGAAAGTACAGAATAGTTACAATACAACATGCACCCCATATTAATAATGGCTTTCTAAATAAAGTTATTTAAGCACAATAACATAGATGCACAAATAACGAAACACCTTTAAAGGGGTTTCCTTATTTACTCGTATTAGTCCTTGTGGGTTATCTGATCTTAAAACTATAATTTTAGAAGAAAAACGCTGCTTAAAAACAATTACTCCCTAAAAATAAAAGAAATTAAAATTTGATACTAATTTCCTGCAAAGAATTTTTTATTAGGTAGAAAAAGTTGAAAATGTATGTAGTTATGTTTCGTAAAGAATGTGTAAAATAAACTTGTATGGACTATTTTTTGATATATAAAACTGGAGTATTACAATATTTTAATAGAAATTTAAAATAGAATTTGATGTGAAATATTAGGTTCGTGTAAAAATAATGTTTTTGACGTTCAAAACGTCAAAAATGCCATTATGCATGTATATATATATATATATATATATATATATATATAATGATGGCAGATAAATTATTACTTGCTTCCAGCATTTCAGGCCTATATCCGTCACAACTTTTCCATGGCTGAGGGAGTATCCATACACAGATGATCTTACAGAGTTTTAGCTTTGTACGACAGCTAAATCTCTATCTGTTTAAAATTTTGACATCCAGCAACAAACAAGAGCAAGATAGCCAGCAACAAGTCAAACTGCAGACCAGCTTAATGCGGATACTGGTCTCCCACTTTATGTTATTCTTTTACATATATATACACACATATATATATACATATATATATATATTTATATATACACATATATATATGCGCACGTGTGCTTCTGAGTGTATGTATAATATGTGTGTGCGATTATACCTATATAGATATATAGCATAAAAAAATAAAACGAGTAATGCATGCCATCATATAAAAACAGGTTATTTCACGTGCACTGTTTCAATTTACATTCAACTTATTACTTTATATTACATATTTCCTACACGTAGTACGTTTTATCGTAATAACTGCGGCAATGTCACAATGTTCTAATCACTGCTTTAGTAAGAATAGAACAATAAATAAATTGAGAGAAGTAAAACCAGACACATTTATATGCGTAACACCCTGTGACATCTAATTATCTCTCAGCCAACAATCAAGAAGTATCCCTATCTCTTTTCGCTCAAGAGTCTCTTATTATTTCCATCTTTTGATCTGTATGTTTGTATTCCTGAGTAGAATAAAAATATTATTATTTTTCCTTTTCAAGATATAAAATATATGATTGAATGCGAGTGATTTATCATGATATGCATTTTTATCGTTTGACCAAAGATTTACACATCGTCCGTGTAATCCTAACCATTGAACGAAGAAGATTATATGTATCAATCTAACAGAATTGCCTCCCTTGATATGCATAAAAATGATTGGTGGATGAGTTTTAGAGGATTATGCCATTTTTTTCACCAGTTAAATTCATTCACGTTAAAATAGTGACGCATTTATAACTCTATATCTACTTTCAAAATATCGATTTCGTGCTAAAGTTGCTCTGCGTGTGGTGTCTATTGTGCTTGTTATATAACCTTTTTCTGACGTCATCCAATAATAGCTTTGATGTCAATAGATAACCTCTCCTCTTTTGATGCATTTTGGGCAAAGATTTTTCTTGGCTAGGCATGTGCATTTGACCATAAGTTATAGATAAGAGCCACTTTATCTGTTGTCCATTTTTTTCAAAAAAATGTAGTGTTATCTTGTTTTTGCTATTGCATCGTAAAACCTACCTGACATGTGTATGTGTGTGATTATTTTATCTATCCGCTATTATCCTGACTATAATTAAACATTGCGCATGCGCGCACACACACAGACACACACACGCACACACACACGCACACGGATATAGTAGAAGAAGTTCATAGAAGGAATATCATCTGAAATTTAAATATATACAACGGGGCCTTTTGTACATTAGATCTACCACGTATCAAGGCTTGGAGAGCACTCGATGATAAGGATTAATGCGTGTAAAATAAACAATGAATAATATTGTAGTAATCGTTAGTAGTGGACATTTTGTCAATTGGATTGCTGTAGGGCTGGCTTATCAAGAACTTTTTCACTTTGGACTTGAAGACAGGTTTTTAGGAATTTGTTTACTATGTCCTTTAGAGAGATGATCTTATGCTTGTAACAAAGGCCTTACATAGAGAATATATTAATACTATCGAGAAATAGTAAGTGTCTGTATTTTTTAGATGAGGTGTTTTCATTGATTGAGATTGTCGGATTGACTTCCTCATCTTGGTTGTTATCGATAATAACCAAGATGTGGAAGTCAATCCGACAATCTCAATCACTATCGAGAAACTTCACAATTTCTTCTAATATTTTGACATGTATATGCTGCCTCTAAGAAAAAAGCCGTAAAACGCTTAAGATATTTCACTAAATATTAATTCTGAATCTCACAGCCTTTACACAAACCTAAAATGACACTATTTTATTTGCATAAATATTCTAATCACCCAATTTCAATTATTGGAACTTTAGTACAATCTGTCGTCAAAAGAATGTTTCGATTCAATCAGACGAAAAACGTTGAAACTAAACCCTCTTTTCTTGATGGATGCTTTTAGAAAATAATATACAGCATAAGGAACCTCAATATTTGCAGAATAATCACGCAGAAAATTATCAGAAATTAACCTTATGTAACTAATCTCTTAATTTCCATAAAAATAATCCCTACTCAGTAATTGAAAATCTTATCAGAATTAATCAAGTAAACGTAATCGCCTAGCGCGAAAGAAATGTACTTCGTTTAACCGTGGTTTTAGCTTTAATATTTAAACCATGTTTTCTAATGAATTTTTCACGGACATTGAAAAATATTTTAAATTTTCACTACAAAATTATCCTACTCTACGTTATGTAAATTGGCACATACAATTATTCTCATCAAATGATAGAAAAATTAAAACGACTCACATACCTCACTTCCTTTTATCTCCTAAAAATAATTGCAGCTGCCAAAACAAGCAAGATTCCAAATAAAAATAATGATAGTGATTCTTATACAATAATAGAGCACTGATGAGACACTTCTCTATAAAACCAAATGTTTCACCCACATTGTGTTATGTCCAATTATCACAATATTAATAATCAAATTTCAAAAAAATCAATCAAATTATTTAACCAGCAACAAAAGTGTGGGTTGATAATAGTAAACTTTTTGACTATTAACAATATAAGTTCAGCTTTTAGTACACTAGAAAATAATTATCAAAATGAACCGAATTTGAACATCTACTCCGCTCTTGTCCTCAATAAAATTTTCCACAATAGTAATAGGGTTCACGCACATTTGAAATCCTAATACTTATATTGGCGACATATTTCCATAAATCAAGGTATGAATATCTAACGACATGCATTCTTTTCAAAACAAAAATGTATATACTAAACAGGGTATTTCTCTAACAAACTTAGAAAATCACAGCTAGGAACGTCCCATTCTTAATAAAGTAGGCTATACTACAAAAATCACAATGATACGCACTTGATTCAAAATTCTGTAATATTTTCATTTAAGAATTGTTAATATAATCACGCCCTCTCCAGATAAAAAAATAATTACGCTGCTCCAATGTTTCGTAAACACGTGGTAAAAATTGAAATTTACTCGCCAAGTAATAAGAAAGACTAAACATAAAAAAAAATAAAACTGGATTTTTATCGACTTAGTGATCTCTTTACACTATTGTGTAGGCTGTGTCGATCCTGACATAGTTAGAAATGTAGAATATTTTTTATCACATCTTTGTGTATATTTATACGGGCATATATTAGTATGGAAAGCCATTTCATAGTATGTTCATGCTTTAAATTTAAAAATAGTATAAACGTATACAATTGTCTACGTTTTTATTAGTATAAAACAGTTTTGTGTCGCATCATTTCTAGTTATAGCACGTATGCATAAAATGATCATTTCATATTTCAGAACACTACTACTATGCACACAGTAAAATAAGTTTCATTTTTCCGATTATTCATTTCTTTCCTCATAGAAAACGCCTGACTTTTATAAACGCCTTTGTTCACATATTAACTCGACCATCAGAAAATTATATAAGTTTTCTAAAAGTCTATTACCTTATGAAATTCACCAAACCACCTTTACATACTTCATTTCACATTTTATATCACAATCGATTTCGCTAACAAAAACAAACGTTATTCTACACAAAACGACAGGAGGACCAATATTGTATGTAGTCCAAGAATATTCGATTAACTATTACAAACTCAACACTCAACAAGCACTGTTTATCACTTGATAATACCTTTACAATGCTTAAAAAGGTTAATAAAAATACAAAATTTGAGAGTCTACATAAGATACCGAAAACGCGTCCTCATCTATTTTACCTAGGTCATCACATTTTCATCCTACAAAAGGTAATAGTATGATTTTCATATTAAAATTACTTATAATAGATGCAATACACCAGTAACAACCTGTGGCAATTCAAATAAGTCATTCATACAGACACAGAAAGCACAACTAAAACTATAGTTACTATACATAAAAAGCAATGAAAAAATGTGCCGTATGCAGACATAGCAAGTCTATACTATTTTAAACAAAGCAAGAACTTGACAATTGATACGCAACATCATGCCTTTATTGTTTATTTATAACATCGAAGAATATATTAGCCCAAACAATATATTCCGATTACAGTTAAACACCTAACAATAACTATTCGGCTGGAAATCTCATTGTACAATTAGCAAGAAAACATATTTGCATATACACGCAATTAATAACGTAATTGATCCTTAAGTCTTTTAAATCAAATTCAAAAGGTAATAACTCTAATATAATGTAAGATTGCGCACAATATTGCAGCCTTTACAGAGTACTTTGTAAGCTGAACTCGAACAAATATTCCACAAACGGAAACAATGCATTTTATAATCTAATGCATAATGTAATCATAAACTATTAATGTCAGAATCAGGAAAATAAGAACTACACATAAAACATTAAACCAATCGAGGCTGTTAAACCATTTCTTATATATATATATATATATATATATATATATATATATATATATATATATATATATATATATTTATATATTTGTTTATTGTTTCTTGGGGAAAGAATTTCAACAAAGTGCTCGATTAAAAGAACACTTTTTCGATATGAGCTTAATATTTATTTATTCAATTGTACAGAGGTTCAGAACAGCATTGGTACCGTCGGTTTCAAGCCCAACATAAAGGGGACTAGTTAACTTGTCCTCTTTATGTTGGGCTTAAAACCGACGGTACCTATGTTTTTTTCTGAACTTCTGTACAATTAAATATATATATATATATATATATATATATATATATATATATATATATATATATACAATGATATATATGATTGTTAAGATGGATGAAATCTAACGACATGAAAAATAGATTGGAGGTGAAAGGACCTGAATGCTCAACGTTTCATCCAAGTTATGCCCGATAGAAAATGCCCGGATAAATCGGGCGAAATATTTAGCGTTCATGTCCTTCAAACTCCGATCTATTTTGCATGCATATATATATATATATATATATATATATATATATATATATATATATACATATTTACCGATAGAACATAATTTTCAAAGCACACGATCAACTAGCAATAGAGGTTTTATGCATTTACCACCAAACATAATGAATACATCGCAGCAATTGTAAATGTTTACTAGCAAAATCGTAAATAATATCGATTATTAAAAAGAAAAACAACATAATATTTTATACGGCATTTAAAAAAAGTATCACGGCAGCTTATTTTGCTCTGCAACACATAATAAAACTACAATTTTGCAAACTGAATATTTAATTACATGAATAAAAACAAGCAAAACATAATCAAACAACGCTTTAGACATGTAAAGTGCCATATTAAAAATCTGCAAAGAAAAATTGATCTAGACTAGCAGGCGCAAGCTGAAGAATTGACGATTACAATATATCAGTTGTATATAATCCTGACTGTTGTAGGGCAACTCTGCGCTTGTATAGGATCAAGCACTTATATCTGCTGGTCTTTCCGATGATGAAACTTGTTTAATAGTCTACATGTGTGTGTGAATATTTAGTAAAAAATGATCATGCTCAAATACTAAAAATAAAATAAAATGATACGCCAACATTAAATTTACAAATCAGTTACCTACACAAACAAAACCAGTTCGACATTGCTCGTATGGCATGATATTAAATAGCCGTGGGGTTATAATTAATATGCGCAATGAAGAATAATTTCTCTTTATAAAATCCACAAATATAAATACTAAGAACCGGTTTACAAATGACAGGGAACTTTACTCTCGTTCAGACAGATATTTCCACGGAGTTTGAGGCTATGGTCGTCAGATCCTCCTCGTTACAAGAGGGCACAATATGAAAAAAGAAGTTAAGCCTTTATATGAATTAGGCTTATTAGCAGTACTGCCCATTTTTTTTGTATATTTCCTCTTTGGCCATTCCCGACTCTGGATAGTTCGCTGTCTCAATATATATCTTTGAATATAAATGCAGCACTTCCCTTAGATATAATGGATCAGGTAAATGCATTTACTGATTTACTATCAACTACAGCTACTGCCTACGTTTTCAAAGTAAAAATGTCGCAACGAGAGTAATCATTGTTTTCCTATATTTTATTTTGTTACACAGACAGCCACGTTGCGAACCTGCTTCCTAGATCATGAACCGCAGCATACCTCATTGCTAAGTCTATTTCTAACAAAGAAACCCGATAGTTGTGCGACAAATGAACGGTCTTGTCGGGAAAGTCGCTCAGCTTATGATATTTATAAATAATATTCTTAATATCCAATCCTAATCTGAGGAGCTATTGCACATTGTGAGAAGATATTTAAAAAAGTCTGAATCGGAAAGGTATTAGAGATTATATGAGACGTACCATATGGACTAACATTTTCCTCCTATGTTCGGCAATATGCACAGGAGATCACTGAACGGCTGAAAGAAGGCAGTGAAGCAGATTTGTCAACACAGGAGTACTGTAACAAAGCCCAATATTTACAACAGTTCACTTGCACTTGTACATCTGCCATTGTGCAAAAGAACTACGCGTTCTGCCGATTTGCTTGACATAAATCAAGTTTAAAACTATAGGTATAGTGGCAATGAAAAACACGCAATAATCATTAGGAAACGTATAGAATCACATAAATTAGGAACTAGCAATGTCTTGAAATAATAGCTCAGTCAAGAATAGACTATCAACAATCCATTCCCTATCCAACAATCGTGCTAGAAGGTGACCAAAATTACCTGGGGGGGTAGGTCGGTCTCCAACTTCTAATTAAAACCCGCTAACCAATTATATTGTTCCAGTGTGGACATAGTCCTCATTCATATAGATGAATATCACGCCTTCTCATCCACATAATCTCATAAAATAAGCTAGACAATTCAAAATCGTGCGAGCCTCATCGCCTCCTTATTATACTATTTTAGAAGTGTTGCACTGAACCAGCCTTGTCTTTTTTACACGCTTCAACTAGTTTCTTACCGGCTTTTGTTTCTGGGGGCAAGTTGAAGGTTGCAGACAGTCAAGTAACCATCTTGGCCTTCGGGACAAGATCAAAGTGTAGTACCTGTTCTTCAGATGCTGCACTTCAATTTCTTGTTCTCTGTCAGTGGAGGAGAAATCTTTCGCGACTGAGACAATTTTTATTTTTGTTCCTTTTCTCCACATTAAAAAACGACCCTGGTGTCTAACTCTGTCCCGTGGGGAGGCATAATAAATAGGAACTATACTTGAAGGAGAAACACTTTGGCCTATCAAAAGTTGCTTTGTCAGCCCTATTTGTAGGCGAGCTCCGCACAATAAGCGATAAATTTATTCCACCCGTAACACGGGAGGAAACAACTATAAAGATGATCTTTCACGAAAAACAGCTGTCTAGACGAATCCACTGTGAAAAATTTCCCCCACTCTTTATCTGTGCCTAAATCAAAACGTGGATTCCATGAACAAAGCTTCTTTCTTAGAACCGCACGCCTGTGGAACTCTGTTCCGTCTGCCTGCTTCCCACCGGACTACAACTTGGATGTCTTCAACTCCAATGTTAACAAATTCCTAATGAACCGCCCCCTTAAGTAAACACTTCATCAAATCTCCACACTAACGTAATGTACTTGCAATAACCCTTATCCCTGAGTGGCTTCCGGGCCTTGATAATTGGTGATCACTGTGTAAAAAAAATCATCATAGACACATCAGCGGTTCCCTAGATCGGTTAACTTTTAATCTGCGGTAATTTCCCTTGCCTAGCATTTGCTAGGCTAAGATTGGTTGCAAATATGTACATCTTAGCACAATGCAGTAAACATGTCAACTATATTTTACATATTTTATTTTGATTCTATATATTAACAAAAAGTACGTCCACGATAAATATTAATTATTAATCTTGTCTGCTGTACAATTTGAAAACATGTTTTAATGTGATCAAAAGCTTGAATGGAAGATTTGTTTATGCTTTCGAAAGGCATAAACCTAATCAGCTTTGTTTACATATAAAGGAGGTGATCTATGTATTTTGAAATAAAACATGATTTTTAGCTATTCATAAACTTTACTTAATATATTAAACAAGACTGTTTAATCTTATAAACTCTAGACACATATGTATCTCGTAATAATAGCAAAGCTATAGATTAGATATACAATCGGCTCATTCAGATGGATTGATGGAGATTAGTATATTCCATGCGCTATTTCCGATTCTTCGAAAAAGAAAACAAAGTCGAGGTAAAGTAATACGCATATTTAAATCAACTATTTACAAGCATTCAGAATACATATAGACATGAATTGTTTTCGCCTGTTTCGATTCATGGCATGTTAGAATCTACAATTGTTAAAAAAAATAAATTTAGTTAAATTATATTTGATTTGCTTGAGTATTGCTTAATGATATTATCATCTGCATGAAGTGGGAGAAATGGCAAGAATATTTAAAACTTCGAATGGACTGGATCCTCATGAACATCTGATCCTCCTCAATCTCACTGCATGTGTAAAAACACTCCAATTAATATTTTATCAGTCTTAATATAATGCAATTGCACATATTGTTCAACCAGAACGCATGTGTCTCCATTAATATCAATATCGTCGCTTAATTCGAACAAAAGAATTTAATTTGCTGACGGCGACAAAGATTATACAGAGAAAAAGTAAGCACATGAAATAACTCCTGTTAATTATTGACGCCTGTAAATTATGCATGTCAAGTGCGTAACGTTTTCCAACGACAGGATGGAGATAACATTTTATTGTATAAATTATTATTTCGTATAAAATTACATCTTTTTAGTTCTCTAATCAAGAAAAGTTTGAATACAACAGAAAATAGAACAAGATATATGGAAAAATAAACAACTAAATTCAGAAAAGCTTGACCATAAATTTATTTACATAAGCGTCGTTTTCAGCATGAGTAACGATCTAATTACATCGAAAAAATGAAACCATTATTTCTAAAAGGCATTTGAATTTGCTGGCTCCATCTTATCAAGTCTCCTTTGGAATATATATGTTCCAATTAGTTTTAAGTGGCACTTGCTCCATTTATGAGCCTGGGAATTTTCTATGACCATATATTAAGCAAGTAAAGTTTTTGTAAATTTTATCTTCTTTTCGTTTGAAAAGGATATGCATTCTTTTTATAATTTCTTTTCTATACATATGTATGTATTTTTGGAAGTCTGCTTTAAAAGCGATGACTTGCCGCGAGCCAGTAACATAATTCACAGAAATGTTTCGCGTTCAAATATATTGAAGCCGTTATCAAATACATTTTAATAAATCAATATGTAAAAGATTCATGGAAGTATCTACCCTGAGAGTATATATGTAAATTATAAGTTACATCATAATTGGAAATAATGTTGTAATATAAAACATACTAATGATGTTTTTAACAGACATTAAATCTAAGTAAAACACAACACCACTATCGTTTAAATAAATTAGATAGTTTATGTAAATGGGATGTTCTTCCAATGCAGACAAAGCTAGGCTAAAATGTATCTGTTTACATGTAAACGGCCTGGAAAACATATCTCTATAACGAAGCCTATAAACTGGCAGACTATATTTAATATTCTAATATTTAGGGAGAAATAAACAGTCTAATTAAAGAATGATAGTCGTCAACATTATGTTTATATATAGAAACATTTTGCACGTCCAGCCTTTCGCACACCTTAACGTAAAAAAAAATATTCCTGCCGTGATACTTTCATTATTTAAATCATATAAGCCTGTATATTTGTTTAATGACTGCTATTTTACTAAGTAGACAAACATAATATTGAAATAGATATGCGAACAAATATATAAATATGTATAAAACGAGAAATATACGAATAAAAACAACGAGGAATATAACGAATAAATAACAAAAATAAAGCTGATCAATAAACTAGATTGACAAGGAATGTGACATCCGGATATACAAAACAGCCATGAAGCCTTTAAATATAGAAACAACGTTGATAAGGACACAACATTACTTCGGATCAAAGCAAGGACAGAGACAACCGTATACTTAAAATAACATCGATACCTCCTCCGCTGTGATAGCCTGTCCAGGCTGAATCGTACTTCTGCTCGTTCCTTCCCCTCTCGCTATTACTCTATTTTATTTCCCATACTTCCCTCTAAAACTCACTAATGTCTATATTCATAAATTATACAAGGCTTAATTTCTTTCAAAGAATATATGTCGGATATGTCGTATGTAAAGAACGAATTGAAAACTGTAAACGTTTCAATAAGTTTCATTCTTTGGTTCCACAAAGTGGATAACGTCTCTAAAATAGGGGCACTACCGGAACATGTATGTACACATGTAATTAATAATGTCTGTATAATAAACTGAGAATATATATATAAATATATATATATATGTATGCATGTATGTATATATATTTGTATATATATACATATATATATATATAGAGAGAGAGAGGAGAGAGAGAGAGAGCGACAGAAGGGCAGACAGATAGACAGACAGAGACAGAGACAGACACAGAGACAGAGACAGAGAGATTTCGCATTTATTATTACAGAATAGCTTCGCTCACGTTTATTATATTTACCTAAAGTATAATAGGGAGAAAATATGATTTCAAGTAAGCCTGTGTATAAAAAAAATGAAATAATAATTGAATACGGGGTTAAAGTATGATACATGCTTGTAGATTTATATTTTGAATTTAATCAGAAATCCACACTAGTAAAATACTAAAACATAACCAAACACACAAAAAAAAACAGACGATACAAGAATTTGTGAATAACATAAATAAATACATTCCTTTTATTTATTAATTTCGTTCTCATTATTTTTTAAAATCTTATATAATCATTATATATATATATATATATATATATATATATATATATATATATATATATATATATATATATATATATATATATATACTTTCTTCGTTTTAACCGGACGAATATGTGAGGCGCTCAACTGTTAAACGATAAGATGCACTTTGAATTGTACAGGAAACTTTAAGGCGTTAAACGTCTATTTTCATTATATTAAGAAGTTTATTTGATGTAAATGTAATTGAGATAACGGGGCTTCACATCAGTGAGTAAGGGGCAATAAGCAGAAAAACCGTCTGAACTGGAGACCGGAACTATGTTGAAACTTGTTTACACGTTAAACCTCTCGATAAACACGATAATTGACACGTCTATTCGGTAAGCTTGTTCTTCTATTCGACACTATCTACGTCGGTTACTTCATAGCAAAGTTTTGCTACTGCTCCAATAGCAAATATAAACCAATAACATATACTCACGCTTGCCCTAATAAAGAAGACAATACTAAAAAAATGTCTACTATACATGAAGATCTTCGAGCTTTGGTTGTAATGTGGAAAAACTGGTTGTGATATTGGTTCTAAGACTTTTATTATTAAGTATACACGGCCACATATTTACCATATTGTAATATGTGCGGTGCATTATTTTTCAGTACAATGATGTATTTATTTTATTTGCTGCATTTATGTTCGTTGTCTGTCATTGATCGTAGTTTGTCTTTGGCCGCATTGGAAATTGATTGACATTTATTTCAAGGGAAGCTTTCCTTCTTCGGAGAACAGTGTGTGGGAAACGAAGATGTCTCCCGACGTACGACTGGGGTGCGGGCGACATTTAAACTCAGCCAAAGGTGAATTCCGAATCTCAATTTTTTTCAAAACCTTTCTTATGTTTATGGCCTATTTGAAACATGCGATCTTAAAAAAAGAGAATATTCGTCTTCTTTTTTTTTTTTTTTTGTAAAATATTGAGATCCTCTTTACTCGACGATCACAATAGTCATACTGACTCTATAACTTACGCGCACGGCCACGGATACGGCCTACGAACGTTGTCAGGGCGTAACCGGGTTATAATTTAACTCATACGTAAACTAAGGTTTGAATAAATTTGCTGTAAAAAAGGTTGGTTAACTTGATAAACAAGTGATGTGAATTCTTCTATACACTTTTCCAACATTATATGCGCATGCCTATTCATTTCGATAAAACTGTTGTTTCTTTTTTTTATTTCGATGAGTGTACGAAAGTAGAAAATTAATAAATTTTAATTGTTCATGCGTAACGAAATAAATATTTAAAATAGAGCGAAGTTAAAATATGCTGGGGAAGTTGATTAGGAAATAAATAAAACATCAGAACACAAAATGTAGCTTGTATAAGGTGTGTTGTTATATTTAACAAACATGGAGTTATTGAACACAAATGATTGGTATACGCTAAACCTAAACTATAATTGAATAAGTATTATTCTTGAACCCATACATATATATATATATATAATCTTGTTAAACTAGATCAAGATATATTGCAACTTGGACGTTAGGGATGCTCTTTGGAGACGTGCTCACATTACATTCAAACTTCAGCATCTTAGTGCAATCGCGGAATCAGGTAATTTGGAGAGAATTGCAATGTCTACCAGTCCGAGGGGGAAAACAGAACCATTTTCGGCATGAAGGAACTCAATAGTGAAGGGTGAGATTTTCGCTAGTGTTAGAGTTAGTCGAAGATACGCTCTTCAAGTGTAATAAGTACCACGGACCATTTTTTAATAAAACACGTGTAAAACAGTCACAGGGATTAACATTGTTACGATAGGACATGCAATTAAACTTTGTTGGTAATGTTTGACATGTTATTTTGAAAACTAGTCATTCAGTTTGTCTAAGAGACAGTGATATGATAAAGATACTCCATGTGTGTCAGAACAATGGGTTTAAAGGAATATATGATGTTCTATGGTTTAAGCAATTTTCTAGCATTTTAGCAGTTTTTACAATGTCTTCAATATACAAATGTTAAAATTAAGGTGTGTTAATTTTTAACTGAAGTGTTTGAAAGACAAGTTCTAATGTGCTGTGCCATTTTTAGGTTCCGAATATGCAGTTAATAGTTAAAAACAAGCAGCTTATTCTTTGTATTGCCATCCTTGTAATTTCCATTATTGAGTAAAAGGCACTTTTAAAGATTTCCATCAAACTGTCTGTATTTTTGAGATGACGTGTTTTCATTTGTTTAGATTGTCGGTCTGACTTCCTCATCTTGGTTGTTATAGTCACAACGTTTCAGCCGTTTTGGCCTCCGGCCTTCATCAGGGATTTTGTATCGAACTCCTAGTGACATATGGTCGAGTGGTCCTAGATATTGTATCACAAGTTTACAGTTACCCAAAGGTGCTGAGTTCAATCCTGAACGAAGGCAGTGAAAAGTAACATTCAAAACAGAGAATCAGCAACTATGTCCCAGAGCCTAGCTGGAGTCCGAACACGGTACCCCCGTAATAATAATAAAGGGTTGGGTTCGAGACTCCGTACAAACGGGTCCCCAGTTCGATACAAAACACCTGATGAAGACATGGGGGCAAAACGGCCGAAACGTTGTGGCTATAACAACCAAGATGAGGAAGCCAGTCCGACAATCTCAATAAATTTTCATCAAACCCTTAGATATTTATACATTTAATTGTCCGTCTTGTAAATTAAAAATCGTTATATCATTAGTAAATATACTTATCTCGAATATTTTATTAGATAAATCGTTCATGATAATCAGAAATAATAAGAGCTTATAAAAGTTCTAATGGTTGACATCTGAGACACATTCGCATAATTATGATGTTGTTTTGACTACATCCAACAATAGAAATATGGCCTTTTCTCTTTTCTAGTAAGAATCTGATTAACCAGAGTATTCATCAACAGATGCCATATATGTTTAATGAGAAGCGCTCTATACTAGCCCTTCTAAAAGGCTTTAAATATACCAGCTTAACTTCCCCCGCTTTACGCAGTAACTATATATGCGTTGAGATGAACGTTAAAACATGTGTAGCAGAACGGGATTTAAAAAAATTATATTACCAATCGGAAAGGAGTTTAGAATTCACAAATTCGAGGTCTAGTGCTTGATTGACTAATCACAGATATTTCAGGAAAGAATACGGGCGACTGATGGAGCGAAAATAAACCTTGCCAGATCTCTCACTAATATATTTTAATATTATCAATATATGGAGAGGTAAATTATACGGGACTGATGAAACTGAATGAAATGATTAATCAATACAGAAAATTAATATATAAAATGAAAACAAATATATGCTCTTTATATGGTGATCGTTTATTACTTCATGCCAAATGAACTTTCCTAGAACAGCATGTCAGTAGTAGTCAAAACCTTATGAGTTCTCCCCAGCTCACTACACAATAGTCGTGTTTTTAAATTTAGTTTAAATACTTTCTTGTTTTGCCACCATCTTTAATAATCACACTATACTCGAGTTGCACCGTTGCAGATTGGTTTTAGCTGTACTAGTAATTTACAGTATTTACGAAGTGAAATATTAGTCCTCTCGTTTGCTTGTCGTTGTTAACTGACATTTACTTATCATTTAAGTCACAATACATATGGGTAATTTGAAACAAAATGTATGATTAAGAAATAATTATTAAACAAATGGTCAGGAAGGATGATAATCAACGAGGAGTGAAAATAGGTTTACTTGTTTGAGAGATAATAGAACATCTACCTTTACTTGTTTGAGATATAATGGCACCTCTACAAACTAACCCAGTAACATTAACTAACCGCGCGGGGTCGCAAAAATACCTGGATTAGATCCCAGGCGCGGAGACAACCCTCTCAGTGGTGACAGACCCAGTAGATCTTTCCAGATCATCCGTCTAGGAGAAGGAAAACTCTGAAACTAAACGAAAAGGTAAGGGAGACCTCTTCAGTCTTGGATGACAACCTTCCTAGAGCTGGTGACTCAAACAAATTACCGGTTTGCAAACCTAAATTGCTTAAGGAGAAGATAAGTTCTGTCAATCGCCCGGCTTCCATACTCCTTCTTTGCCTATTAGTCAAGCGCAGAGATACTAACTACTAAACGAAAGGGAAGGGATACCTCTTCAGTCTTAGATGACAACATTCCTAGAGCTGGTGACTCAAACAAATTACCGGTTTGCAAACCTAAATTGCTTAAGGAGAAGATAAGTTCTGTCTATCGCCCGGCTTCCATACGCCTTCTTTGCCTATTAGTCAGGCGCAGGGACACTATCACAGTGATTCGACAGAAAAACCCATTGGTAGATCTTGTTTCTTGTCTAGGGAAATGAACGCCGTTTCCCCACTCCCGACACAACCCACCCCTAAAGCTGGGCACTTGAGAGTGCTTGAGTACAATACATGCCTGAGCAATTAGATTGGGGTCACCTTCCTCTGATGGGTTGAGGGTACCGGATTGACAGTTACTGGCTGCTGTTTCCGACTGATAGTACAGGAGCCCTAATTCTTTGGTAGCGATTAGAGCGGCTGCTCCATCAACAGTTGTATAAACTCGGGATGTTTGTAGTGCCATGTCGCGCATGGAAAGGGACCTTGCACTCATGCCCGGTGGGCTTTCCTGAGGCCACAGTCCTAGATGATGGAGGGGCAGCTGATGGTCTACTTGTGATGCATGTATAATACTCTGCATAACCTCCTATTCGGCCCCCCTTACTTAACTGAAACTCGTTAAAAATGATGACAGTACAATCTAAAAATAAGCTTAAACCAGGCTTAGGGTCGAACAAATCCAACTTGCCTCCGCCGTTGAGGCTTGCATTCACAAACATCTATGAGCTTAGAAGTAATTAAGCTGATGTTGAAGAATTTCTCCTAACAAATACCCCGGATATCTTAGAACTAAGTGATACAAACCTGCCCTCCTCAATCTCCTCTAACTACTTTAACATGCCTGGATATCTCCAACTCTGCCGTAAGGACTCTGACAGACACATGCACGGACTTGGAGTTTACATTCGTAATACCCTTCCCTTGACTAGAGAAACAAACCTAGAATCGGATGATCAAGTCTTTATGTGCTGTAGACTAATCATGCAACAGAACATCAGCTACTTTTACTTTCACTACCGCTCTCTCTCTCGGCCAAAGACTGCACCATAATATACAAAGTCTCTGACAGCATAGACACAGCACTCTCCCTTTACACTAGCGTACAAGTACATGTATTTGGTGACTTTAATGTCCATCACAAAAACTGGCTTGGATTTTCTACTTACACAGATGCAGCAGGCAACACAACTCATAGCTTCTCTATATCTCACTCCCTATCACAAATTGTTACTTTTCCAACCCGTTTCCCTGATCAGGAAGAACAACACGCATCACTTTTAGATCTGTTTTTGACCACAGTTCCTGATGATTGTATAACGAAAGCCGACAGCCAACTTGGGAACGCTGATCATGCAGTGATAATGGTTGAAATCGCCCTAAACTCTAGAGCTAAAACTGAAGAGCCAGTGCTCAACACAACGAGATATTATAAAAAGGCTGTCTAGGAAGCCATCAGAGATCTCATCAGATACGCCACATGGGGAAATATTTTTCTCTTCCTGCTGAACAGTGTGCAACCGACACCACTGAATGGTTGAAAACTGCAATCGAAGCGCATGTCCCCATGCGGAAATTCTATAGCAAACCCCACTCTCTCCAATGGTTTACTTCGACTTGCGCAACTGCCATTGCTCAAAGGAAGCATGCATTCCGCAGATTTAACCGACATAAGTCCAGTTCAAACAGACAAAAGTACATAGAAGGTATAAGAAATAGCGACACCTTAGAGGGAATTTATGGAAACCACTAAAAAAAGCATCAAAGCACAAAAACTAGGAACTCGTGACTTCTGGAAAATCTACAACAGTGTAGTAAATAATGGGCAATCAACAATTTCCCCACTAACCAACAATCACGAGGTTGTTTGCTTAGCAACCGAAAAGGCTAACATGCTTGCCAGTCGGTTTGCCTCCAACTCCACACTAGACCCTTCCAACCACCCCCTACTTCAATTTCCTATGCGGACAGACGCCACGCTAGTCGATCTGAAAATCACATCTGCTCAGGTGCATGCTATCATATAAAACCTTGACACTTCAAAAGCATGTGGACGCGATCTCATCCCAGCTGTGCTATTAAAAAAGTGCTCAGCCAGAGTAGCTTCAGTTCTCTGCAAACTCTACAACGAATGCCTCTACGAATCTTGCTTTCCGGGCTGTTGGAAAACTGCTTCTGTGGTACCAGTATTCAAGAATTCTGGCGAAAGAACTGACCCATAAAATTATCGCCCCATTAGCCTCCTCCCACTTTTTGCCAAAATAGTTGAGACCTTAATTAACCATGCTCTAGTCCAGCACCTTACAGATGCTAAACTTCTGACTGACAAACAATATGGATTTAGACAAGCACGTTCCACAGCAGACATCCTCACTGTAATCTCTGAACGCATATACCATTCACTGGACAAAGCGGGAGAGGGCAGAGTGGTAGCTCTAGATATATCCAAGGCGTTTGACAGGGTATGGCATGAGGGTCTCCTCAGGGAGATTAAATCATACGGTATCACTGGTAGAATACTTAACATAATTAAATCCTTCTTAGATAAGAGAAAAATCAAGGTTGTCCTCGACGGTCGTAGATCTAAACAATATGATATAAATGCGGGAGTGCCCCAGGGGTCTATCCTTGGACCTCTACTGTTCCTGATATTCATAAATGACCTCCCCGACAAAATTGCCTCTGAGATGGGTATATATGCTGATGACACCACACTCTATAACAGGCACGACAGGAAAAAATGAACATATATCTAAAGTAATGGCAGAAACACTAGAGGATGACCTCCAATCGGTAGTTGAATGGGGACAAAAATGGATGGTCACGTTCGATGCCGCCAAGACTAAACTAGTTTCATTCAATAATTACAAGAAACCTTCTCTACCACCTATAGCAATGGCCAACGACTTTTTATCTGAGAGTACGTCTTTCAAGCTCCTTGGCATAACGTTCACAGGAAACATGAGTTGGAACAATTACATCAAGGGCATTGCCAGGGCCACTGCATGGAAGGTGGGCTCTCTCTACCGTGCTAGAAAACTACTAACACTCGAAAGTATCCTGTACCTCTATAAGGCAACCATTCGCCCATGTATGGAGTATTGCTGTCATACTTGGGCTGGTGCATCCGCTACTAGTCTCTCGCTCCTTGACAGGGTTCAAAAGAGAGTCGCAAATCTGATAGGCCCTAAACTGGCATCTAAGCTTCAGTCTCTGTCCCATCGACGAAACGTTGCATCCCTCTGCCTGTTCTACAAGTATTTTAATGGTGAAATCCCTGATGAACTGCAATCATTTGTGTCCCCACGACGTGAACACCCTCGACAGACCCGACAAGCTGCAAAATCCCACTCCCACACTGTAGAGATCCAAAGATGTAAAAGAGCTTTCTACTCCGGTAGTTTCTTCCCCAGAACCGCTAGACTTTGGAATTCCATTCCAGGTCACTGCTTCCCCAACTGTACTGACATGCAGAAGTTTAAGTGCAACGTGAACCAACATATTGCTACCCAAATCCCTACATAGTACCCCAGTAGTTGTTTACCCTGATAGTAGCCCCCTACACCAAAGTGGCAATGTGCCTTGTTT
This sequence comes from Euprymna scolopes, assembly GCF_053919585.1. Classification (NCBI taxonomy): domain Eukaryota; kingdom Metazoa; phylum Mollusca; class Cephalopoda; order Sepiida; family Sepiolidae; genus Euprymna; species Euprymna scolopes. Next base: position 74,215,815 of record NC_136485.1, read on the forward strand.
GGGGTAAAAATGTAATAAAAAAACAGAATAATCAGTGGAAAAAATTCGGCTCAGCAAAACCACATCTCTATCAGAGAAGACAAATAAATTTTTGTGCATCAATATCATAACTGTATTCAATCCTATATCTCATCTTTTTCTCAGCATTCTGTTTTAGGAAATAAGCTTATATCTAAGCGGCAAGAACCACAGAATTATCTACAAAAATTTAAATTTTAGGACGCATCATAAATTGTTTAAGCTTAAATTACCAGCATCTACAAAACCATGTGTTTTTCTGTTTTCAGACGAACATTTCCGCCAACAGTAGAAATAAGTTTTCGTGGCGTCTAAGCGTTTCTTATTTTTATAAAATTATATGTTACATTCTCGATACATATGGAACAGTTAATAAGCATTTTCCTATCAAATAAATTAAAAAAATAATGATAGGAAGTCTATCAGTCTTTCTGATTTATTCCATACATTAGAGACTACTGAAATATCCTTTGCTTGTTAATGAAACTGATGTTACATCTTATGCAGATATTCAATTGTAAAACACTGTAACTGCCATCAAATTCGACAAGACGTAAGGCCATATACGTCTTCCTATTCTAAAATCACATATCGAATGTGGCATCTATTTTTGCCTAGCTGTTCTATCAATGTCTAAATTGCCACATACTTCAGCAAAAACAGTTTGCCCGGAGACAAGCAATATTGTTTCCGTCCTGATATTTCTACAGCTGATAAACTGAGTCTAATTTCACATAGTATCAGCAAATCTATTGATCGGAAATTTATCTCGGGCGCAATAGCTCTCGACACATCAAAGTCATTTGAGAACATTTGACATATACGTTTACGTAACAAGATAATCAGCTATGGAATATATGGAAATGCTTTCTCAATGATCGAATTCTCCCAATCAGACATATATATATTTACGTGGTAATTGATGATCAGAAGTTAGATAATACAAAATATCAACGATTGCGTGCCCCTTTTTCTTTATCAACGATCGTATCAATCACATTTTAAGGTTATTCGTCGACATAGACGCAGACACCATACCCATCTGTGGACATACTTTTAAAGCCAGCAATGACTAAGATCTCTTACAGTCTCTCACCTCCGACCTTACACACGTAGTACAGGGAGGCAATATGTGTTTTTTTTTTTTAAATTTAAACCAAGAATCCATATTTACACCATTAACACTCTGACACCCAGATGTATGAGTCTCTGGTCAATCTCGAAAGACAAATAATACCTCTCTGTAGGGGAAATTACGCGTTTAATTAAGTGGCAAAGTTGCGCAATATCCAGCCACACATCTCTTGAATCGGCAGTGCTTGAATCCAAGGGCAAGGAGAAGTTCAGGCCGATTAAAAATAGTGCCGAGATAAGTGGAAAGCACATAAAGAACCTAGAAGTCCCCAATGATCCCTCATCTAGTACTGGACAGGCTCATCGTTGCTTAACTTCATTGATCTGACGCAATCCCCTATATTTATAAGAGCCAAATATACGCTAACATGGAGTACCGTTACCACATTTAGGCATTCATTGCCCGGATTATCTTATGTTTCCTTGACACGGTTCAAAACCGGCTTTACTTTTCCTTACAAACTCTTTCCTATATTAGATGACATTCGACAAAGCACATGTCAAACTACGAGTGCTGCAAACAAGTTCAAATTCCCTTTACAAATGCTTAAATCTAACGTAAATCTTATGAACAAAGTTTTTTTTTTTTTAGAACTGGTTGGCTCTGGAACACACTTCTACTGACCTGCATCTTATCTGGCTACAACATGGTCGTCTTAAAATCGGATGTGAACATCCTTTTAAATAGTGAAATTGTATCCATTTCTAGTCCAAAAACTTTACACCGTTTTCTTTACACTTATTAACCAATATTTTCAACTGGCCTAAGCACACTGATTAGTAGTTGCTTTTCTGTAAATAAGACCCGTGGAAAAATACGATACAGATCAGTTGATAATAACTTATACCTTATTACACATGGTTATACAATTCATACAGTTATGCACGAAGAAAAGGATGTTATTGTCTTGATATTTGTGCTATGCGAAAAGACAAGAAGTGCACCACCTAAGTAGAAGGTAATGCCCCCAAATATGCTTGGTAAAATATAGCTTAGTAAAGCAAAGAAAGCGAAATACAAATGTTATATGTTCGACATGGAATAAAAACGAGGTCTCTCAGGAAGATCTCAATAATTCCAATAAGTAGAGAAATGAATTGCAAAATATACTTAGCTAACAATAGTAATATAGACACAAACAATTTCACTGAAAAATACGGTTAAAAATTTAGGAAAATACTATCTTCTTTGCCAGAACATAATAATAGAATTGATAAAAACAAATAAATATGTATCAAATTCATTGTGAATAACTTATATAAAATGTGTAATTCTACTATTAGATATTTTTCACGTTCATAAACAATAATTATGTGTGTTATTAATATCATTCTGTAGCGAAACCTTATGAACAAAAAGAAAGAATGACTTACTTGCATATTCGGAAATTAAGGCTAGAAGTATGAGTACAGCATGTAGTGTCTGTCACGAATTCTGCATGCAAGTATATAAGCTGGAACAGATGTATATAATGAGTGATGATTTGATTTCTTTTCTTACCTCTGTCGCCCGTTAGTGCTCTGGTGGGAAGTGAAGGAACATTTTCCAATTTCGGACCAGTTATTTCGGCCTCAATACAACTATTGCGTTAAGACAATTCGACATTCGCTTCATCCCAGAATCCAGTAGCGTAGCAACGAACACTTCGATATCAAATGTTTGAAAGATCTAGAGTTGACTTTTACGCTGTGAGAAATAAAAAAAAAGTTGGCGCGAGTCCTGCCACTATGATAGAATAATGTGGCTCGGGACACATATCGGCAGCTTTCTGAAGAACAATGGAAGTGGATTGTTGAAATCAAACCTGTCGTAGGAAATAGTCTCATTTACCTCTTTCAAACGATTCAATACCCGCGAATTTCTTCTGGAGAGACTGTAACCTAGTTCCTGACGGTCTTGCACCGGCGGACACATTTGGTACGCGAAATTCCAGAAAAATGCTATATGGAAGGCGTTTTCATTAGTGAGCTACTGTGCCACGTCAGAGGATTTCTGTGGTTTTCACTTAGGATGAATAATCTTTCATTAAAAAACTGCTCGAAAGAATGCGCGCCGATCAGAGACGATGATCGTCCCGCGTAAGTGCTCCTTAGGCAAGCCTTATACGTAGCACCACTGGCGGGAGTAGCAGGAGTTCTGTGGAAACTGCTTTAGATGAAAGGATGCGAAACCATTTGCCCAGAAACTGTATGCAGCCCTCTCGCAGAAAAGAGACCAAGAAGCGCTGTTACATTTGCAACAAAAATAGGCACACGGACGATACGCCAGGGCCTCTCTCTCCCCATTATAATTATAAAGCGCTTCACCTTGTGCGCAGTGCTGGTGCATTCGACCCCTCATAACTAGATTAGTGTACCACACTTGAAGTCGGATAGCATCAGAAGTCATAAAAGTTGCCGGTGAAATCCTCCGCAGCAATGGTGTCGAGACTCTCACATTAGCAATAGAAGATGCAAGCCCGTGAAAGTTGATGCTCTTGTAATGGACACACCGCTGTTTGGCTTCAATATTCTTTTCAGAATAGACATAACGAGAATGTTGGGTGGAGTCTGCATAAATCGGTTCCGTGATGCTGGTTTTACTAGGACGGAGTTTTTTACCTACGCTGCCATCGACAGAGAAGTACCAGACTGCAATGCTAAGTTCAATAGGCAAACCAAGACTTAGACAGCGTTGTGGCAGTAGTTAAGCAATTAGCAATCTAATAAATATACCAACAAGATATTTGAATATCCAATGTTCGACCAAATTCGACAAGAGTAGCATTATGAATTAGAGACGTGGGTGAGCTATGAATAGCTAGTTACGTATTCTAAAGTGGCCGTTTTCCAAAGGAATATGTCACAGGTGCACCAGGTGTTGTACTTTTGAGATCTAAGTATACACGCCGACGCCTACACGTTGCATGCCTGACTCGCATAGGATTGGGGCTTAATGTAGCATCGTGAATCATGCGAGCTAATGTTGAACTACACTCTCGGGAAAAGCGATATTTTGCAGGCGTACATTAATGATAGCATTTGGTCGATGTTTGGATTAGCGAAGAAAGAAATAGAGCAGCTGCAGAAGAGAATGCTTAGCATGTAAGTTCGAAAAAGGGGAGAGTAATCTAATATAGAGACCAGGGAGTGAGGTTACCAGCAGACTCTGTGTATTTCGTGAGAAGGTGGTTGGACACTTTCTAATAGTTAAAAGGCTCAGGATATCTTCAGCGTTCATTAAAAGGGAGTAGTGGATGTGACAAAAGGCAAACGTGACAAGGGGTCTGGCGGTCTTTTAACGACAATGATTGAAAATATTGTTGCAAGAGCGAACAAAGAATAACCCGTGCGAGGGGAGTACTGTACGGGTGGTCCTGAGCTGGACGTTTGGGTTTATACAAACCCTTTAGCGACTGGAGTATCGCTTGAGCACGATGGCGCTGGCGTGGAGGATGCGAGCATTTTTGAAAAGAAGACATGCAACATATAAATCTGGCGGTACGCGATGTTATGCTAAAACAAATGAACATGATATTGGTGTGGGAAGAAACCGTACTGCATATGTACACTGACTCTGCCTGTATGAACAAATGAATGACGGACACCCTGACGTGGAAGACTAGTATGCGCGCCAAAGCTGCGGGTGAAAAGCCGATCGCAAGTTTAGTAAAAGATATAAACTGTCCGTAGATGCATTCCTAGTGAGGGAAAATGTAATGAAGCGAATGTTTTTACAAGAGTACCACAACGTTAGCTTGGTCTCGTTAAGAAAACGATTGCATCTCCGCAATGTGCAAAAGCTGTGCGCCTAAGATAGTATCAATTTAACTGGATTAAATCTGCTTTTAACTAAATTGGCCAGCCCGGCCAAAGGCTCGCGTTATAATTTGTAAAAAAAATTAACCCGACAATTCCTAAAGCTTTGGTTTGGGAGGTGGTAAGCAATTGCGAAAAATACCAGTCAATCGACACACTACTCACACGTTGGTAAAAAGAAAAATTGGTGTTAACGACACTTGGTTTCGGGTAAAAATTAATGTAACCCACTAGCAAGGCACACACTCTCTGTAGCTTATTGATTGCAGGCACACACGCTTCTTTATCTGCCGTCATTAGAAACGACAGTGTGCGTTAATCATCATCACTCACGCAGAAATAACTTTTCACAAGGACACAGCATTCAGCAGCAACGTGTTCGGCGAATTTATCTTGGATGAATGGGGATCGTAACTGCACTTACATTGTGCATATATCCTCTCTGGCAATAGCATTTTGTAGCAGTGTCATCGGAGTCTGACGCGGATTCCAGCGAGGAAACAGTGTTCCATAACAGATACATTCTATTAGAACAATGTTTCCCCTTCAAACGATGTTTCGCCACTGACTTCCCTAGTAAACCGTGTTTGACCTTAACTGGATTAAGTTTGTCCAAACAACAGCAGAAGCAGAAGTTATACAAAATGGGCGATCGTGTCTGGAGAAGACCCTAATTGGGTGGTGCGCGACCCCTTTATGGGCACAGATGCGTCCCAGTTGTGAAAATCCCACACCGTTCTTATCGACGAGATGTCTCGCGATGTAAGAGACCTGCGTTCTGTGATGCGCCTGGATATCACGGAGAGCAGCATTGACAGATAGGGCTCAACTCCGAATGCGAGGTTAGTTACCACCAGATAGGCACGCGCCGATTCACTTTTCCAGACGAATTATCCGAGCAAAATGCACCTTTAACCTGAATGTACGGTAGACGAACCGCTTCTATATGATCATTATATCACGAGGAAGTGTAGCGGGATTGAACAACATTAAAGTAAAAGAAAGGAAAAAAAGAATAAACTAAATAAACACAGCATTTTTTACCTGAGAATTGACTGGATGTAAAAGGCTAGAGACGCGAGTACAAATTATACTCTCTCGCGAGTTCTATATGAAAATTTACCACATGAGTCAGGTGTTTATAGTCAGTGATTTAAGCAGTTGTTCGGCTTAAGTTTCTTTCTCTTAGCTCTGTATTCAATTATTACGGTGGTGTAAATTGGGGGAAGAGGTTAGCAATTTGCGACTAATTGCAAAGTTGATATTCACATTCGGACGCAGTTAATACACATCTCAAGTGAGGCCTTAATCTTGCTGCAAGCAATCTATTGTCATTGCCATGGTAAACGAGATTGGATATTGGAGAAAAATTAATCAGTATTGATGAATCTCGAAGACAAGCTGCGATACATTGACAGATTCCAACGCATACCACTCTAGTAATGATATCGATTGACTGCATGAAACAAAAGTGTAAATAATGACTACCGTGTCAAATATGGACTTATTTGCGAAAGTCGGCCTGATCCCAAGTCTGAAAATGCAGCTCGCATATCTATGGAGGTGTTTTATATGGGCCAAATGGATATAGAAGAATCAATGAAATAAAATATAAAGAGATCAAATTCAGTTGTTTAGTATAACAAAAGATCATCCCAGTTTTGTTTACAGTGTTTCTCTTATTGATAGTAAACATTTAAAACAGATACAAACTGACTCATTTGGATTTTAGGTGACTGTCTAGTAAGCAGGGGGGGATTTTTTTTTTATCTGAAACATACTTCAAATTTAAACGACTATAAACATTCATATTTTTATTTGTGGAATGTTTCCGCATATAATATCAATCCAAAAAATGACCACTTATTGGTAAACAAATTAAAGTCAGTGCAATATCAGCTCAGTGCAAAAATGGGCGTAGGATCGACGCATTAAAGATGTTTAATATGCGATTATTTGCAACATATTATAAGACAACGACAGAATAAACAGTATGGGACGTTTAAGACGAAAATCTGCTGAACTTTTCGGGCATAAACTGTTTTTTACACCGTATGTTACCAATACACACATTGATGTTATAGCGGATAACAGTTACTACCAGACTTGTAGCAGAAACTCGCCATGACGGAAGCGAACAACAGGAGATGTTTGTGTTTGAAAGAAACAACTTGCCTTATAGGCTTGTATATAATGATGTTTATCGGCTGTTTTCACTTGTGAAGTAATCCGTTTCGGATATGGGTACAATCAGCTGTCAAGCAAGAAAACATGCCTTTCTAGGACCGTCCTAAGCTTACTTTTTAAATTGTAAAGAATGGTGTTTATCGTTTAGTTTTTGGATTATTTCATTGCATTTCCTAGTTTATTCACACGGAAACTTGCATACAGTCATGCTTTTTCTTGTTGTATTTCATCTTACATATATTATCGGATAATCAAGAGAGAATATAACACGTTTTAGGTATTTCCTCTCAAAAGGAGTGCGTATTTTCTCCTGATACTTAAAACGATTTCATGAAATGAAGATTTAACTTGTGCACCTCTGGTTCCGAATAAAAAGAAATGTAAATGAAAATAAGAATAGCACAATGAATAAAGAGCCAACTTTCTAACGACACTCAGCACGACATACTTCCAAAGGAAACCAGAATAAGGAAGTGTCTTTTATACTTTAGAATACGCTAACGACATAGACATTGCCTTTACTATAAAAAAAAACAAATGTAAAAATTATTAAAAATAAACGCTATTGGATTGTATGGGGGATTCAATAGTAAAACGTCAAATATGTAACAGAAATGCTGGTTTTTTATTAAGATAAAAACACATATTAAGTAAATATTAAATATAAGGGAAATAACAATTGCTGACGAAACCCACGAAAATATCAAAACATATGACATTAAAGAAAAAAAAAACCCAAATCCTATTTTTCTAAGTAGCATAAACCAATAGCGTTATTTATATAATATATAGGGCAATACATTGCGCTAAAAAAGTCACAGAAAAATGGACTAGGTGTGAAAAAATATGCTTTGATTTTTTAAAAGGTGCAAATAACTGTACACAAATACTGACATAACTAAAAGAAGAATCTGTCCGTTATAAAAAGAAATTTCATAAACAACACAGGCGAAACAAATTATATGAATATAAAATATACAAGAATGAATAAATATTATATGGCAGCTTTTGTTGGCACATCGAGAAAACAGTGAGACCACACCAAAAGTTAACGATGATGCTACCGCAAAACTTCATGGTCTCACAGGTAAATTGGGACTATATCGTGATTAAAATAACTTTCCTATTATTTCTCTGATAATAAAAAAAAACAACAGGAGATCTTCAAACTCTATTCTTGAAGATATTTTATAGGATTCGGGCAGTTCTCCTTAAGCATGGTAAAATTTGGCCGGCGGGTTGCAGTATGTGAATTAAGACGAACTGAAATCTCTCCGCCAGACATATTTAGGAACACTACGTAAAGATGACAGATTAATAAATCCTAGCCAACCCATCAGCACAGCATCAATAAAGACTTTTGGAAAGAACCATTACGTGAGGTGACATCGCGACCTCACTACACACTCAAAGGCTATCAGTTTTTAAAATCTCTAAATTTCTTAATCACCTAAAAAAAAAATGTTTGAATTTTAGTCAATGAATAAAACTTTCATTGTGGGCGAGCTTGATAACAGCTAGTACAAGCGATTTATTGTCTGGCCACTCAAATATTTGTTCAGTTATACAGAAAATATATATTCCCGTGGTTGTTATTGCAGCTGTTGCAAATGATAGACGTGCGATATTTACTCGTTTCATCGAAGCTGACCTTAAAATCATCACAGCAGAACATCTACAGATTTCATTTTATTACACTTTCACCCCAAACAAGGCACATTGCCACTTTGGTGTAGGGTGCTACTATCAGGGGCAGCAACTGCTGGGCACTATGTTGGGATTTGGGCATCAAGAGGTCGGTTCACGTTACACTTGAACTTCTCCATGTCAGCACAGTTAGGGAAGCAGGAACCTGGAATGGAATTCCAGAGTCTAGCGGTTCTGGGAAAGACACTACTGGAGTAGAAAACTCTTTTACATCTAGGGGTCTCTACTGTGTGGGGGTGGGATTTAGTGTCTGCAGTTCGTCAGAGCATGCACCGTTAAAATACTTGTAGAACAGGCAGAGAGATGCAACGTTTCGTCGATGGAACAGAGACTGAAGCTTAGATCCCAGTTTAGGGCCTATCAGATTAGCGCGTCTCTTTTGAACCTTGTCTAGGAGCGAGAGACTAGCACCAGATGCACCAGCCCAAATGTGACAACAATACTCCATACATGGGCGAATGTTTGCCTTATAGATATATAGGATACTTTCAGGTGTCAGTAGTTTTCTAGCACGGGAGAGAGAGCCTACCTTTTTCGCAGTGGTCCTGGCAATGTTTTCAATATAATTGTTCCAACTCATGTTTCCTGTGAACGTTAGGCGAAGCAGGTTGAAAGATGTACTCTCAGACAGGGAGTCACTGGCAATTGCTATTGGTGGCAGAGAAGGTTTCTTGTAATTATTGATCTAAACCAGTTTAGTCTTGGCAGCATTGAATGTGACCATCCATTTATGTCCCCATTTCACTACAGATTGGAGATAATCATCTACTGTTTTTGCCATTTCTTTAGTTATGTGTTCATTTGTTTTCCTGCCATCTGAATAATATGTTGTTACTCTATGTCCTCTCAGTAATGCTTATTTAAGGCTATACGGAAGTGTTAATTTAGATGTTGCTTGAGGGAAAGGGAGGTGTTTAAAGTTTTGGCAATGAATCTCCATAATTATGGAAGTAAAAGGGGGTAATAATAAGTAATTATTTTTAATATATTCTAAGTATTACGTACACGTGTTACATGGTAATGCATATTTGTTTATCCGTTAATTCATTGAATCCGATTTACCTGCAGGACAGGCTATAAAAATTAACGTGACTGAATAATGGACGGTACAACTAAATGTTAACGAGAGCCGGCAGAGGATATTAACAAGAGGCCAAGTGTAACGGATTTGTCCCTGAAGGAAAAAAAGAGACTACGGAAATACTTTTAAAAGTTGTTGTGATTATTTTTTTTTAATTAAAATATGATCACAATGATTCACTAGTGACTAAACTAATAGTTTGAAATAAATATGAAAGAAAGTAAGAACAAACACTATTTATGCAGTTATTCTATTGAAAATTAACTCTTAGTTGATCCAATTTTATCCTAACATCTTATTTGCATGCAGTTAATAGTACAATATAGAAGAACGTAAAGTCTAAAAATAAAAATGCACACAAAAATGTGATACAAAGAAGGAAATAATATTGGTACTATCTGTCTTGGAAGGCATACTAATTGTTTATCAGTTCGCTATGAAAACCAAAACCATTTCACCGAAAAAAAATAATAGTAGAAAAACAACCCTTGTGTTCTTTGAGATAGAAAATAATCAAAACCAATCTAATGACCAGACACGGCGTATCATATTAATAGATTGTATAAAGTTACTTCTCATATTTTCTTTTTTGATAATTTTTTTGGCTTGACATAACTAAGAAATCTGAAAATGAATTATGTCTTTATCTTTATCTTCAGTATGCTTCAGTTGGTTTGCTTCTTTATCAAGTGTTTAGATTTAACTACTAAAAAGATTTAAACAAAGATTATTTAACAAAAGAAAAGAATATTATGCACTAGCCGGTGGCTAGGATAATAGTAGGAAGCTAACTACAGTGCCTTTCAAAAACTTTTTTTCCGAAATTTAAAAGGTTCATTAAGTAAGTTTCTAGATGTTTTTCATAAAAGCACATTTATTGATAGTATACATATGAAACGTTAGCCCAATTAAGCAACAACTGTTGGAAAACTTATTGCGTGAGCATACCAATGTCTCTAGTTACAGCCCCTTACATCTCCTCAAATGACTAATAACGGCAACCTCGAAGATATTTATAAGGCTTAGGGAATAACCACAATTCACAGGGAGCTCCTTGTAAATAAGGCGTCACGGCTTCTGACACTTCCTTTTTAAATCGCATGTCCAAACCATGGAAGTTTGGCGTTGATAAGGGGAGCCTCTATGCTGGTGACATTAGCTTGGACATGGGGATTTGTGATAGGGTCCTGCCGTCTCATTCCCAGAATCTAGCGGAAAGTTCCCATGTAAAATAACTTTCAATTACTAGATAAGCCTGCGATACAGTCCAGATCACACACCCATAGAGAAAGGCATAGTAGATCTTCAGTTTCGAAGATAGGCAAATGTGTTCGTTGAGCATTCATAATTGGATTGCAGAGTCTGCCCAGCATTTGGCTAACCTTGCTTAATCAAGTGTGAATTTCAATGTCCAAGGAGCAATCACAGGGTATTGTACATGCAAGTTATTACAAATGCCCTACGTTTAAAGTGGTGTGCTAAAAATAGTTGAGAAGGGTGAGAGCAGCGGGTGTGAAAGCAGCGTTGTCGAGACTTAGTGTCAAGCTGAAAAGCTTAGATGCCTCTGATGCCCAGTCTCCGATGCAGTTTTATTTCTCCGTTAATCGGCAAAAGGTGCCTCTTGTATAGGTAATTGCAGGCTTAGAGTCTTTGCTGTGAGTATGCAGGTCAAATACAGAGAGCCGCTCAAGCGGTAACGAAAATATGCCTCTTTAAACGGATCTTGGACAACGTGGGACTACAAACAGAGTAAAAAAGACGTTGAAGAGAACCGGGGCTAGTACGCAGTTTTGGTTCAGGCCGATGTTTAACTCGAAAACATCTGTGGCATAGCCATTTGAATAGACCTGGCCAGTCATGTCGTCATGAAAGAACCTGACTATTGACACAAATTTTTAGAGGCATACAGTGCGCTCAATAACTGCCCAATATTCCTCGTTGTAAAAAGTGTCAAACACATTGATCAGATAAATGAATACTGCACAGAAGGAATTTTTTGTCCAGTGTACTTCTAATGAAAACTCTCAGCGATTATATTGTCTTCAGTTTTCCTGCCTGGGCTGAAGACGCATAGTACCCCACGAAGTGTGTGCTTGAAGACACAACATTTGTCTGTTTAGGATGATCCACACAAAGTATTTTCAAGCAATTACGAGGAAGAAAATGCCGATGCTGTTCCGCCATCAGACTTACTTTCCTTGTTTGGATAGAGGCCGAGAATCAAGGTTTTAGCGATGTCGTCTGGAATTATGTCTTTTCCAGATACTGAAGAGGACATACTGGAACTCTTCAATGGCATCGCGGCTTACTGTCTTTCAGATTACATTAGGTCTGGCATCTTTTTCCAATTTTCTACCGGAGATTGTCTGAATTATGGCATTCTAAATTTCCTTGATGGTAAAGGGGGTTACGAGAAGAGTTTTTAGGCACCGTTACAAGATTTTCTGATTTAACTGAGGAAGGTCGGTTTAGCGAAAAGTGAAATGCTGTTACTAGTGTTTGCTAGAACCTTTCTAATATTTCATGACAATACTGCAGATGGTTTGAAAACAGTCTTCCATGAGCTCACAAATTTCGTGTTTAAAGTTTTAGGGCAGTATTGACCTTCAGCAGCTTTGTCTCATCACCACCGATCCTGCATTGCGCCGATATCGGCTTGAACTTTGGTCTAGAAGCCCTTGAAGTTCTTTTACTTATGGACAGAAGACAGAACAATCAGGTACTCTTAGTAAGAATTCTACTTGGCACCTATAGCTTCTTTAGTATTTGGGGTATTTTCCATGAACCGATCTTCAAGGGTTCTGGTTTTCCCTCCAAAGACTTCCGTCACAGTCTCATTGACTGCTCGGCTGAAGGTGGTCCATTTCTCAGTTCTGCCCTCGGTGGTCGAACTTAGAGATTCTCGTCAAGCACTTGCTAGAATCGTGCCCAATAGAATAAGCTCTTCAGGATGTCCATTTTATAGGAGGTCTTCAGCTTTTTGGATTAGTTTCCGTGATGCAGTTTAATGTGCATCGTCGGTACAGCTATGACGAGTAAGGGGTCAATTCAGTAACCCGTGTGTCTTCGTGGCATGAATCACACGGGCCTCCTTGATGTTTTGTATGCAAACGCTGATAAAGTCAATCATGTGCAACTGTTTCGAGCTTTTGTGCATCCGGATTGCTCCCATATAGAACAAGGCGTTGGTGATTTCAAGACTGTGCTCTGCACACTTGCTGGGCTTGTAAGTGTAAATGTGTAAGTGTTAATCTGTAAATAAAGACAGATTATGCACCACTAATTTTCATTGGAAAACATTCTAGAACAATATAATACACTTAATTCAACTTAAAACGAATAGAATTATTGTTTTTCCTGAGGCAGACAAATACCATATCTCCAGTAGTTATAGAATATTAAACATGTTTTCCTGTTTTGTATGAAGCTACATGCACACTTCAATCCAGATAATTCAATCTAGACATATATTGGCTCTGATAAAAATACAAATCGATATTTATGTGTGTTTTATATTATTTTTCTCTTATTCAACTACAAATTTAACTTCAAAAACGCTTTCATAATACATTTTTTTAAATAACGTGTGTAAGTCATAAATCCAAAGAAAGTAACCAGGAGAATACGTTTAGTGAATTACTAGAAAATAAATAAACAATATTCGATTTGGATAGACAAGAAAAAACGCTTATCTACAATTGTTAATCATATTGCAGAAGAGTTCAATTAAATTGTATGCGAACTCTCTTGCTTTTACAGACTACATAAATGAATCATTTTACTATGATAAGATATAAATTTATAGCTACATAACTTTATCTATGATTATTCCTTTATCGTCTTTTCCATTATTAATGATTTTATACGGGAAAGATTTATCACATTATTTGCGTAATTAGGTAAAGAAATAGTTCTTATCAATAACGCAGACCCGACATCTGATTTAAATCGATGTTCACACCGTTAAAAGAAGTTGTGAAGAAAATGTTTCCATGTCATCGATAAAATTGCCGCATTCACACTGATCACACGTAATGAGCTTATATTTAAGATAAAAGAAATAGATAAATTATGACAGCGTTTTTCGTATTTACATATATATATATATACATATATAGAAATGTATATATATATGTACATTTAAATACATAAATACATCGTTTTTCAAGCAATATGTACATAAAGTCATGCTATTTCTAACTAGAGGAAATAATAATAAACAAACGCAACTGTTATTTGGAAAATGTTGTATTACAGAGAGACAAGAGTCTCGTTTTTATTTAAGCGTGTCATATCGAAAGAATATATATATATATATATATATATATATATGTGTGTGTGCGTGTGTGTGTGTGTGTTATATCAGTGCCACAATTTATCTATTCCTTGCTCTTATGAATCAATGACAAACTGTAACAAAAGGAAAGTCTATGTAGTTAAACACACCATACTTACCACTTGTAAATTTTTTATGTCTGTATATTTTTCAAAGAATAATGAACTCAAGAATAACGTGGTTGTCACTCGAATTTCTTTACACAGTACAGTATTCTGTAATAACATCATTTCTGATACTTCTATCAAAAACGATGTGCTCGACACCAGCACTTTCCTTGCGTGTTATACTCTTTTTTAAGAAGACAATTCTTAATGGGAAGCTTTAGCCTCAATGATGTTTACTAAGTACTAAAAGCCAATGACAATAGTTATAAGGCTAATCTACAAATGAGCATGTCTCACTTGCCGATAATTATAAGCGAGTTTTCTCTGGTTGAACTTGGTTTATCCCACATCCACGTTTTCCGCGCTCGGCAGAAATGGGCAATTTTTATGGAAAGGGTAAAACAAGTTAACAATATTATATACGCCATTATTCAGCTTCTATCTAAAAAAAAACACACACACACACACACACACGTATAAAATGCATAACGTCATTTGCTTCATTACATTGTGTTATTTACTTGAGATAAGCTTGGTAATAATCTACTCATCTCGTTTCATACAAAATTTGCAATATGTCATTTAGCTGTAATTTTTATCTAACTACTTACAATCGTTTAGCAGAAATTAAACTTTTAAATATGAATTTTATTTATTTCCTATCATCTAGTTCTCCGCAATTTTGTGACCTATCATTAGTTAGGTGCTTCGTTTCATTCATGTAGAAAACATGTTACATACATAAAGAGGTGCCTGCGCTTATTAGAGCGAAGCTCACGATAGTTTTATATTATTCCTGTGTAATGCTTTATTGAGGTATATTTCTTGCAACTACTTAATACAAGGCAAATTAAATATTGTTTAGAATTCACTATAACCGCATGTATTTGTGACATAATCCTAAAATAGGTTATGAATAACATTTATTTTTTTAATTGTTTACTATTTATCATTGTCACAAATATTACCTTTATAAAGGCCCGCGAGTAGTGACTAATGAATTATGTGATCGTTCAAGTCAAATTAATACAAATAATACTATAGAATTTGTAATATTCGTAAAATTTATTTATAATAGTTTCGGTTGTCGGCTAAGATATGAAAGACAGTTTGTATCTTGATGTAGTCATCGAGACTTACCGATATTTGTTCGTTTCACTGTCACTGATATTTACCATGATCAACAAAACTTATATTCTTTATTCTTTTGATAATGTTTGATAATATATGAAACTTATCAACCATAGACGAGTAAGTTTAGCTTATTTGCAGAGGTACTATTATTACTAAAGATTAAATTACAAAAGTAGTATAATGCAGATGACGATGGTAGTTTTTTTCAGTTCTTGCAGTGGGGCACCGACACGCTACCATTTCTAGCCCTGGTATTCCTAAATAGTCACTCACCTGTTGCAAGTAAGACTAAACGTCGCGCAATCTCAGTTGTCTAATCAGAATCGATGTGTGAATATAATAATCTCGTACAGTTTGTTAAACTTTGATACTTTGCTGTCTATTTTCGTTTAGTGAGCGTTTTTTTTTATTGTGGCAGTTCCTTTTTACTTTATTCGTAGTTTCATTTGATTAATTATACGTATACTGTTTATCAAGCATATTTGCTCTTTCCATATGCAAATACTTTTCGGTAGCGATATTCGTGTAAAATTTCAGTCCTATTTTAGTGTTACTCTCTTCGTGATGCTTTTTAATATTACATACATTTCCGTTTTTTCCATCAATTTTTACATGAATTACACCATTAAAATATTGTGTGAGAAGGATACCCTGTTCAATATGCCGGTCAAATAATCGCTCTCTGTCATTGTTACTTTCTTTATAGCATTTCACTGTATAGGTCAGTTGATATTTTATTCTAAGGTAGCACAAGCTTCTAATAACAATAATGTTATTTTGAGCAACAGAAATTTTATTTATGTTCATTGTCATATGTTATAGTCTCTTGATTATATCTTATTTTCCATAGTTCTTGGACATGCGTAATATATCTGATAGCACTAAGTTGTGCTTGTGCTATCATACACAGTTGTAAAAAATATCATGACTAAGGATATGATAACAGCATATTCTTTTCGCTGTTTGGACTCGAGTATATAGCCGACACAGTTTGACACAGTTAATCAAGCGAGAACCACATCACTCTATATAAAATCATATAAGATATTAATAGATACACACTCAAGAGTCAGAACAGTGAAAAGAATATGCTCTTATCCTATCCCTAATCATGAACAACACCTATAGAGTGTAAAAATTACATCGTTGTATTACATAGCCTTATTAATTTTTGTGTAACAATCTCAACGTTCGGATATTTGCAGTTGTATTTTCCGTCTCAACATATTTTCTATTTCTTTAGCTGTAGACATTCAAGAAGTTTCTTAACAGTTTTGCCGTCACTAACACGCAAGCATTTTGCAAAATTGAAAATTAAATCATTTCGGCATTCTTATGAAGCCATTTACCATGTTTTTTTTTATAGTCCCAGGAGTTCCAGTTACAATGGGTATCGCCTTAACTTCTTGATATTAATTCATTTTTCCATGTACTTATTCTTACACTTAGGTATTGAAAGGCCAGGCTATGACAATAATTGAGAAGTTTCCTTGCTTTTGTTATAAAATAGTTATGTACTGTTTGGAATGTTCAATGACCCTTATAATGTGTATGCGCATGCCCCAAAGATGTTTTACTTTGTCATTTTCCTGTATCATTTATGCTTTCTAATTATACGATGGTTTATTCTGATATTAAAAAAAAACAGAGTGTGTACATATTCCATAGGCGGAATTAGGCAACGTTGTCGTATTATTTATATTGAGGGATGTTAGCATAGACCATACTTTCCATAAGTAAACAATCTATGTACCGTTTAGCTGACCTGATGTGAATAGTTATCCCTGGTCTGCCATAAAAAATTCTTTCACTATATTTTCAAAGATCACTAATCTCAACTCTAATCATGTATTACTTCTTTATACACAATACGCAATACTCTGTGCATTTTTTCTCCAATTTTTCCATGTCTCTATTAGTTTCTGATTTATTAACCGCAGGTCTTACTATTTTCTTTTTCACATCATGTAGACAATTTTTAATACTTTCAGAAATATATTAACTTTATATTATTCTATGTAATATTGGATGCAAAATCAGCATCCAGTATTATATATGCACCATATCTTCAAAACTAATGAACCCTCGAAAAGTTACTTTTCTAGGAAAGTGCAAGTTATCAGCATTTTTTTAAATAAAGCACCATAATTGTAAGCATTTACCTGTTTATTTCGTCTAAACAGTTTACTTTACGTATATCTCAATCTATATATTTATAATAGTGAAATTGGATGTATGCCTGTGTATATTTCCCTACCAAACTACTCTTTCAAAATTTCAGTCTCCAGACTCGAGATTTGACATAAGAGGTAGTGAGGTTTGGAAATCTGCTTAATCGGTTTTTGGCCAGAAATTTGTCTGTCAGGGCGTCAAAGTTTAACGATTGGACCTTTAAAAACTCTACAAAACTCCTTCTTTAATTTTGGGACTAACAACTTTACATTTTAGATGTAGATTACTTAGACATGGATCAAATGTTTTAATTCATTTTTGCCTAAAACAATAAATGTCAGGGGGTCAATATATATATATATATATATATATATATATATATATATATATTATGAAAATACATTGGACGTGCAAGGACCTGAATGTTCAACGTTTATGCGGGCTTTTTCAAGAGGGATGGTCATTGACGAGATGGTCGGAAGATTTGGGGATATATATAATGATGGGGGGAGAGAAGCATGTTCTCTTTATCTAAATTAGATGTCTATATACATAAAAAACATACTGCTCTCCTCCCCCTATCATTATATATAGCCTCTAATCTTCCGACCCTCTCGTCAATGACTATCCCTCTTGAAAAGGCCCCCATACATCGGGCGAAACGTTGAGCGGTATGCCCCTTCTACCTCCAATCTATTTTTCATATCGTCGGATTTCATCTATCTTAACAATCATATATATATATATATATATATATATATATACACACTTTTTTTCGGAAGTTTTAATTTCGGTTTTGATTCAAGCTGATGGATCAAACTCATGTAGATTTATTATTTTGCGGGGGGGATCACATGCTTATAACATGTAAATATCGATAGAGCATTAATCTATAAAAATATATACGTTATATGCAAGAAGTAAAATATTATATTTAAGCGTACTTTACGACCGAGCTACGTTAGACGTCCTGTCAAGCTTAGATAAATACTTTTGCAGTTTTAATAAAAGAGCTTCAATAATATCAGAGCGTCTCCATTTTGCTGAATATCTACAGAATGCTAACATCAATATTTTACATAATAATGAGTGCTCTGTGGAATTTCCACAGGTATTTCTAGATATTATTATTATTATTATTATTATTTTTATTATTTTTTTTTTTACTCTCTAGTAGTAGTCACACAAGCCATTATCAAAGATTTCTCTTTGAGAACAACTAATGGTGTTTTCTTTGGTATGTTTAAAAAGTATTCCTACATATCTAGTAGTCTCCAACTCTTTTGATAACTTTTATAGATGAAGCCTGTTATCTTACCACCGGCTTACTATTTATTTATTGTTGTTGGCAAAAAGATTCCAAAAGTCCCAACCTTTTTTGTCACTTATTCACCTTAATTCTGGTTAATGAATTCTCTACTCAGTATTTCCATCTTACTTGATTCCTGTTGCTTATTTTGTGTGCCTTTAGTTTTTGGTGACACACACATAAATGCAGAGAGCAATGGTTTTACAAAAAATTGAGGGAGTTAACTTACAGTTATAGCCAGCCAAATGTATTCGCTTCGCTTCTCCGTCTCATTGAACTTCACTATCTGGACTGCTGGACCGGTAAAATCTACAATCTGACAGGTCTTTTCCTTCTTGTTAACTAGTAGTAGTTTTCCTGTAAGTCGTCATTCGCGGTTACTTAATGAAGACAAGCGGCGTTCCCTGTAGAAGCATAGTGCTCTCGACTTCTTTCTGTACAGCTGAACATTATTTTGCGTATCATAACAATCGCTTTCTCTTGAGACATTGTTGGGAACGATCGCTGACCTTCATTGAAATGTGCTAACAAAAAGCCTCTCCAAGGTTTATGCCCCCTTCACACTCATCCAGTGAAAGTCCTGTTTATGTTTTTCTCCTCAATCTTTCTATCCTTCTTGAATCCTGGCGATAAATTAGACTGGCGCCAGTTAAATATGACACCGTATATTTTAGGCGGAGAATAGTGAAAACGTTTTTGAGGTTTCGGTTTTTGTTGGTTAATGTCTGTAGTTTATTTGGATTATTTTCAGCATTAGATGATGTCTTTTAGATTTCAGCTGTCTCCAGTATTACCATCTGTTGTATAGTCTCAATCAAAAACGTGTTTTAGCTTTATTCGTAATTTCATTTGATTCGTGCAACTTATAGCGTTTATTGTGTACCTTATGTCGTTTAATAGGCAAACAATTTTCGGTAGCGACATTTGTGTCAAATTTGAGTCCTATTTTAGTGTTTGTTGTAAAATCTCTTCGTAGTCGTTCTTTAATATTGCACATACTCCCGTTTTTTCTATCATGTTTTACACGGATTACACCATAAAGTAATATGTGAGAAGTATGCCGTGTTCAATATGCCGGTCAATCATCTTGTAAACTTCAATGTTGATTTATATGTCTCCCAGTCATATTTTCCTAGTTTTCGCTGAATTGCCATTCTGATACCTAATATAATTTATATCGTATTCATTTTTCATGTTCGCTATTCTTTTATTTTCCTTAGCAAATTATGCGCATTTAATTTATTTTTCCATCTGTTCGATTTTCAAATTGTGAAACTCTGGGATAGTAACGGCAATAACTTAGATTTTTCTTTATTATGACTTCTGATTTACTCACCCAGCGTATTTTTTTTTTTTTTGCTTATGTCTCGATGATTTACAAAAAACGTGTCGTTTTTGTTTTCCAGTACTATCTTCAGTCTGTGCCATCGCCATTTGTCTGCATGATCTAAGAGTACAGTTCTCAGTACACGGTTTGATCCACGTAGACGTGTCTGAGTTTGTATAAAAATTATTAAAAGTAAAGTTAATAATAATAGTAGTAGTAGTACTAGTAGCCTGAGTATTTGCACCTAAAATACAATACATAATGCGACTCCAAATGGTCTTTTTAATGCTAATTGACCATGCTAGAAACGACGCGGGA
>NC_136485.1:74238942-74298942 GCF_053919585.1 Euprymna scolopes
TTGATTGGCTATTTTCTTGGTTTCAATGTGAAGACGCTGCAGTAAAGTGCAGGGATACCATTTTGAGTATATATGAGTATAATATAACATTTGTCTTTGAAAAACTTCGTAAAAATAATTCTTTGTAAAAATTACATCGTTGTTTGACAAATTTCCCGCTTTTCTAGCGACCACCCTAACGTCAGAATTAGGTGTGTACATCCAATGTTATATGAATTTTATGGTTACATTGTAAGATCTGATAATTTAGTAGAAAATGATTCTATAGAAAGACGGCTAAGAAAGAATTGAAGAATAAATTGCGTGTGGTGCCATGTTCAGTGCGATAATCATCGATTTGTTTTCTGAATGTGTCGTCGAGTATTTTTTTTTTTGTTTTAAAATGAAGTGAACAGTTTAGTTTAGGTCATCAATGTGTTATTTATTCAAGTTTTAGTGTGTATATTTTTGTCACCAATTTCAACATTTCCCAAAATTATTGGAAGAAAATCAAACAAAAATACACCTAAACGCATGTGCAATTAATTATAAACTAATCATAACACTTTAATTACAAGCGAAGGAATCGATTCGCATGTATTTTTCTATCCGTCATAGACTATATAAACCAGTCGTTTTCCAAGCAGACTACTGACACAGCTTAAAAGCTAGATGAAATATATGGATTAATTCATTGTGATTAATACGTTTTCTCAACAAACAGGACGACTGTGAGAGGCGCCGTGTGTCGACTTTCTCTCTGACCTACGACCTAGCGCTGATCCTACATTTCCGCAGTTAGCCAATAATTCGCAAACATTAATCACCATTCCTAATCAATATATTCCTGTAGGACGGTGTAACACCTCATTTTGATTAAATGTAGTCTGAAAACTTGCGAATATATACAGACAGGTATTGGCTTTCATTGCTTAATAATAGATCTTGTTTCCATCAGAAGAGGAGTATAAATGAAACATTTCAACTTGTTTTGATAGTGAATAAACTGGGTAATCAAACGAATTACATAATTAAACAACTTTATTAAAATTTTATGACAGTTTTCACATTACCTCTATGTTTTTACTGGTCTATAAAACCGGCTTCATAGCATAAGTATTTAAATAGATTTTCAAGGTAGTTTTCATGGAACTCATATTTATATACGTACAATGTTAGCTCGAATAGCTTGAAATTAATAATATACATGCGCTAGGTGTGTCATAAATTTCGTGAAAAATATTGAATAAGTCCACCCCTTGTCTTTCCAAGTTTATAATTACTCGAAAAATGTAATTGAATCCCTAATTTTTTTTCAATTAAAAGAAGGAAGGGCCAAGGTTTCATTAAAAAACAAAAAAAACAACAACAAAAAAAACAACGTGTTTTTTTAAAGATTTTAAACCTCGAACTTTACGGGTAAATTTTTTAAAAGAACACTACTTTTTATATTTAAATTTGAATATATGATTTATCGATCTTTTATCTTCAATTTCTGATACATAACACTTTGGTGAGTAAATTAATTATTTACTTTTTAATACACATTTCAAAATGGGAGGCGTGAATTAATTCGACGCCCTGTATTTCCAAGCTTATAACAACTCGAAAAATGTAATTCAAACCCTATTTTTTTCAATTAAAGGATCAAGGCCCAAGATTTCATAAAAAAACACAAACAGGTTTTAAACTTCGGACTTTACAGGTAATTTTTTAAAAAACATTACTTGTTTGTTTTAAATTTGAATATATTATTTATTGATTTTTTTATCTTCAATTTGTGATATATAAAACTTTGGTGGGTAAATTGATTATTTACTTTTTAATAAACATTTGAAAATGGGGGGGGGGCTTGAATTTTAAAAAGAAACGTTTGTCTAAAATATCATATTGAGTTTATTGGAAAGAGCATAAAATTTCACATTGACCCTGAAAATATCGTAAAAATTAAATCAATAGAAAAATTTTGAGAGATTTTTAAAGTTTAAAAATTGAAAAATACTGAGCTCATAAAATTCAATTAATTTCATTAATGTTTTTTTTACTAAAACATAATAGTTGTATTACTTTTTATACAATTTTAATAGTTTATTTTGGAAGAATAATCCATATAGAAAATAAACACCCCACTTTTAAAAGAGAAATTACGAGTTTTTCTTATATTTTTATTCGCAGTTTCGTGTTAAATTCTCGCAACACATGTAAAGAAATTTAAACATACATCTCAATGATTTGAAGTAATGAATTGTAATATAAATTTAAAGATGATACCGAACGCACAAAACCTGTTAGTTGCAACAAAAAAAAGAGCAAATTACATTCTTTTAAAACAGACAGACAAATTACCGAACGCAGATAAGAGAAACATTGAAATATCTATTAAAATTTCAGAATCCATTATTTTAATTCTTATAACGCACGTACACTACATCAGGGCGAACTATTTCTGATACACCTATACATGCGCATAATGCATTGTTTTTCGAGGTGGGCATTATTTAGTTTCCCCAAGTCGATATTTTCTTTGGAATACCCAATTCATGTATATTAAGACCTGTAAAGTCCAATTCTTACACACTATTAGGAATTATATGTTTCTTTAATAATTACCGTATTTAATCGAACACAGATATCATACCATTGAGACGAAAATAAATCGTTATTACTGATGGGCCAGTACAATCTCGAATTATGTTTAAACAGTGACGAGGTCACTGAAAAATCTACAAATAGGATAAATTTTAATTAAATCTTATCACAGTGTTGTTTACCTTTCGATATTGATTGCCATTTTACTGAATGAATGTAAAATTGTACAGTGCAACATAATTCTAAAAAATCGCCTGAAATTATCTCTGCGTAGAAACTCTAAAACAAATTCATTTAATTTTTTTTAATTCAAGAAATCGTAATTGAAAACAAGAGAAAAAGTTTAGGTTTGTTGCATTATTCATCAGTAATAGAGATTTTCTAATTAAATAGTTACCTAGTTACTGAAACATTTAACATTTTACACCGCCGAATCCGTTATGACTTTAATAACTAAATCACAGGAACGCGTTCTTTTATGTTACCCAGCTTATCTCTTTAGTCACATTAATTTTAGAGGATTTTATTTTGTGTTCCAATCAAATATATAATTTGTCAAATGTTTATTTATTCTATATTCTGAGATTTTATCTTTCTACTGTACATTTCCTCTTGATATATGTATATATATATATATATATATATATATATATATATATATATATATATATACAGCTGAAATGCTTAATTTCCCAGTACTTTTTGATACACAATGTTTTGTTGTTTCATTTTCTGAGTAGATACAGAGATTTTCTGGGTTGTAAACACCTTAACACGCAACAAAATTGTCCATGTAAGAAACAGTAAGTGTGTAGATGTAAGCCACACAATTGTAAAGATTGTCCCTAAGCTTTAGAAATGGTGATTG
This sequence comes from Euprymna scolopes, assembly GCF_053919585.1. Lineage (NCBI taxonomy): Eukaryota > Metazoa > Mollusca > Cephalopoda > Sepiida > Sepiolidae > Euprymna > Euprymna scolopes. The sequence continues at coordinate 74,242,379 of NC_136485.1, forward strand.
TAAACGATAATATAATTGGGAATTGCAATCTTCTAAATTCAAATATCGTATATGGTACAATGATGTAAATGCATGTGAGAACAACATATTACCCTTTAAAAGGCCCTGTCAAGATTGCTGGTTCTATGATGTCGTTCATGAATTTGTTCCTGAATTCATTTTCATGAATACAAGCGATTGCAAAACTTGGGTTGGTTTATATTTCGCAACATGATATTTGAGGCAAGCATTTATTTCATCTGCTAGTGTTGATTTAGGAATTTGTCTAAAATCCCTTGCAAGCAATATTACTGCATTTCTAAAGTTACTTATATCATCACGCATATTTGCAAAGATCTATCAAGAGTCCCAAGTGATTTTTTTCCGTGACATTGTGCTTTCAACCCAAACCATAAATTTAATTTCTGCAATATTCTCCCATGCTGGATGTTTTAGGACTATTGAATATGCGTGTTTTGAAAATGGGATGTTTAATTGTAATTTCTGTGTCGAATGAGCAGTTCTTTCACCTGGCAGTAAGGTCGTAGCTATATCATATGAAAAAAGATCTAAGGCTATGCCATTTTTGATCGATATGCTTCCAAAATCAATGTTATTAGAAAGGTATCACCAGTTCCTTCTAGTGCTGTTCTACTTAGAAGTAATTTTTCAAAAAACACTCTATTCTCACTATGATTAAACGGGATCTATACAGTGCTTTATTAACTGTAACTAAAGTGACTAAAAAGAATTGTTCAATGTTTTAGCAATGACGTATTCACTGTAATTTAGGTGACAAAAACCGCATTATTATTTGTTTTGACAATGACTTTTTCACATTAAGTAAATTCGGTAGCAAAAATATTACTTATCCATTCTGAAACAATGCTTTATCAACTGTAATTAAAGTGACTATAATAGGATTTCACTATGTTTTAATAATGCTTTATTCACTGTATGTAATTCATGAGAAAAATAAGATTAATCCATGTTTAGACAATGATGTCTTCATTTTAAGTAATTTAGGTGACTAAAATAGGGTAATGGATAAGAAAGGGATAGATAGAGAGAAATATAGAAAGATAGAAAGATCGAAACAGAAAAAGAGAACGAGCGACGAAAATAGAGAAAAAGAGAGAATAAACATGGAACTAAAAAATACACCGGCAAAAACTGCTATTCGTTTGTGTTTCTTATACGGTTGTATTGCAACATTAAAAATTCATTTTTAAAAGATAACTTTTTTATCTTGTAATGTTGTTGTGTAATAAGTACGACTGAATATATTCGTTGATTAAACGTTAATATATATATATATATATATATAAAGATACGAAAATTGGTAGATATATAAATCTTTAAAAAATACTTTACAAAAGATGCGACAGAGGTAAATTTTCCTGCTTGTTTTCTTTTCCTCATAAAGGATATGTTTCTTTTCCATAATGTCTCATTGTTAAAGTGTTTTTTTAATTTAATAATCTGAAGCAAAGCCGTTCTTGTGAAAATTTTCAAACGACATACTGTTTGAATTTGTCAAAATGGTGTTTAAACAACTGTAACTAACAATGAAATACACTTTTTGTTGCTATCAACCCATTTCTTGAAGTCTTGGTTTTTGTTAAAACGGTACATGAATGCTCAATTATGAAATATGGTGATTTGGTAGCTTACTTTTTAAGCCATCTCTCCTTTTTGGCTTAAATTTATTGGTATATGAACAATTACTGAATTATATTAATCCAGTATAATTCGGAATACTACAAATTTGTGTGTATATATATATATATATATATGTATATATATATATATATATTAACGTTTAATTAACTTATATCTTATATATATATATATATATATATATATATATATATATATATATATATATATATATATATATATATATATATACGGAAATGCATAGATATGTGTGCATACAATGGTGGTCTGACCACTCCGTCATTTAGGCAATGCCCCGTAGGCCGACAGCCCGGTAGGGCCAGTGCATAAAAGTTGCGCCAGTGGATGCCCTCCGCCAAAAGACCATCAAAAGTCAACTTTTAAAAGCAAATACAGGTAGAAATGAAAGAGATGGAAAATGCACTCTTACTCCGGAACTGGAGTCATCCCGGGCCGGAAAGATTAATAAGATTCTTGATGGGAGATACTGATCAGTTGTCTGAGCCAACATGCGAGTCGCCACAAGTGAGGGTGAAGAGTGGCCAGGCGGTTGTCTCACCCACGCGCATACCCATCTTTCTCTTAGTTTCACATTTGGCGTTCGCGAAAGTGATACGGGTGCGAAGGAAACGGGCTAACTTGGCATTACGTCATCTAGTCTGTCCCAGGCATCTCAAAGCGAGCGATTATACAATTCCCTTGGTGTCTTCATTAATGGATGGTCACCATATTTTATTTGATTATGTACGTCCTCCGTCTTTCTCTCTCTCTCTCTCTCTCTCACTTTCTCTCTCTCATCAAATTTCATCCATCTAACCATCTGCCTTAATTTGAAATTATCTCTCGCCTCCATTCTCGCACATGCTGCGGAACATTCTGTCGCATCTCTGTTATTACCGTAAGTCCCCTGCGATTTGCTATGACAATCATGTTTTTTTTTAATCGTATGTGTGTCTATTCTGTTATAAGGGCTCTGTTCCAATTTCCAAATGTTTCAATGTCGTTCCATTTTTTAATAACGAAGAGAAGCTCGCCACTAATATTATGATTTTGAGACGTTTGGTAAATGGAGTGGGTCGTTTACTGCCGCATACTTTTACGATTTCTCCTCCTTTTTAAGGGCGGATTGTCTGAACAAAAACTCATCAGATTTAACATACAAATGATAATAGACGTATAAATTCTACGGGTAGAAATTGAGAAGATGAAAAAAGGCTCGTGAGTAAGTCCCAAAAGACTTGTTTAAGGAAAGACCAAATGCACAGCGAAGAGAGACAGAGACAGAAGGAGAGCTGGTCAGTAGTCTTAATAGAAGAGGAGGAAGTGACTTCTCTTTTAACCTGGATAACATTGACAGGGCAGATAATCACTTGCTTATGAAATCACTACTACCTATAGAGAAAAGCAGGCGAGTGTTGAAAAATAAATACATGAATAAATAAAAAGGGGTCAAAATGTTCAGTCCACTTAAAACGGGGGCTTAGACTTTGAAGTCATGGATTGGTCTATTAGAAAAGAAGGAACAACCTTCTTGGTCGAATCAAAGAGAGTGGTTGGTCAGCACCAATATAAAAACAATGAATGGATTTTTTAGAATTGAAAAAGTCAGTGACGCATTTTTCTCAGTACATGGTCGACGTCCTGAAATTGACTTGTCCAAGAATTAAGAAGCCAACCCACAGAATTCGACGAATAGAAAACTGTATCTGTACGACTCAATTGGTGAAAAAATCCATGCAAAAAAATAAATAATTGTATAATTTGTTATAAAGAAATTACGAGGACGAGGAAAAAAACTAGAAAAATTGCCTAGAGATATCTGAATTTTACCTGATGAAATTCTTAACAAAGATTTGTTAAACTTTCCCATCTTTTTGACGCCTCTTGTTAAGGAAATTTATGTCATGTCTTATTAACATTGAATGAGAACAACTTTATTTGAGAGACAACACATCGAGTATAAAGCGTCTATGTGCTGACCCAGCCTCGAATTAACTCATGAATAACAATAAGGTTTTCCCATTTCATTCTCAAACTTTGAATACAAATATAAATCATTGTGCCGCGTTGCAAATATTTTTAAGAAATTTATAGAAGAATTAAAAACGGAATAAAACGATTCTCCACGAATTTTCGTACTAAATGTCGGTCCTACACTATCCCAAAATTCCTCCTCTTTAAAAAGAAGCTATAGACACAACTAATTTTATAATAACTGACATTAGAGAGGGAGCCCCATTTTCTACTTTATAACACCGTGCACTAGTGAAGAAAATTTATTGTTTGGGAATTAACATCCAAATCAGAAAACTAACAATCAAGTTTTTTTTTTGCGAAAAGATGGCTCAAACACATGGCAGTTGTCTTACAACAAAAATCATTTGCTCAGTATGCATTCCATTTTTGAGCACCTAAAAAAATTCTACGTTTTTCAAAGGATTAACTGACTAGCGTCATTTGCGTACTCGGGTTGAAGAAAACGAATGTTTTTTTTCCTGTCATTTTAAATGGTCTAGAGCTTATTTAGTTGCGCTAAAGAAGTCAAGCATTTCTTATTTGCCTGCACATAGTCATCATGATAAAACTGGAAAAAAACGTTGTGAAATTCATTAGCAAGAGAGGACTAAGTTACAGAGGAGGCAAAGAGGAAGCAATATGCACGCTTGACAATAATGATATCGATCATGGAACACTTCTGGAAGTTATAAAACTACTTGAGAAGTACGATTCTCGTACGTTTAATCATCTCTCCTAATCTTTTTAGAAAAAAATGAAAAAAATCACATAGTAAAGAAAAAGGTTCCCGAGGTCGATGCGCTTTTATAACTTTACTATCAAAATTTACCCGGGAACATGATCGGGCATATATAAAGTGAACTCTGTAATCATGGTTATGTCAGTCGATTTCTGAAGAAATTACAGACATGTTTTCTGTTGAATTGATACTACTCAAGACATTTCGTCAAAAGACCAATGCTGTGTTGTTGTACGGTATGTTGATAGCTCTGGTGATATCTATGAAAGGTTGGTAAGCGTAGTAAAATGTGATGAATCTTCCGGTGTAGGTTTCGTGCAACTTGTGTTTAAAGTAATGTCAACTTTTAAACGTGATCTACGCAACTGCATATAAAATTAGAGAGATCCTTCAGCAAACATGCACAGTCATTACAAAGATTCAGTAGCCCTTTTTCAAAGGAAACTTCAAATTACATACATGTTTAGTGCCGCGTGCATGTGCTATAATTAATTGTGACTGAAGCTACAAACGATGTGGCGACTGCTTCTTCATTGTTCTTACTACTTAATGACATGGGAGTATTCTTTCGAGAATACCATCAGCGAATGGAGTTGTGGATTAAGTACTCCTTTAAATTAAAACGAAGCGGAATGATTGGAGACACCAGATGGCGGTCAAAGGATTCCGCTTTTTTTCAAAGGATTCGGTTCGTTCAATAATCCAACAGAAGAACTTTTCAAAGAAATTATCGTAATTCTTAATAGTATTAAAACAAAGATAAGATACGTGCAAACGTAAAAGCCAAGGCCCATGGATACATTGAGAAACATTTCTCACTTCTGAAGTATATCTGCAGATGTTTGCTTATACTACACTACTTTCAAAGTACCTGCAATCTGTACACCTCGATTTACTGACTGCACACCATGATGGATTACTGGCTTGTTAATATGCAGAAGATTCGAGATATCAAACTTTGTCGTGATGCATCTGAAAAGTTTGATCAATAGGCAACTGATCAACTGGATAAAACTGATGCAGACTTTGCAATGGAAGAAACTCTTTCTGTAAAGACGCAGAGACGGTGCAGAGGTATGCCTGCATAAATATCTCTTGGTGAGGTGTCATCAGGCTATACTCCAGTTGATAAGTATCGGATTGGCGTCTACAACTGGATAGTGGAAAATATAGTGAGCGGCATAGAACAACAACAATTCTTTGATTGGATTTGATAATTCGGTGACTGAATTCAATATATATATATATATATATATATATATATATGCATATATATATATATATATATATATATATATATATATATATATATATACTCTGAAAACGAAAGCAACGATTACGCGATTTGTAAAAATTACAATACACCGGTATGTTAAGTTAAATTATCACTTTTTGTTAATGCTTCTTACACGATTATATTGAAGCATTTATATTTTTTTGAAATATACTTCATTTCTATGTTGCAATATGCTTGTCTGAGAAATATAAAAGTATATAGTTGTTAGTTTTACGTTTAAAAATGCTGACAACTAAAGCAACCAATACGCGATTGGTAAAGTAGTTTTTTTTACGCACGTGACTAACAATCGAGATTTTTCAGCAGATGTCGAGACATTTTATTATTATTATTATTGTTTGATAGTAAACGTAAGTAAATAAACCATATTAGTGCAAAACGCAATAATAAAACAATCGCTAAAAAGAAAATGACGAAGAAAACGATTTTTTTATCGTTTTCAAAATGATCAACTTTTGTCGAGAAGAAAACAATTGCGGAATTTATTTTATTTTTTATTTTAATATTTTTTCATATAAAACGAACACATACATATGGACGATAGAAATAATGCTGCAAAATGCCAGAGAAATCATCCATGTAGTTATTTCGATTATCGGTTATAAACAAACATACGTTTTACACTTTTATTTATAAAGATAAATGTGGGTGTGACTGCGTGTGTGTGCGCGTACAGCAAAAAAGTTTACGCTTTCCATAAACACTAACTACATAATACTAAAAAACTGTGTTATTGAGATATTTTAGTCTAAGTTGGTCATTTTCTTATAATTATTAGGAATTTATGACGCTTGATTTTGAAATAAAACTCTTAGATTTTAAGATATGTGAAGGTAGTAGAACATGATTGTTATTCGTCACAATTTTAGAATTTCATAATTGCATGCTTAATAACTGTAAGAGCATAAAATTGAAACCATGTTCGTATTTATACATTAAAAATCCCTTTATATTTGTGATGAGTAAACAAGTAATCTATGGTGTGTTGAATTCGTATAATGTTGATGTAAATGCAAACATCTTTGCTATACCCAACGTTTTGTACATTAAGTTATATACGACGATCGTTTAAATGTAAAGCATCTCATTTTTTAACTTAACAAATTGAAGAGCTAATAAAACATCCGACCTTTTGCTGCTTCATAATGTAAATTCCTATACAGTAACTATCCTTAACAATGCATTATCCACGTATCCTATGTAATAATTTTTCGTCTGACGTACGTAATTGAAAGGGGTTGCGTTCTTAGAGCCTCACATATCAGTATCTCTGATAGAGAGATAAACATTCCGTTGATAAATGTAGAAATTACTTACCATAACAATTCAAATTACAACTTTCACCAGGTCTCTTTGGGCATAAAAAATAGTAGATGGCATTACTTTTTGGACGTTCCTCATATATATTCGTTTTTTTTTCTCTTCCTCAAGATGCGAAACTAATGTCCTATGACTAAATTTTTATCATAGAGCTACTGTACTTACTAATCGCCGGCTAAGATTCAAATATATATCATTCTGTTTACGTTTTAAAATATTTAAGAAATATAGTGTACGTCAACAAAATGAAAACTGGAATTTATAGTGATTATTGTTTTACCTTGAACGTATAAATATTAGTTATTACTTTCGTAACGGTTGGAGACTCCTGGATGATTATTAAAATTGGCCTCATTGAACCAATATTTTCCGTCAGAATTCTTATTTTTTGGACAAATACATAGGTGTCTTAAACTGCAAAGATAAAATGAAAGCAATATGAGATCAGATCAACTAGTATTGTTATCTAACATAAACAAAAATCAACAGAACGATTTTTAAAGGCATTGCGTAATATTATTACATCGATGATTTATGATTTTTATCCGATAATATGATAAATTAAACTTTCTGATACTCGCAATGTAGGTAAGGCAATCGGTAGCAAATGTACACCAATGCCAGCATTTATTCTCTGATCTCAATCTTGTTTGTCATCAATTTCAATATATGATTTGCAACAGGATGTTTTGAACGAGAACCCAGTAGGAAAATCTTAATCGAATTTTGTAATTTATATATATATATGAATTCCCTGTATGTATTGTTAAAGTAGTAGCATTTTTTATTATGATTTAAATTAAATTCTTTTATGAATTTATTAAAACAATACATTCTTGCTTAATCATATTTCTCATAACTTTGATTATATAATTAAAAAAAGAACTCAGAATTTGCTTTTACTTCAGGTTATATTGAATTTGTATTTTTTTGTTTATTCGCTTGATTATTATATACATATATATGTATTGGCGCAGAATGCTGTCTAGAGTCTGAATTTAAAATCCTACCATACCTACATTTTCTCCGGAAATGTAATTTTGTTCTGGCAACACCACTGGGGGCTTACACAATAAAAAATGATTACACTAATGAGTACCACTGATCATAAGAAATATAGCTGAGTAGTCAAAGCTAAATTAGATAACTTTGTGTTTTTAATTAATTTGCGAGCGTTGAAAAATATTACCTTTTACATGTTTTCTCTATAACTTAACCCCTTGTAATCCAACATAAAATGCTTTTCTTGACAAGGGGGAAAAAACGTTGACCTTATTTCTGAATGCAAATTTGAATTCAATAATTTAAGCAGTCTTTTAATATCGCCATATTAATGGAAATACTAAAAAAACAATTTATGCTGATTATCAAACGTCTGTTTTTCAATGTTCGTTTAATATTTTATATTCCGAAATATTCAGTTTGATTCCAAAGTACTCGAGTCCTCTGTTCTATGAACGTTTTCTTGGGGTGCGAAGCTTCATTCATAACCCCGTGCCCAGATCGCTACTCACATTGCCTTTAAACACCATTAGATACTAGTAGTCTCTTGATCATTGCTAGATACTACTAACCGCTTGAACACTACAAATACTGTTAGACAATGCTAGACTCTCAAACACTTATAGATGCTATTAGATGTTAACACTTATATATATATATATATATATATATATATATTTAGATCTGGAACACCGTTAGATACTACTACCTTCTACAACACCACTAAACAATACCAGCCACATCGAAAACTACTAGAAAAAACTAGACTCTCTCACAATGCTTAACATAACTAGATATTTGAAGACTGCTAGATACTACTAACCTCTCGAACACAGATAGATACTAATAAGCTATTAAGCGCTATAAGATACGACTAGCCTCTCGAATACTGCTAGACACTACTACCTTCTCAAACTCGGCTAGACATTAATAGACTGATGATCACTGCTAGATATAACTACAATCTCCAACACTGATAGGCACTACTAGCCTCTCGAACACTACTATAAACTACTAGCCTCGCGATCACTGCTAGATACTACTAGACTCTCTAACACGTCTAGATACGAATACTGTAAAATGTTAAAAAACATTACTAGCCTCTCGGACACTGCTAGACACTACTACCATCAGAAACAGCACTAGAAACTACTAGATTCTCAAACACTACTAGATACTACCAGACTCTTAAAGACTACAAAATACTAATTATCTCTCTAACACTGCTAGATACTACTACGTATAAACACTTATGGATACTACTAGACTCTCGAACACTGCTAGACACTACTAACTGCTCGAAGATCGCTGGACACTATAAAATCCTCGAACACCGCTAGATACTAACAGTTCGAACGCTGCTAAATTCTTCTAGACTCTCGAACACTGCTAGAAAATATTACTCTCTTACACTGCTAAATGCTGCAAGCCTCTATAACTGCTAGATACGAGCCCCTCAAAGACTGCTACACACTACTAGCCTCTCGAATACTGCTAGAATCTACTAGACTCTCGAACACTGCCAGATTCTACTAGCCTCTCGAATACTGCAAGAATCTACTAGACCCTTGAACACTGCTAAATACTACTAGCCTCTCAAATACTGCTAGAATCTACTAGACTCTCGAAGACTGCTACACACTACTAGCCTCTCGAATACTGCTAGAATCTACTAGACTCTCGAAGACTGCTACACACTAATAGCCTCTCGAATACTGCTAGAATCTACTAGACTCTCAAACACTGCAAGATACTACTAGCCTATCAAACACCGCTAGACACTACTAACTTCACGAAGACCGCTAGCCACTATCAAATCCTCGAACAACGCTAGACAATATTAGACACTCCTACACTGCTAAATGCTGCAATCCTCTACAATTGCTAGATACCACAATCCTCTCGAATACTGCTAGATTCTATTAGACTCTCGAACACTTCTTGATAGTGTATTACTCTTAAACTACTAGATACTTGAAAACCGCTAGATACTATTATCATCTCGAAAACTGCGAGATAATAAGAGTATCTCGAACAGTTCGACATTGCAAGCCTTTCGAAAACGGCTAATAACTACTAGACACTCGAACGCTGCTAAATGCTACTAACTCCTCCAACTGTTAGATATTACACACATCTGAGACATACTACTAGCCTCTCGTACACTGCTAAGTACTACAAGACTCCCGAACATTTTATATAATATAAAATTCTAGAGCTGCTAGATACAACAGATTGCCCAACACGGCAGACACTATCAGCCTCTCGGAAATTGTTAGACACAACTACCATCTCGAACACCGTTTCTTTTACACAGTGATCACCACTTATCAAGGCCCGGAAGCCACTCAGGGATAAGGGTTATTGCAAGTACATTACGGTAGTGTGGAGATTTGATGAAGTGTTTCATTAAGAGGGCGATTCATTAGGAATTTGTTAACATTGGACTTGAAGACATTCGAGTTGTAGTCCGGAGGGAAGCAGGCAGACGGAACAGAGTTCCACAGACGTGCAGTTCTAAGAAAGAAGCTTTGTTCATGGAATCCACGTTTTGATTTAGGCACAGATATAGAGTGGGGCAAATTTTTCACAGTGGATTCAGCTAGACGGGTGTTTTTCGTGAAATATTGGGGAGGGGGGACCAGAGATTGGAGTTCAGACGAGCACCTGCCATGGAAATAACGATAAAACAAGGATAGACTCGCAATGTCTCTTCTGTGGGAGAGAGGTTGCAGGGTAGAGAAAAGGGCATCCCCCACTAAGCCACGAAGTCTATTTTGTACTCTGTCAAGGCAGGATAGGCTGTTTTTAACAGTATTCCATACTTGGACGTCCTTGGCTTTTATATAGATAGAGAATTGCATCAGTAGTGAGATATCTTCTGGAGCGGTAGAAGGATCCCACCATCTTTCCAGCGACCTTGGCAACATACGATGTACGTGTTCCATTTCAGATCAGGAGTAAAGGTCAAACTCAGAAGCTTGTCAAAACACGGGGCCTCACACAGACGAGAGCCATCCATCACAATTGGTGCCAGATGGGGATCAGAGCGTTGATGATGTAAGGATAGGAGTTTGGTTTTAGACACTATTAGCCTTACACTACTAGCAACTTGAGTGCTGCTAAATGCGGCCCGCCCCTGGAACGCTACTAAATATTTCACGAAACTTGAGCATAACACGATACTTTTAGCCCTTCGAACACTGCTAGGTACTATTAGGTTGGTGCAAAAATACTGTCGTGTTTTTATATGTGCTAAATGTATATACACGACAATATTTCACACAGCCTTATACCTGCCTCATATACTAGTAGATCTTTATAGCCTCTCAAAAACTACGGTATATAACTAGTTTCACTAATCATAGTAGACCTTACTAACCTCCCGACCACCGCATGACTCTACTAGGCTCTCGAACACAGTGAGACACTACTAGCCTCTAGAATTTAGTTAGACACTACTATACCCTCGAAGACTACTCCATATTACTAGCCGCTCGAACACTGCTAGATCAAACAAATCTCTTGAACACGACCAAACACTTATAGACTCGCGAATACTGGTGGTAATACCAGCTTCTTGAACACTGCTAGAAACTACTAACATCGCTAATACTGTTAGATCTACTAGCCTCGCAAATACTGCTTGATTTTGCAAGACTATCTAATATACTGCTAGATATAACGACTGTAAAACACTGCGAGACACTACTGACGTTTCAAACACCGCTAGACATTTTAGACTCGACACCCGCACGTCACTAATAACCTCTCACACGAACGGCTATATCATATTAGACTCTCGAACATTGCTAATAACCAGTAGCCTCTCGAACACAACAACTTCTAATACACCTCACGATACTACTTTCTCTCGAACACTGTTAGATACTACTAGTCTCTCGAACATTACTTGATAATACTACACTCGAACACTACTTGATAATATTACACTCGAACACTACTTGATAATACTACACTCGAACACTACTTGATAATATTACACTCGAACACTACTTGATAATACTACACTCGAAAACTACTTAATACTTCACGATATTACTCGACACATGAACATATCTTGATACTACTCGACTTTCGAGCACTGCTAGATACAACTGGCCTCTTGGATATTGCTAGATATTACTACCTACTCGAAAACTGTAAGATCTAACTAGCCTCTCGAACGCTGCTAGGCTTGACTAATCTCTCAAACTCTGCTAGACATTAATATCCCCACGAATAGCACTAACTACTTATAGTCTCTCAAACATTGCTAGACTGTACGTGTTTGTGAAACACGAGATCCTAGTAGTTTTTAAACGCTGGTAGACCATTCAAGCCTCTTAAACACTGCTAGGCTTTACAACTTTTCCAAGCGCTGCGTGAGTGTACTAGTCTCTCAAATACTACTACCCACTTCTCCGCTTTCGTGCTAACTGAACCTCCGTAATGGGGGGTCACTTCTTACACACAAAAAAGGATTTCAGTCTAAGTACTGCCGAAGCGTGTACTCTCCTGCCCGATCTGGAATCGCTCATCACCGAGAAATTAAGCTAATTTTGTAGTTTCCAGCTTTACGCGCGCACGAGATTATGCGAGAACGCACGTAAAAAAATGCTGGTCGCCATCTTTGTTTTCTGTTTTATCGGTGTGAACTAGGCTTTACAACTCTTCCAAGCGCTGCGTGAGTGTACTAGTCTCTCAAATACTGCCGAAGCGTGTACTCTCCTGCCCGATCTGGAATCGCTCATCACCGAGAAATTAAGCTAATTTTGTAGTTTCCAGCTTTACGCGCGCACGAGATTATGCGAGAACGCACGTAAAAAAATGCTGGTCGCCATCTTTGTTTTCTGTTTTATCGGTGTGAACTAGGCTTTACAACTCTTCCAAGACCTGCGTGAGTGTACTAGTCTCTCAAATACTACTACCCACTTCTCCGCTTTCGTGCTAACTGAACCTCCGTAATGGGGGGTCACTTCTTATACACAAAAAAGGATTTCAGTCTAAGTACTGCCGAAGCGTGTACTTTCCTGCCCGATCTGGAATCGCTCATCACCGAGAAATTAAGCTAATTTTGTAGTTTCCAGCTTTACGCGCGCACGAGATTATGCGAGAACGCACGTAAAAAAATGCTGGTCGCCATCTTTGTTTTCTGTTTTATCGGTGTGAATTCACTCGCTGAGCACCTACGGTAAGACTTGTTTTTTCTTAGCCGCTAACCACATGCCTCTCTGATCTCAAGATCATATTTTGTAGTCTCTCATCTACTGAGACAGTCGCCTCTCTCTACTTGGCCTCTGAGGTGTCTCGTCCTGCTCCTGTTGCTGCACATTCCCCTCCATTGCTTCGCCTTCCACTGGTCTGATGTCGAGAATATGCCTCAGTACTCCGTCCACCTCGAGGGTGTTTCTTGTGTTCTTCCCAGTCACGCGATCTCTACTCCATTGTGTGGTGCAGCACGCCCTCGGTGGATTCACCCATACCTCATCCCCGAGTTTAATGGACCATGTGGCATATGCCTCTCTGCTTGAAGGCTCAACCCTGGCATGTCTCCAGGAATATGCGAACTTTGACAGTTGCGGAACCGTCTCTGGCACTTGTCCCAATCTAGGCGACATATTATACCAATAGACGGCTTGCTCAGGCGAGGTGCCCCTCTCTCCGCAACTGCCTTTATGATGCGGTGGTTTCTCTCCACGATCAGGTAGCCACTGGGTCTGTAGTCAGCTCTGAAAATTGTTAGATATTCCACCTCCTCATTACTTCCGTCACTGCTACTGACTTGAATGCGGTCCCGTTGTCGGTTAACAAACTCTTCCACGGGACCTTGCTCCAAAAACACATCATCGAGGATTGCCGTTATTTCATTGTCTGTTCCTCCACGTAGCTTCTTCCATAGGGCAAAGGCCCGGCCCCGGAGTCAATCATGGTCAGGTAAAGTCCACCCCTGTAATGGGTGACATCGCATGCCAGTCTCTCCCAGATCCCACTCACCCACAATTGACCAGCTTCATGCGTGTTTGGAGCAGGATCACTCGACTGACATCTGTCGCATGCCCTGACCACATGCCTCACCTGATCCTTGGTGACACTCGGGTCGACTTTCTGAACCAAGTGCCACGCCCCCTCTACCTACATATGGTGCAGATTGTGCAGCACTCGCACGCCAACATCATCTAGATCCGATACATCAACATCTTTCTTTGGCAAAAGCCAACTCTTCTTCACTCTCGTGAGAGCATCTGTTCGGTTCTTCTCAGAAGCCACCATGTCTAAGCGAAGCTTCAAACAAAACTCCTGCATCAGCTCAGCTAGCATCCCAAGCCTGCGCTTCACTAACATCTCTGCTGCCCCTTTCGTTTTTATCCTTTTTTTCTCTTGGAATGAGAGATTTTGCCAAGCAAACGCCGCGGCTGAGTCTGTTTTGATGCAGATGTCACGCAGTCCCCATTGCAAGACTATATTTACCCCTTTGATTACCGCATCTAATTCCGCTAAATTGATGTGGCTGACACCATTTTTCTTCCTTAATCAGGCCGCATCTTCTGCAAGCACTCCTCCAACTTCCAAAACAACCCCTGCTGCAATGCCGCTTGCATCACACCACACGTCTCCATCCAATGTTTACGGTAGGTTCCAGGTTCCTCGGGGTCTTGCCATTCTGCTTCTTTCAGGAGCTCTTCCATCATGACGATTGTTCTTCCTTCTACTTTATCATTCCATTCTCTTCCTTCGGCATGCCTATTTATGTAGCTGCATTGTGGGCTAAGCCAGCTAGCAACGAGGTAATGTCCGATCAACTTCCCGCATAGGGAAAAAAGTTCCCGTCTGTTGAGCTCTTGCTTCAGTTTCGGGATCTCGTTCCCCCTGCGAAACTCTAGGCTTCCCGATGAATCTCGTTTCAGCCTCAGCGTCAAAGCAGCCCTTCCGTCTAATTTTTCAGGCGCTTTGGCGACCAACCCAAACCTCTTCAAATGAGCCACCACCTCCTTGGCAGAATGTCGTCTATGTATGAACTCACTGCCCCATCTCCTTTTCCCATTGTCTCCAGAATCATCCTGAGGATAGTTGACATGATCTTGGGTGCCGAATTAAACCCGAACCCCACTCGTGTAAGGCAGTAGGTTTTGTCTTTGTACCTGGCAATTGTATTTCTAGAGCTTCTTGGTGATGTGGAGTTGCAAATAGGCAGATTTTAGATCTACCAACGTAGACGCGCCATGCCTCTGCCTCCATTCTTTAATGGTCTCACAGCACAAATCTACGGTGTCGCCTCCAGTATGGCACTTAACATGTTTGTTCAGCTCTCGGAAATCCAGGACCGGTCCTAATTTCCCTTTAGTTGGTTGCAGAACGGCCATCAACGGCAAAATGTCCGACTCAACATTATCCGTCCAAGGCAGCAATATACCCTCCTCAATCCATCGGCCCACTTCTTGTTCAAACTCCTTTCTCGCCCTCCTCTAAGCGAATTAGTGTAGCACGCCACCCTGTTTGTCAGCGATGGCGCTTGATGTTTCCAGGCCCACCCCACCGTCCACTGCTCTCCGTCGAATTAGGCTCGGAAGTCCTGATCTTTGATCGACATTTTTCTTTCCTCCCCGGCCATGTTGTTCTCTCCGGGAGCTTACTCTGTCACTGCGCACTCAGCTAGTCCGAACCTCAGTTGTTGCGTGTGATGGTAACGCCTCCAAGTAAGCATATAACATCCATTCCAATGATGGCTTGGACGCCAGGCACCAGATGATCGGTGACAATTGCATGGACCCTCATCCGGTATTCAGCAATATCAATAGTGACGGTCTTCCTACCTCGACACTTCACTCGCGACCCATCGAATGTCACTACTTCACCCTTCTCTTTCCATCTTCTGACCAGGGTTGTATGCACCATGGTAGTTGTACAGCCAGTGTCAATTAGGACCATAACTCCCCGTCCTTCAACCACGGTCTTCTGCTTGGGCATCTGCTGCGAGTGCGCCACTATTCCCGAATCGGGGCGGCCGCTGGCGCATCGGCTTCCCCTTGCCAGTTTCCCGAACTCGCGCATTTCACCGCTTAATGGCCTCTCCGATTGCATTTGTAACATACTGTCCGTTGTAAGAACTTCCTGCAGTCTCTTCTCACATATGGTCCCCCACATTCGAAGCATGCCACCCTCGGGTTCGGCAGACTCCTACCCACATCCTGTTGTACCGTTGCTGTTGTCCCTCCAGACTCTGCGGACTGGGTGCTCACCAAGATCTTTGCAGTTTTGAGCAGCTCACTCACATCCAGCGTCTCCTCTCCCGGGATCTGCTGCAAACGTTTCGATATATCTTCCGGAGACCCGGTAACAAATGTCATTTTGACTACGTGAGACGTGGCGTGTCCTCTGATGCCCGACAACTCAACCAATCCCCTTACCTCGTTCGCGTAGGCATCAACAGATTCACCAGTCCACCTCTTCTCCTTCAACTTATTAAAGGCCTCTAAAGGCCCCTCTGCAAAAGTTTCGATCAGTCGACCCTTGATGGCGTCCGCGTCACCCTGTTCTCGTTAGCTGAGCTCCAAAAAGAGGGCCAGCTCGTTTTCTTCTAGAAACAGTGGTATTACTGCGGCCACATCGTCCAACTTTTGAATCCTTGCAACAAGGTTCACTTTTTTAAGCCACACCACCACATCACCGTCGCTATTAAAAGGCTTAATCATGTTGCTTAAGCCAACGTTGGCCATTGCCAAAATAGCTTGAACCTCCGTAATAGGGGGTCACTTCTTGCACACAAAAAAGGATTATAATTTGTCTTAGTACTGCCGAAGCGTGTACGCTCCTGCCCGATCTGGAATCGTTAAGCACCGAGAATAAATCCCATTTTGTAGTTTCCAGCTTCACGCGTGCACGAGATTATGCGAGAACGCACGTAATAAAATGCAGGTCGCCATCTTTGTTTTCTCTTTTCTCGGCCTGATCTCACTCGCAGAGCACCCACGGTAAGACTTGTTTTTTCTTAGCTTCTAACCACACTAACCACGCTGTATTTTCGTGCAAACCACGCTGCCATTTTTCGTACTAACTCCGTCTCATCTTTTCTTGCGAACAGCGTCTTCTCTTTACTCTTAACCACTGGGAGAGGCTGTTTACAATGATATTTAAATAAAATTCCGACCTGTCAATTTCGGTTCCAAGAACTCCATTCTGCCACTCTCTCGACTTCAGTTTTTTTTTTTATAACGTTTTTGTGGGGGATGGAGAGATTGATTGATGTGCAAACCAATGAATATACAAATATTGGATATATGAATATACGCATATATCATTAAACTGCGATTTGTTTTCGAAATACAATTTTTGGAGTCCAAACTCTTTTTAAAACTCCAATTTATCTAATAATTTTCTTAACAAAAACCGTTTTCTTTAACGTTTTAAAAATACTAGTTTTATATTGAAAAAAAAAGGGACAAATACAATGGAAACCGAAAGCACGTGAAACATGCATGGTTACATGTTAGGGCACAGTTAACAAGGTATAAAAAATGAATCAGTTCAGCATTAGCTTTCAAAAATCCCCAGGTGACGTCAAATCCTGGTGAAAATGAACACACGGTGAAGTTTTAGGCCTTAATGTATGTAAATTTGAAATATGCACCATGCAAAAAAGAAATAACTAAGTCCAACATCCCCCTCCCCCATTTAGGCCCAAATGTCCCCAAGGCCTTAACATATTTTAAGTTCAGCATCATGCAAAACTGCTTAATAGACATATGCATAAAACTTTAGTTAAATATGGTAAAACAGTCTCTAAAATGGAGTGTTTTATTAGCCCTAAAATAGCCTCTGGGGCACACCCAAGAGTTATCGCAAAGTATAGACAAACAAAATTATATAGAAATCAGTAAGTTACAACTTTTCAGAATGTTTTATAAAAATCCAAGGCCACAATTCTTTTTTTTTTAAATAGCACAAATGTGTCAATTTTATCAATATTAACCCGAAAGACACCCCTAGAGGGAAAACCGGAATGTTCTCGGAAAATCTATTCTGTTACATTTTTATTCATATCATCTTTAATGTTTGTGCAAAAAATTCCAAGGCGTAGTTATTATGAAAACTTCACGAACGGACGAACGGACAAACGGATAAGGCTGAATTTACAAGGCCAGCCTCCTTTTGTCGGGGGACAAACAAGATAGGGATGAGGGAAATATTACGTTGACAAGAAAATTCTTCACGGAAATTTAAATTTCATTTTCAAATGATATATTTTCAAATGCGTTCTCCTTATAATACCTTTATTTTAAATATTATTGTAAAGAGCGTTTACTCCACGAACTTATCGTATAAACGACAGTCAGTTAAAAAAAAATATATTCCTCCTTGTCATGACTTTGAATAGAAGATGGAAAAAAACAAATTCTCACATTTTTTTTTATTTCACTTAAAACTAGACACTAAAAACTACAATAACACGCGATATCAACGAATCGTGTGGCCCAGAAACCACTACTGAACACACAGCACAACGATGGTTTTAGTAATATCGTTGCGACGAGTAGAGTCTTGAAAATTATGAGCGTAATGCTTAGCCATCTACCGTTAGTGGCAATCAATAAAGAACCTTAGTCGATGCCAATCAACGCATAAGTGTTTGATAACTTGTTTTAGATTAAAACGTAACGTCTACACCGATTTCAAAAACATGTTCGCAATTCCGAAAATATTCAGGTTGGAAATCATTGTGCAGGTACAGCCGCGTTTAATATAAGCGGACCATTCTTTTAACTTTGTTTTTGGTCTCGAAATAACAAGTATAAAACTTCTTATTTGCTTTACATTTAATAAGCTATCTTATTAATCTAGTGAAGTAACATTTTATACATTTTTTTATTGGCAGCAGTAAAGTCATTAACATGTAATTTATAACATAACGACCGGCTTAATCTTTAATAAATTTTGACAAGAAAATATATAATATTTGCACTTTATAAATAGCACACTCTTTTTGGGAGTAATTCACCAGTATTCTAAGTATATGTCTTAACGTGTAATACACAGCCTCACAACAAGATATAGGCACACCCTTACTCAAAAAAACGCAGACATCCATATATATATATATATATATATATATATATATAAATATATATATATAAACACGCACATACATACACCCACGAACACACAAATACACACACATACATATATATACATATATATGTGTGTATATATATATATATATATATATATATATATATATATATACGTGTGTGTGTGCATATGTATATAACAACCTCGGGAATTTGGTTTTAACGAAAATGATATATCCTCGCGGTTGTTATTATAAATACATAATTAGCTCTACTAACGTATTGAGCAATTTTGCCCTGTTTTTCCAAATATACCTCCTTATATATATATATATATATATATATATATATATATATGTATATATATGAATATGTATGTATATATATGTATATATTTGTATATATATGCATATGTATGTATATATATATATATATATATATATATATATATATATATAATTGTATGTATACTGTCTACCTACTCTCCAATTTTCGGAATATTTTTTTTTCACTTTCCCATGCTCATAATCATCTGTGTTCATTTGCAGAATCTATTTTTTCTTTCTCCTTTTTCTTATGCTTAAACTGGCTATACAACCACGCCTCCTTCATGATATTTCTCTCTTTCACCCACACGCCTTCTCTTACTAACATTTAATCTCGCACATATCATTCTCACCAAAAAAAATTAAAAACCCCTCTTTTTTCTCAACGGAATACACCCGTAAAAGCTTTATATTCAACTTCCTATTTTTGGACATTTAAACCGCGACGCACGTTAGACTAGATAAAATATTTTCTCCTCTAAAGATATAAAAAGTTCTTTAATATTTGTTTAATTTTCAAAATGTATTTGTGTCTAATGAGATCAATAAAGATGAAAACGTTCTGTACATACTACCTAATCATGAATATATATTTACACTAAGAAATTATTACTATATTTACATAGAGAAAATTAACAAAATATCAGTTTGCTCTTTTTAGTTGATCACTATCAACGACCCTGGTTGTAACAGAATAATACTTATCTTCTTAATATTTCAAACAAATGCACACACTCACACATGTATATATATATATACACACACACACACATATATATATATATATGTGTGTGTGTGTGTGTGTGTGTACATAAGAAATAGAACTCCAAAGAGGAGTAATGGAAAACTTCAATTTAATATAAGTACCATTGTTTATATATAGATAGTTTAATCCCAAAGAAATAAAACACTCTATACACATAATAGATAGTAGAGATTATTATGAGAGAAAATAAATTAAAACTGTATTTACAATTAAATTTATTGTTCGACTGAATAGGCCAAAACATAATTATCAAAGTCCTTATTCCGCTGATTGCTAAAGAATGATGTTCTTGCCAATATTCTCATCAGAGTTTTCATGAAAGATGCAAGTTTATTCCGGGTTTGTTTTATTTTTATTTTCCTACGTCTACTTTTTTTCACTCGTTGTTTTAAGGACATATGAATTGTAGCCATTTATGACTATAATAAACTGCGGTTTCATTAAATTCCGTAATCAGAAAATTCTAGCATTTCGACAAATATAAGTTGCTTATTCCTATATGTCCGCTTAAAAACAGTTTTTCACTTCTTTGGCGAATTAACATAATAGCTACTAATTTTACGGCATTTGTTAAGTGTCTGGCAACTTCTGCCTTTTATTTCTATTAAATAAAATTACCAAAAATGCAAAGTGCAATTTACAATTACTAAATTAATACGAGGGGGTGCAATAACTAATACCCCTGACCCTCTTCCCATAGCAGTAGAGCAACGAAACTTGGCACAATAAATAGTATTTCTCTACATAGGAACCACCCAGAGTTATGCATTTCTCCTATACTTTCATGAAGCTCTTGAGATCGTTTTTGTAGAACACCCAACCTTGACTTCAGAAATCAAGGCTGCATCATATGGGAAACGCATTCCCTACAAAAACAATTCGTGGGTGGGAAAAGGTGAGGGTGCAAGGTCAGGAGAGTAGTGAGGATGGGGTTGGATTTCATAACCACACGCCCGTGCTTCTGAGCTGGTGACATGCGAGTTGTGGACCGGAGAGCTGCCCTGCAGGAGGAGGTAATATTGCTGATCTTGCCCCGTCTTTTGATTTTGATAGCCTCCCTTAATTTCCTACAAAAGTGACGCATAATAGGTTCCTGTACTTGTACTCTTATCCAGGAAAACCGTCATCACTACTCCGTCCTGGTCCCAGAAGACTGTGAGCATGACTTTGCCAGCGGAGGGCTGTACCCTTGCCTTCTTTGGGGGTGGTGAGTCCAAGTGCTTCAACTGCATTGACTGGGATTTGCTCTCTGGACCACAGTGATGGTCTCAGGTCTTATTCTGTGTAATCAGTCTTTTGAAAAACTTTGACTCATCTTCTTTGCCCATTTTACAAATTCATCCTCGAGCACTCGACGCGTTCTCGCTTCTGGAATTGTGTGAGCAACCTGGGAATCCATCTGGCAGACACCTTATGCATAGGCAAATGGTCATGAATAATAGTTTCCACAGACCCTGTACTTATCTTGACATCTTGGACTATTTGACGAATAGTAATGTGCCGATCTTCCAAAATGACAGCCTAAACTTAACGGACAGATGCTTCATCAATGGCAGAAGGGGGCGACCAGGTCAGGGAGCTGTTTACACAGACTTCCTGCCATGTTTTGATTCACGATGCCAGCGTTTTACAAGGGCGTTCGATGGGGCATTATCACCACAATTTTTTTTTTTTATTTCATCAAAATTCTCGTGTGGTGTGCGTTCTTTCAAATACAAAACCCAGATCACTGCTCAACATTAAACAGCCTCCATTTCACACTTGACTAAGTTCAAACATCTGTAAAACAGAAACTACAATTAGTTCAGAGCTGTAATTTGCCACATAACCTATAGAGATAGAAATCATTGTACATGCAAAATTTCAGCAAGGTCAGACAACCGGAAAGGGGGTCAGGGGCATTATTTATTGCACGTCACTTGAAACAATTAGATGGGAAAAAGAAATGACAACCCAACTTTATAATACCGATTGTAATAATTTAAGTGAATAACAATTAGAGACAATTGAAATTTCGTTTTACTTTTGTAAATATACCAAAAATAATTTTGCATTGAAATACTTTTTCAATGGAATGTTATAATTTGAACAAAGTTTTGCAATAAGCCTGAGAAATGGATGTCAGATGTTACATAATATGGTTGAATATCGTCAGCAATGATTTTTTCTGATCAGATGATAGATTTCTTGTGACCTGTGATCATTAATATCCCATGTTTTCTCTTCCATCGATGTTGATTCTATAGCAGTTGGTAAAGATGAAGGCTCGTAGTCGAGTCCAAGTGTTACTGGGATATCTAGCCTTGATGTGTTTCTGTTTCTTTTGGATGGATCATTTAAAAAAAAAGACAGTTTAACATGGCAATCTCGTTATTAAAGTTTTTGCTGATTTGTCAATATTTGATGTGATTGTTTGACATAATTTGCAAGCAGCTGTGTTCCTGTCATCGGGATTGAAATATAAAACTGGTTATAAGTTGTTACCAATATCTACTTATTTTAGACGTGTTAAAATTAATTATGTCTAATATCAAAGAAATAATTTATCTCAATAAAATATGCATTATCCAAACCAAGAAATATAAACACACACACACACACACACATATATATATATATATATATATATATATATATATATTTCAGAGGAAACATAATTTAATTTAAATACCAAAAAACAAGAAATGGGCAGGTGAAATTAAAATTTCCTTAAGGCCTTATCGTCTGACCCTCTAAGAGGAAGCGTCAGAATGATAAATTAAAAACTAAGAAAACGAATGAGGGAAGAGGGGAATTTTGGTTTCAGTTGGAAGAACAGTGAAAAAAAAATTCTCACTGTTCAGGTGGTTTTAAATCAATGAATATCTCCAACTGATGTTTCAGAATCTTTTGTCTACACAGGCTAGGTCGAGAGTTGTTAATAACTAACGCCTCAATGATATTGAGATGATAGTTCGACCTAGCACTGTATAAAACAGAAAACCACCCATCGGAATATTGATCGGCACACCTATTAATACTCAACAGGTGATTGCCAATGGCGGACTCATGAGCTTGGGAGTGCCCGGATGTTCTCGAAACCTGGTGTAGTCGAATATCCCGAGGGATATGTTGGGATATTCTCATTTCTAATCTTTGGGATGTTTTGCCAACGTAGTCAGCTCCACACTGACAAACGAATTTATAAACAACAGAGTTCTTTTGAATGGTTGGCAAAACATCTTTACGAAAAGACAAAAGATTCTGAAACATCAGTTGGAGATATTCATTGATTTAAAACCACCTGAACAGTGAGAATTTTTTTTTTCACTGTTCTTCCAACTGAAACAAAAATTCCCCTCTTCCCTCATTCGTTTTCTTAGTTTTTAATTTATCATTCTGACGTTTCCTCTTAGAGGGTCAGACGATAAGGCCTTAAGGAAATTTTAATTTCACCTGCCCATTTCTTGTTTTTTGGTATTTAAATTAAATTATGTTTCCTCTGAAATTTCTCCTTCCATTTTGTTGTACCAAAAATTTACTTACATATTTTCGAGGTCGGTACAACTCACAATTTATCAAAACGTTAAACAAAGTTATACGTATTAAAAATAAGTTAATCGTTTTGAAGTGTAGGATGGAATTTCTTAAATCTTGCCGCCTAAATCATGTTGCTCCCGGTTATATCTGCCATCGTATTTCTAAAATTAAATGTAGAAATACATTGGCAGTTCAACGTGTTTTCCTACAAGATGAAATCCTGTTTAATTCTGATGCATATAATTCGTTACGTAGTAAACACCTTTTACTTTGGGCCACGGTTTGGAAAGAACTATCTTTCTTTGATAAACTCCGTTTTTCTAGGTTTTTATCCATCGGCGATAATTTAACCCGTATTAAATGTACTTCTTCTTATGATAAATATTTAAAAAAATTAATTACTAAGAAGTTTGGGATTATAACAAATTTGGATAAACATATATTTAATTATTCTTCTCATGTTTTGTCCAATACAGAAGAATTTGTTTTATCTGCTGGCTTACAATTTTGCATTCCTCCCCCTTCTGTTGATAAAATCTCAGTATTTAGTGAAATTGAATTATTGTATACTCAATTAAAACACCATTCGCCTATCTCTACTGATGAATTAACTAGTGTTAAAATTCAGTTGGGCGAATTAGGTCGGAGGTTTTCTGCCATAAATACTAAATCTAGTGATTTTGTTTGGCAGAAAAATCATTTTGAAGCGGCAAAATTAATTAGGTCTAATCCTGACATTTATCTTTCTCGCCCGGATAAAGGATCGGGCGTTGTTATACTTAACAAAACGGATTATATCTCCAAAATGTTACAAATCTTGGACGATAAAAGTAAATTTCTCCGTTTGGGTGATTTAAGCCATGATGATACTTTTCGTATGGAAATAAAAATCTAGAAAAGATTTCTCCAACTTCATAAAAGCGGATTTAGTTCTAAGGAGATTTATGATAGAATCCGACCCATCGGTTCTCAAAGGCCTAGAATGTACGGTTTACCCAAGGTCCATAAACCCAACATTCCTTTGCGACCCATTTTATCTATGCTGGGTTCTGCACAACATGAACTTGGTAAATGGCTGGTTGATCTTCTTAAACTTGTGCTTTCTTTTTATTCGGTCCATTGTATCTCTGATTCTTTTCAATTCGTATCTCAGATACAAAAATTACCTTTATCTAAAAATACCGAGTTCTTGGCTTCCTTTGACATTAATAGTCTTTTTACTAATATACCTTTGGATGAAACCATTGGTATTTGTGCTGACTATTTATACCGTGGCCCCTTAAAATCTCCACAATTTCCTGAACGAATTTTCGTTGAACTGATGGAACTTGCTACTAAATCAGTCTCCTTT
Source organism: Euprymna scolopes (assembly GCF_053919585.1). Taxonomy (NCBI): domain Eukaryota; kingdom Metazoa; phylum Mollusca; class Cephalopoda; order Sepiida; family Sepiolidae; genus Euprymna; species Euprymna scolopes. The sequence goes on from NC_136485.1 coordinate 74,267,440, forward strand.
AGTTTCAATAACATTATGTACCGTCAAATTGATGGGATATCTATGGGTAGCCCTCTTGGTCCTTCGTTAGCCAACATTTTCGTTGGATTTTTGGAAAACGAATTATTTTCCAAAATTACTAAGCCAGCATTCTACACACGCTACGTTGATGATACTTTTGCATGCTTTCCCTCTCGGAGCGAAGCTGAACAGTTTCTTCGTCTTCTTTGTAACCTGCATCCATCTTTACAATTTACTATGGAGGTTGAAGACTGTAGCTCTCTCCCATTCCTCGACGTTCGTGTTTCTAAAGTTGGTACTACGTTTGAGACCTCTGTTTATAGAAAACCTACATTTACAGGGCTCTATCTTAATTGGTTTTCTTTTGCCCCTCAGTCTAGAAAAATAAACCTCATTAGCGCCCTTACGCATCGTGCACTTATGATTTGTTCACCAAACCGTCTTGATACGGAACTTGGTGAAATCATAAATATTTTTCTTAATAATGGATATCCCATTAATATAATAAAATCTACTATTGAACGTAAAAATTACTACATTTAATAGTGGTAAACATATTGGTCCATCACGTTGTCCCATTTATCTAAAATTACCATGGTTGGGTCCTGATGGCCTTCATATTGTTAAAAGGATTTCTTCTGCTACTCAACGTTGTTTTCCAGCTACTATGCTTAGAGTAGTTTACACAACTCGAACCTTTTTCTCTTCTTTTCGTAAAGATGTTTTGCCAACCATTCAAAAGAACTCTGTTGTTTATAAATTCGTTTGTCAGTGTGGAGCTGACTACGTTGGCAAAACATCCCAAAGATTAGAAATGAGAATATCCCAACATATTCCTCGGGATATTCGACTACACCAGGTTTCGAGAACATCCGGGCACTCCCAAGCTCATGAGTCCGCCATTGGCAATCACCTGTTGAGTATAAATAGGTGTGCCGATCAATATTCCGATGGGTGGTTTTCTGTTTTATACAGTGCTAGGTCGAACTATCATCTCAATATCATTGAGGCGTTTGTTATTAACAACTCTCGACCTAGCCTGTGTAGACAAAAGATTCTGAAACATCAGTTGGAGATATTCATTGATTTAAAACCACCTGAACAGTGAGAATTTTTTTTTTCACTGTTCTTCCAACTGAAACCAAAATTCCCCTCTTCCCTCATTCGTTTTCTTAGTTTTTAATTTATCATTCTGACGTTTCCTCTTAGAGGGTCAGACGATAAGGCCTTAAGGAAATTTTAATTTCACCTGCCCATTTCTTGTTTTTTGGTATTTAAATTAAATTATGTTTCCTCTGAAATTTCTCCTTCCATTTTGTTGTACCAAAAATTTACTTATATATATATATATATATATATATATATATATATATATATATATATATATATATATATATATATATATATATATATACTAGCAAAAGTACCTGCTGTTGACTGTGTTCAAAAACAGCCTACAGAGAATGAACTCTGATGAAAGTATGATAGGTTATGAAAAGGAAGGGTTGTAAAAAGATAGGTTCGAATTTTGGGGTATCAAAACCAAACCAAAAGTATGATGAAAGTAAAAATAAAATATATCCACCTCATAATTTATTATACCATACCTGTTTACAGTGAAACACTTATCACAATATTCTGTGGATCTCTCTAAAAATACTTGTTAAACTTTGTTATATATTTCTATTCTATGGAGGTCGGGTGCGAACGAACACCCCATAATTTTATAATACCATATTTCTTCAAACTGAAACATAATTATCAAAGTATACTTACGCAGATAGAGATGAAAATTATTTATTAAAGTTTGTGCATATTTCCATTCTATGGAGGCCAGGCGCGAACACAGATCCCACAATTTAATATTCCATCCCTATTTAAGTTAAAACATTCACACTAAAATATTCTTATGTACGTCTATACCAAAAAGACTTGTAAAAGTTTTTATTTTATTTTTTATTTCCATACTTTGTGGACGAGGCGCGTACGCAGACCCCACGAATTTAATGAACCACTGTTCTGCCAGATCAAACATACCCATTCCAGTGTCTCAATACAGTTTCAATCATTATATGTAATCAGTTTTTAAAAAAAAGCCAGCCATATAGGAGCCTATTCGTGACCAGACACACACAAATACATTCAACATTTATATATATATATATATATATATATATATATATATATATATATATATATATTCAACATTTATATATATATATGTGTGTGTGTGTATATGCATATATATATGTGTGGGAGGGGTATGGGTGTGTGTGTATAATCGCAGCAAGAGTCCAACTGCCAGGAACAAGAGTATAACAGATGAAGAATTTTTTTTTCCACAGCATAATGTTGAAAGTGAAGTAATAATCTTCATTGACATGGGTTTAAAATACAAAATATCATGTTACTGTTAAAAAAAGTTAACAAAGAAATTATCTCATAATCTTACACCTATCTTAATCAAAATCAGTGCAGTTGTAAAATGCTTCATGTTATTTGATATTATACGATAAATATGCACTGGCAAACGATAACTGGAGTAAACTTCGTTTACACTAGTATATAACTAATATAAGTATCATTTATAACAAAACAATTTGCTGATATTAATCAGCATTAGAAACATTATTAATCGGCCGATTAATAGGTGATCGATAAATTATCAAAGGTCGATTATTAAATAATCAGTAAATAACCAATTTTCCAATCGCTACAACCCCAAAGTTGCTCACTATTCCTCTTCTACACTTTATAAATGTTGTTTTTCTTAAGAATAGGATATATATATATATATATATATATATATATATATATATATATATATATATATATATATATATATATAGTGAAATTGCCTGTTTTTTTTTGTATTTTGCTTAAGTAAACTTTAAGAGATCATGGGGATCCTTCCTTGAGCTAACACTGATTTAAATTTATATCCGAGGGCTCTTTTAAGAATAGATACTGTTCCCTTTATGACTACTATCTCTATTTGATTAGAGCTTGGTCTTCCAGGGTCTGCTTCTAAGTATTTTTGAAGATTCTTTTTTATTAAGCCACTTGCTCCTATCACAACCGGTATAATGTTTATTTCTTTCAGGGACCATGTCGTTTTTAGACTATTTTTAGGTCCTGATATTTTGTTATCTTCTCCCGTTCAGCTCTGTCAAGGTCCAAATCATTTGGGACTGTGGCATTGACAATGAGTGCAGTTCTTTCAGGCTTGTTCCGTATAACAATATCTGGTTCGATGGCCTTGTCTTTTTCATGTATCTGCCTGCCTATATGTCTTTGTCATAGAACACGGTCACATTTCTGTTTGATGATATTGGTGCTGGTTCATGTTCCCAAATGTTCGGCGATCCGTCAAGTTGCATCTCTCCACAGATCTTCCAATGGTGGTACTTGCATACTTTGTTGTGACCAGCAGCGTAATGGCCATCGGCCAATAAGATTAGGCATGCAGACATTAGATGGCTTGCGCTTTCAATCGCAGAGTGGCAAAACCTACACTGGTCATTTGTTTGTAGGCCAGCCATTTGTTTTAATCCATTCATAAGTACGCGCTGATATTGCCCGGCTACAATAAGTCTTTCCTCATCGAATGTAAGTCTCCCACTCTTGAGCAATTGAAGTGAAGCATCTTTGTCTATGTACTTCTGGTTCAGCTCCTCTAGGAACTTCCCTGCTCGCTTATTTTGTTTCCATCCTTCTTTTCTTCTATCTATCTCTATTTCGGTGTCTTTTTCCTTTTTATTCTTGCAATCTGTGCCGGTGGTTTACCGTGTACATCGACAGTGTTATCCGGTCTGACTTCTCCAAAGTTTTCAGCAAGCTTTGTGATTGAGGTTAGTTGCGAAAGATGATTATGATCGTCTTTCACCATTTCCATTGTCACGTTCGTTGAACTTTTAATATATTGGCCCATGCTTACTATAGTGGCTCGGTATGCATGGTTGAATTCAGTGAGGCCGAATCCCCCTTCCTTTAGTGGTAGGTATATCCTGTCCATGCATTGGTTTGGAATGTTACCTTATGTAGGGATAGTTGTTTCCTGGTCTTGGTATCGAGCCTGTTTTTGTTATATTGAGGCCAGTCTATAATGCCGAAACCGTACGTGATCACAGGTATTGCAAGCTGGTTTATAGCCGGAATATTGTTTTAAGGGGTTAGTTCAGATTTGCGGATCTTTTTCAGACGTAGTGTATATTCTTGTTCTGCTCTACATCTCATTTTTTCATGTTCCACATTTATGTTTTCCTCAATGTCGAGGTATTTGTATGTGGAAACCTCTTTCAAATCTTCAAGGAGGCTGTCCTTGATCTGAAGATGTTCGGATGTTGTTGTTCCCCCTTTTTTATTGTGCATTAAGCACATTTGTCAAATCCAAACTCCATGCAGATATCCTCTGAGAAATTTTTCACAATTTCTATCCGGGGGACAAGGTGTTTATCTGTCTCTGAAAAGAGTTTTAGATCCTCCATGAAAAGTAAATGATTCACTCTTTTACTTTCATATTTTTTCTGCCTCTATTGAGATTGCACCCAGTATAATATTTTTTTAGAAGCTGGGGATATGTCTGTGTGTGTGTGTACATTTACTTACAAAACTACTCTGTTATTTCTAATTTTACAGACTCGAGGTTTGACATAAGTCGTAAGGATATTAGGAAAATCTATTTTAATCATGTTTCCGCCAAAAATCTGGCCGTGAAGAGGTCAAGGGTCAAAGATTTGACATTTGGAAATTCTACCAATCTTCTACGAAATGTTTAGGTGTAAACACTTGCATTTTTATATGTAGCTTGGCCATTAATCAGCATTTTTCTTCGATTAGAACCAACAATAATTAATGTTACTGGTTAAAAAATGGTGTTAAAGTTAACAAAAAATTACTTCTGCGATCTCTACCAAATTACTCAGCAAATGTTGGTCTAAACATTGAAATTTCACAAAAAGTGTATTTAGACATAGGACAAGCTTTTTAATCGGATTTTGGCGGGAAATTGGCTGCCAAAAACACAAAGATCAAAAGATATTACCTTTGTGCTCTCTAAAAAATTATTTAGCAAATTTTGTGTCTAAAAATTTGAAATTTTATATAAGGCTATTCAGGCATGCATCAATCAGGCGAACATTTGGTAGACAAGAGATGAAAGTTTGAGAGTTTACCTTTTCAGGCTCTACCAAACTCCTCCGCCAATTGTGTGTCTTAACACTTGAAATTTATATGTAGGTAATATGGACATCAGTCAAACTCATAATATATGCATAAATATATAAATATATATAAATATATATATATATATATATATATATATGTATATATATATATACATATACACATGAAGTTATGAACAGTACACAGGGTTCGAGGAAACCTGGCTGAACTGCTAGTACATATATACACACACACATATATATATATACATATATATATATACATACATATATGTGTGTGCGTGTGTGTATGCATATATATATATATTATTTATGTGTGTATGTGTGTATTAAATGAATATCCATCTGCCGTAGGAGTACAGATTGTATCAAACTATAAACATATAGTCCTAATACATTTTTTGTCAATATTTAAAGGACGATCAAATGCAGATAAGAAGATTTAATATGCGAGATAGAGCGGTAATATAAGAGGAAATTTTTAATTATTTATGTAAAATTACAACAAAATTTTATGTTCGACAAGTTAGTAAAAATACTGATTATAGTTTATTCATTGTCAATGAATGGCTCATCTCATCCTAAAATCTCTTTATTAAAGGAAAAAAATATAAGTAATTGTAAACCATATTGTAAAACCATAAACTTTGTTTTAATTCTACAGTTAAACGCAATACATACACACACACAAACACACACACACACACATATATATATATATTCTTAAATTATGTATATCTATATCCATCTGTCTATCTATCTATCTATCTATATATATATATATATATATATAATCATTGACATTCAGAAATGATATGCTGTTTCACAGCTCATCAGTGCGGCTAGACAAGCAACTACCTCCACCAGTACCGAAACCGACCGATCATGTGACAGGGTCAGCTTCTAACTATTGCACTATTCGGCTACTGCTATGCGGAAAGTGAATTAACACTGTTTTGACAATGTCCAAATACCTAAGCCTCTTCCTGTTACACAAGAAGCATCGCTTCGTACGCTAATGGTTATTTTATTTGCATATAACTTCAGGATTTGCTTAAATTAGAGATTAAAAATTGTGTTTGGAAATAAAGCGTGTTATTTCCAAACACAATTTTTAATCTCTACGATATTTTATCTTTTAGACGTAATCCACTACACTAGTTTACTCTGATTAGTTCTTCTCTCATAAAATGTATATACATGTATATATGACATCTAATTTACATAAGGAAAACACGCTGCTCTCCCCCATCATTATATATAGCCCCAATCCTCCGACTCTCTCGTCAATGACCATCCCTCTTGAAGTAGCCCGCATAAATCGGGCGAAACGTTGAGTATCCAGGTCCTTCCACCTCCATTTTATTTCATATCGTCGGATTTAATCCAGCTCAACAATCATATATATATATATATATATATATATATATATATATATATATATATATATATATATATATGATATTTAAAGTATGCTATCCTTTTTATATATACAAATATTTTTATCAAGTGCGGTGTATGCTTAATTCTACAAGAAGACATATAGATATATGATAAAAAACAGATACATTTATATCAAATTCCAAAATTTAATTTACTTTAACATATGTTTCTTTCAACTTATAAAAATGTTCATATTTTTACAGTATGCATTTCGTAATGCAAAACGACTCATTTGTTATACACTAACATTGAAGATTTTTTTGTTGACACATCAGAATAATTGGCGATGTGTTAATATTTTACTTCCGATTTGCAATATGAGCATAATAATATCTGATTGTTTTCTCGCTTAGAAAACGGTGCTGAAAATATATTTGCATTCTGTTAGTTTGATCTCTTTTTTTAATCTAGATTATTTTACTTACATTTTATTCATGCTCGGGTATTTGTTTTTGTATTAGTTTATTATTTAGTTTATTGATAATTATTATAATTATTAATAAAATGTGGTTATTGTTTTTTATAAATTTGTATTTTTGTGTGCGTGGTTTTATCCTGAATAATTATTTCTTGTTTGTATTTACAAGTTTACTCATACAGTTTAATAAATGTTGGTGTTCTGTAAAGTATAGAATAGCTAATTTTTATTCGAACATTGTCTTTAAGGGGTGTTGAGGGGAGGGGTTCATGCTATATAGGATGAAATATGCCAAATTTGTGTAGCGTAATCGACATTTATACACACACATACACACACATATATGATTATATATATATATATATATATATATATATATATATATATAATGATTGCACTCGACTCGTAAGGTGAGCTTTCATTTAAATTGTTACTAACTGGCGTAAAACATATGTGTTGAAACGTAGTTGAGTTCTGTCAGCAGTCAATGGTAAACATCTAATACATATGTAAGCAATACAATATCTCTTACTTTCGTAGAGTAAAAAGAAAGTGTAAATAGTAACGCTGCAGAAACAGCAGTGTATTTCCTTATTATAAAATTGACCGTGTAGCTGCGAAACTTGTATTCTTAAATGATTGTTTGCCTATCCTCTCCTTGTTCTTTTTCCATACATTTTTGTTTATCTCTTTCTGCATCTTTTGGCTGTTTTTTTTTATGTCTTTCTGTGTCTTTCCCTATTATCATATATATTTTTTCTCGATTTCCATAAGTCTATATCTGACTATCTCTATCGCTGTTTCTCGCCCCCCCCTATTTTTATTTATATACAAACACAAAAACGAAAACCCACACGCACAAACATACATACACACACACACATATATATATATATATATATATATATATATATATATATATATATATATGTACAGCATAATCACGTTGACACACTGGTTCTCGTCAGATTACCGAAGTTAAGCAACGTTGAGCCTGATTAGTATCAGATGGGTCATCATTTGGGAATTCTAGGCACTGTATGTGCTCTCCGTTTATCTCGACATTTGTTTCCAGTTGTCCTGTGCTTCACTTGTCACTGGTAGTTTACAATATCGTCTCAGGAGAGGTGTTGTTGAAGATTTCGCACTTCCTGTCACAAAGATTTCACGCGCAGGCAACCCTTCGTCGTGGGTATGCTTTGTCTGTCCAAGACTGAAGGATCCTATATATATATATATATATATATATATATATATATATATATATATATATACATATATATATATATATATATATATATATATATATATATATATATAAACATTTGAACTTGGAAAACATCGTTTCGTATATGAATTACATTATGCAAAGTATAAAGCCAAATAACGATGGGTATATTTTTCGTCAAAATAAAATATTTATTTATCTTAAATAAACAAGACTTATCTTAGAATTTTCATTAGGTTCTGACATTTTATTATTCTTTTTTTTTCTTGGAAATACCTTTGGGAGATCAAAAATCCCTCGTGTATATCAGTTCATGGATGTGTTTGTCAAAATCGGTTTAAATGTGTGTTAAGTGTGGCGTTATGGTATAATATGAGTTAATAAAAATATATCAGCACTACAAAAATATATTTTCTTATTTGAGTTATATTATGCTAATTAAAAAACTCAGATGTGTTTGTTTTTGCAAAATGAATTATGTATTTATCTTGTATTTATACGTGTATATACATGAGCATATGCGTATATGCAGGTCGCGCGTTGTTGGTGTGTACAAATACACAAACGTGAAATATACCCAAACGCATTTGACAGGCATTGTTTGAAATCTTCAAGATTGCTGACGTTTATATCGTTTACACGTTTTGGAAGCTGTGCAGATCACCCATTTGATATTTCCGTTGCGTAAACAAAATAAATTAGTTTTCATATTGAAGTGGTTCGGCTAACGTGTCGATATCATTACGCACACGCCACTTGAACACTTCTTGTTTACGTTATATATGATGTGCACGGGTAAATAATAAATAATTCCTCAGGAATATATATATATATATATATATATATATATATATATATATATATATATATTGAGGAAATATTTCCACAGTGCGTAACTAAATATAAATAAATAAATAATTTTGCAACTAACAATAAGTATAAATACTAATGTGTTTAAAGTGTGATACCGTATGAATTAATATTATCTGATATAAATTCTGATTCATTTAGAATCAGGATTACGTACTCGTATTATTTGGATTTTTCGGACTATTATGATTTAGTTGGTGTTATTTTTGTACTATTATGATTTAGTTGGTGTTATTATCCCATGTTTCGGTTAAGGCAACATCCGATCCTCTTCAGGTGTATCTCGTCAAATTCGGAAATCTTTCAGTTGAACTTACGAACTTTTTGTCGAACTTTCTAATCTGCGCAGCATTTTGAACGGAAATCTTGACGTACAACACTATCATTCCGTAAGACATTGGACGAAGTGCTAGTACAGGGTGGAGCAATATATTTGTCGCCCCACCGAAAAGAGCACTACAGATTTATTCTAAGATTTTTATTAAAGAAATCAATTTAGGTAACTTGATTATGTAGTAGCGATGACATATATTCAATATAGCCGCCTTCAGCCTCAGTCACAGTCAGGGTACGAATCCGGAAATAGGGGCATGCCACTCCCACATGTATCGGTGGGAGCAGAGCAAATACTCGGGGAATGGCGGCGATCAGGCTGTTGTTGTGACAGGTCATTTTAGGGATTTTCTCAAGGTATAAGCAAACGAAGAAGACCAGCGGGTTCAGGTCGTAGGAAAGGGGAAGTTAGAGAGAGAGAAGGATAACAAGCCTAGCCCTTATTCTGAAGCCAAGCCTGGGTTTCTTTGATCTTGTCGGCTGGCGCCAAGTCATGCTGAACACCAAGAGTTTGTTAGCGGACACTTGATTGCAACAGTGTATCACCACATTCTTCAGCTTATTCAGGTAAACTTTTGTATTAACTTTCAAGGTAATTTAATGGATGTGAGGTGCCATGATGTGGCACTCACTTGTAATTACATAAAGACCATAAACGTGGCCGCAAACTTCCTTGAGCTGACCGTCCGGATTTGCATTTGGAGTGTACTTGAAATTATTTTGACCGGTAGAGACCATATTGTAAAGGGATGCACATTTGAACTCGCTCGATCAACATTGTACCACGTTTACACCTGATAGACGGCTGTTATTATGTTGGGATTTGTATACAATTAGCCAACTAGTAGGTGTTCGCCAACAAAATGGGAAAATCTGTGTTCATAAAACGGAAATGTAATCATGTCCTCTTTTCTAGAGCGACTATTTTATTGTTCCATACTGTAATTAGAGGTTCATGTTGGGCTTCGCCGCACTGGGGATTGAACATTCAAGCTCAAGATTGATGTTACTTACAGATGAATTATTAAGTACTTTATGCACTAAAATATAAAACACTAAAAATGAGTATCATAATTTGAGAAATCTAAATAATACACATTTTATTCATTTGTTAGTCGGGCATATGGGACAAAATATAATACCATTATAACAAAGGGTTTTTATTTCTTAGAACTACCCGTCTGTGGAACTCTGGTTCACTAACTTGCTTTCCATCTAACTACAACGTTGTCATCTTCAAGTCCGATATGAACAAGCTGTTGCTGTCCCGGACCCTCCAATAGTATAATTGTGCTCTATTTCAGGCAAAATCTATAGGTGGGCAGTTATTACACCGACCACCTTATGCGCATCCTGGCCTTGATAAGCAGTTACTTCGTCACAAAAAATGTTGTGAATCAATACATTACATAGTTAATGAAATTGCAAATATAATTGAAAATTTGATGAATAGGGGAAGATATATTTGCTTTATATTTAAAGCAGTAAATGTGAGAGGAACGACTGAGAAATAACGGTATTTTGTAATTAAAGAGCATGTAGTTTAATTTTACATGATTTTGGCGACTTTGGCATCGTTGAGATTGTATTATATCATTATTGTGTTCTTTTCTTACACACACCCACAGACACAAACACTCACACACCCACGCACATATATGTATATAATAATAATTTTAAAGGCCATAGTATTTATTTTATATTTCTGATGCAAAAAAGTGTGTAAATTGTCAGTCGTTTCGCTCAAACATATTTTTTGGAGTAATCGTGAAAGACATCATCGGGAGGCAAATCTACCAACAAATATGTTTGACAAACATAATGGTTGCAACTTAAGAGATAAATTGCCTCCAAATTCCTCCATGAACAACGAATGTTTGCATTAACTCGTTTTTTCATCATGTGCCATGGTTACTCGATGAATAATTTCCTATTTTAATAGTAAGTCAGTATCTTATCAAGGCATGTAGGCAATTCGACGATAAAAGTGTAAGGAGGTCACTGGTAAAATAGGTGCAGACGTAGATTAGAAACGGCCCTTCTGTGAGAAAGGTTTTGCAAGAAGGAAAAAATGACCTTATTTAAATGGTATCGAATGTCCTTTCGAACACTGTCAAAGTAGAAACGCTTGCTCTGGTTGTCTCCACACTTTTACGACGTATTGTGCTTTTATACAGGTAAAATATTGCACTTCAGGTAGTAGATAGTTTTAGGAGTTGTACAATGATGCAACCATGTTCTCAGACTACTTCGCAACTAATCTGATGTAACCTCTCCATTTTCGGTTATTATTAAAAGTAACTCTAAGACATTTTTTTGTATAAGAGGCTTCATTGAAACGAGGGTTATTAATTTCAGTTTGTGACAATGTTGGGATTCTTGAGACAAGCGTCATTGATATTGTACACTCCGTACTGTTGTTTATCAACAACTACTGATGCTACTTGCCTCCTTTCTTACTCTCCTTTTCTTTTAATTATGCCTATGTTTCTATCACTCTTATTTTTCAACTTCCTAATGTATTTTCTTACTCTTCTCTGTTTTTATCTATTTTTTTCATTTTTCATCTCTTTTACTTACCACTCCATTTGTGAATTTATATTTTAATCTCTAACACTTCCATTAGCCTCATATGTTACTTTTTAAAAACGTTATATATATACATATATATATATATATGTGTATATATATATCTATATATATGTATATATATATATATATAAATATATATATATATATATATATATATATATATATATATATATATATATATACATATAAAGAAACTGGAACTACACATTTCTATGCTCTGATAGTTTCTTCTGAGAGTTGTAATTTACTCTGGATATTTATAATCATGTTTTCTCATAGATTTCTAATGTTATTTTAACAGATTCATTTCGGAATAATACTATTGTGGATTTTACCGTTTTTGCCATTGAACTTTTACTATACCGTTTTCCCTCCGTATTTCCCGTTTTTGTTTTTTTTCTCTTCTAGATTTTATCGAATCCCTATAAACTGTCACTAACTATTAAATACATTTTTGTATGAAAGTGACGAATTTTATATTTTCCGTTTCTTTTAATGCATTTACAAGCAAAATGTACTGTATATTTTGTAAACCACTGCCCTCTGATTAAAAGAATTACATTCTTCAAAACTCCATGGAATAAATTTATTTTTATTATTTGTACTCCTTTTCGAATAATAATTGTTTTTCATTATCTCTTTACAAGTTTATACTTTTTTTGTGAAAATTTGAATGTACTTTTAATAACAAGATTTATTATATATATATATATATATATACACATATATATACATATATATATATAAATATATATATATATTCTGTGGATAATCAGACATCATAAAATGTGAAAGAGTTAAACTAATTTATACACACGTAGCAAGAGAGTTATAACTTTGTCAGATTATGACAAATGATGGCTAATTACACGAATACAATCTGAAGTTTTTTATTATATTAATCATACTGAAAAACATATAAGATATTGAATGTTTTCTGATTAGAAAATATTTCAAAAACGTTATAGAAATATCCCTATAATAATACTAGTAGCGATGATACTGATGTAGAAGACGATGGTGTTGCTATAACAATAATATATGAAGAACTTAAGAAGATTTAAAACATATATTACAAGCAAGCCATCTAGCGTTGCCCAGTCGTAAAATACACATCCATATTATATTTTATTTCACTTAATTTTCATAGGCTATTATTATAGAGCCAAATCTGTATTAATAATTATCTAATATATAACAAATATTTCGGAAGTTATAAAAAAATAGGCGCGGGTATCATCAGCTGGAATCGAAACTAGAACGATTAGCTCTCCAGCTTTTGCCGTTATTTATCTTTTAAGCGTCGATACCGTCTGAGTTAGTGATGAGTGATATGAAATGTTAAAAATCCAGCGACTTTATTCTATGAATGTTTAATTATTTGCATGCGCAGAATTGACAGTAATTTTCATTTGGCGTGTGTTTCAAAGGTCAACTGATTTCTGTTTTCATTTTCCTTTCTCCAAACCAGTTTGCTGTAGACTTTCCCTCACAGAAATCAATGTTATTTGAACGCAGTTATGTAGAATGTAGAAAGTATGCATAAAAAGAGTGCATAGTTATGATAAAATGAAAACAATTATCCAATGAGGATCCATAAAATGAATAAGTCTATGATTGGACGCACATACCTCTTATCCATGTAAACAATTGCATCAGCAGTAAGAACGGTAGAACGATCCACCACTTTTCCAGCAGCCTTTGCAACGAATCTTTTGTAAGAGTTCAATATCAGATCAGGAGTAAAGGTCAAGCTCACAAGTAAGTCAAAACATGGTCCCTCTTTAAGTTGAGAGCCATTCATTCCAATTGATGACAGAAGGGGATCAGAGTATTCAGGATGAAAAGATAAAAGTTTGCGAGACGTGCTGAAGAACAAAGGAGAGAGAATCAGAGAGAACTTAGTCGTTTACGGCATTTGAAGTATTGACATATATGGTAGTGTCGTCAACATAAACGCATACAGATGTTCTAAGAATGTGATTTGAAAGATCATTGATTATAGAAAGAGAGTTAAGCCCAGTATGGATCCCCGAGGGACGCCAGCATTAATTTTGTGAGCTTCAGATTGTTGTCCCTCAATCACTTACAAACCTACCAGAAAGAATTGGTTTAATAACTGAAAAGACATTTCCAGCTGGGGATTTTGTGGAGTAGACCTTTATGCTACCCCCTATTACAAGACTTTGATATGTCAAGAGCAATTGCATTAGAAAGGAAACCTCTATCGAGAGATTCGCTAATACTATTAGATATAACTGCTAATACATCAGCGAAGGGAAACCATATTGCATGTAAATGAGGAGGTTATTTTTGCTGAAATGGTTGACTATTTCTCTATTTAACACATATTCTAGCAACTTACTCATGACACACAGGAGACTTACTGGTCTGTATTGAGAGGGAGATGAGCGATCAAATGGATTCTTCAATACAGGGCATGGAAATAAAATAAAAACTAATTTAAAAATCGCATTCCAGCGCAACCTTTTCGGCATTACAAAAAAATATTTAAATAAAAAAAATAAATAACACCGCAGTTAACATTATGGAGACGCTTCATTCAACTTTCTTTAACTTAACTCTATGACGGGGAAAAAAAGAAAATATAAATAACTGACGAACGATGGAATGTTACTCTGAAATATATATCTCAAGACTAAACGTTTCATCACCTAAGCTATTATTACATATTCTAATCTTACTGTGCTTCATCGTAATTAATTCGTTTCGACATGAGTTTGTTCTACCTATAAAGAGCAGCTAGGAATTTTTTTGATTATACAGGCTCATTTTTTGTCTGGATGTTTGTTTTCAGTATCATTTTGAATGGCTGATCAGATGTAAACCATCATTCTGGGCTTCATATTAAGTAAAAAGTAAGTAATGCATGATCGTTCCATTCCACATGGAAGCTTCACACTATCGATTCATAATATTACTCTCATTAGTAACCATTTCCATTCCCTTACACATAGTAGAATCGCATCTTTACTTCCATTAAAACGACAGATAATATATATATGTATACATATATATATATATATAATATATATATGTATATATATATATATATATATATATATAAACCTTTCTATCACTTTATTGCAGGCCAATATTTCTAATTTTGAAATTACAATAAAAGGCAGAGGCGTGAACAATTGTACACTGAAAGAGCATAACAAGGCGCCTTATTTCCCAGGTTTTGTGGAATTTGAACAGATATTTTGCCAATTATGCTAATTCCTGGTAATTTTCAGTGTATATTACTTTATTGTAGGTCTCACAAAATGCATGGGAAAATGTCGTAAAGGAACGTGTTTTTGCAGGCTTAGCGGAACGTTAATCTCTCATGGTGTAAGCCAAGGAGCTTGGAAGTGATCGAGGAATATTGTGTTTATTAGTTGAAAAACCCGAACATCAAATCAGAGAAGAACGAGAACACATGAAATTCAGTTTCACTTCGTAGTGTTTGACAAATTCGCCGTCAACTCATCAAGCACTCGGGAAGCGACAGGGCTGTCATAGTTGACAAGGCTGGAATACCTTTCTTGTCCAAAAAATGCAATGTCTGGAACGAATTTGCAAGAAGCAATAAGCCTATCAGAAGACCTGTTTTAAAGAAAAATCTCTAGGAAAGATGTTTGGTTTGGACACCGAAATACATGAACAGCAGCTTCGAAAAATGTTCTTTTAACGATCAATCCAGAGCAACCCTTGATGGACCAGATGGGTTGGTTAAACTTTTGAGTCACTTTTGATTCTCTACTTCTCATCGATTCCGTGTCATTGTTTTGTTTGGAATAATCTGCTATAAATTATTTAGATCATTTCGAGTGCCAGAAGTTGTTAGACTAACAAGCCAGACTTACATTCTATTTTTAAATAAGTGTTTTTAACCATGGCTTGATGATGTTCGTTACCGCAAATTGATTTTTATGCACGACAATACACCACCAAATTCTGCAAAGACTAGGACATACTATATGAGGCCATTAGGCATTAGTGGTGAAAATTTAATGGCATGGCTATATTGTTCTCAAGAAATAAACCCAATTGAGCAGCTCTGATCGATAATAAATATTAAAGATTAGGAAGGAGGTTTCAATTTTCATCAGAGGACGAGTTTGGGATTTACTATAGCCTCACACCATCTACAATCCACTGATAGACATCATCAGTTGACAAGAGATTTTTCAAGCATGAGTTTTAAGTTGATAAATAAATATTTCCTTAGCGAAAACACTGTTAAATTCGTGCTTGTTATTGGTTAATAATGTTAATGGGTATGTTCTTTATTTAATAGAAATAAAATATGAAATGAAAACATTGTTTTATCATACAAAATATACATTTCAAGAAACTTTAAATACAGTGTTACACACTTAAAATTACAAGTAAATAGAACAATTAGTATAACTTTCCAAATATTTGATTAGATTGCAAAAAAAAAATCAGGGAGATAAGGTACCTCTTCCAGCGTAGCAAATTTCACTTGTGTGCATTTAATAGCAATTTCAAAATGTAAAAATTATTTCATTGCAATAAAGTCATTACCATGCTTAATTTCATGGAGTAAACGATAATATTAAATACGTGTAAAACATCTGGAAACTTATTGCAAGTACCGCGTATGTATATCTATCTATCTATCTATCTATCTATCTATCTTTATATATATATATATATATATATATATATATATATATATATATATATATATAAATCAGCACAGTTTATTTGGGCTACAAAATTCAAATATGACGGAGAAGAGAGTTCTCTTACACCCAAGATATCTTTCGCCATCCTCATAAAACTGCCATCGTGTGCTGGTGATGAGGACATCGAAAGACGTCTCTGTTCTAAAAGAACTCTCTTCTCGATTATATATATATATATGTGTGTGTATATATATATATATATATATATATATATATATATATATATATATACAGAGGGAAAGAGAGAGAGAGAGGGGGGTAAAGGGAGATAGATACTAGCTTTAGGCCCGGTGTATCCCGTTCGTTCAATATGACTAAACTTCATATTTTCATATTTTAATTCATGTAGATTTTGTATGTGCTATTATAGAATCGATACTCGATTGAATATTATATATTACGAGGAATAAGTTTGCTTGGTGGACTATTTCCCACAAAAAATAAAAAATAAAAAAAAATATTGTATTGTTCATAAAATTCCGTCTGCGATTGCTTACAATGATACGTGAACTGATATTTGGGATTGACGATAACGCTGTAGAAACTCATTCTGATTAATGATTTGATTTACATTATGCAAACCAAAAAATGATTTGCTGAAAACTTAAATAGTACCTTTTCTTTTATCGTAAATTAAATTCATTAATAAGAAAATATTACAATAAAATGCAAAGTACACTTGAGCTTTAATACAAAATTATTTGTTTGCCTTTCACCGAGCTGCATTTCAAGATGTCAGCAAATCTGTTTTTCTCTGATTTTTTGTTGAGATTCTATTATCTCCCTTGCCTTTTCAAGATTCTACTGCATTCTTTTTAATTTTATCTCTAAGAAAAACAGACTATCCCTAGAATCTGTTTTTTCGATTTTCGATTCTTTTCGGATTAATCGCCATATAAACCATATCAAAGAACACTACCAGGTAAATATATTACATTTGTGTGTAATCTACAAAAGAGTCACTTTTACATTTCTCGAGATATTTTGTATTTCCAATCTCTTCCAAGTGGTTGGCAATCGTCTTATATATCACGTCTAATTCAGAAGCAAATTATCGAACAGCCGTGCGTAGATTGACTTCGACAGAGGGACTTACTTGATCGTGATCAACATCCGATAGCCGACCACTAGGCTCATCATCATCAAGACCCATTACCTCCACGTAATTTATTAAACCACCACTCGTTGTTTTGCGTTCAGTATTGGTTTCTGAGTCTATGAATTCATTAGTATCACGAGCTGTTTCAGCAGTTTTTCAGTCCTGTTTGAACTGTAATAAGAGTTATTTGCGATTTTTCTTCCTGTATTCAGCGTTCTAAAAAGCACAATGGATGTGTTATCGGAAGCTTCAGTAGCTCTCGCTTCTTTTTTGTCCCTCAGTCTTCATTTCCAATTAGCGATTTTTCTGACAAATGATGAAGAAAAAGCTGCTTTCCGGGTCGGTAGTACTTTGTGAACAGTAGTCTAAGATATCGGACATTTTTCGGTGTCTGTGTTTATCTTTGTGGCCATGTCACTAGTAAGGGTTCTGGGCGTAAACGTTTTATCTGGGCTGAAGTTATCCGCCTGATAATCAGGGACCCGAACCTTGGATTAACCACTAAGGAGGCTGTCCTATCAGCAGGTGTAAATTACTGTGACTGCTGTATTACCATTTGGACAATAGATCCTGAACCATGTAGCAGTCTCTGGTAGGACCTATAGATGCCATACTGGTGGGGAATTGTTACGATATAATGTGATACAAACAAATGTCTGTGTTTTCTCTCTTACTTTCCCTCTCTATCCTGCTCTAACCAAGTATGCCAACCTGGTCCACGAATCCCAAAACCTCAACATGAAATATCTCCAGAAATAAACACAAATAAATGTAGAACCCCGTTCTCCAAAGTACATCTCTACTACCTTCCAGAGGTTGAAACCCAATTACAGGAGTCGAAACCGGACATATTCTTTCTAAGCGAAACTGGAATAGAGCCGACAACTTCTCTAGATGAGTTCATAATTAAAGAATGCTGTAACTTAACATCCTAATATGGCCCTCAAGATCGCCATGGACATGGAATATGTGTCTACATTAAAGATGGCTTCCCGTGCGGCAGGGATATCTCCGGGGAAGTCCCGAATTTACCTTATATGTGCTTCCGGCTTGAACTTGCTTACACCACCTCATTTATATTTGCACACTATCGCCCCACAACAGCGGAGTTACTATCTTTAAGAGTATATCTGAGAAAATTGACTACATCTTATCTGCTACTCCCTCAGCTTACATTCACATTTGCGGTGACTTCAATGTCCATAACGCGAAATGGCTGACCCACTCAAATAAGACAGATGATGCGGAGAGGTTCTGTTATGATTTTGCCATTGCCTATGACCTCACTCAGATAGTTCGCGATCCCACCCGGTCATTATGCAAGCCTTCTAGATCTTTTACTCTCAACTTCCCCTGAACTATGTTCATGTTCCGTTCTATTTCCTCTGGGATCCTCCGACTAATCCGCTCTATAAGTAAGACAAAAATGAAATTAATTAGTCTTGAGGCGTACCTCTCTACCATATTGTATACTGATACTCTATGGCTGACTGGGATAGCTTCCGTACATTCATATCTGATCTACTTCTGCATTTCATGTTTAAAAAGAATGTATCCTCTATACTATCAGACCTGACCGAATGGTTAATTGTAGGCATAGACCAGTTCATGCCATCCAAAAAATTCCAACAAAAACCTAACAGCCAGCCATGGTTCTTCCCAGAATGCGCTGCTGACATCGCGCAGCGAAATAATTTTTTCCATAGCTTCCAACGTAATAGATGCACTAAGAAAAAAGCTGCTTTCAGGACCGCCAGCAACCACTGTAAAAGAGTAATAAAAAATTCAAGAGTGCTATATGCTCATTCCGTTAAATCCAAAGTAGCTGAGCAGCGACTTGTTTCCCACCAGTTTTGGCAAATAACAAATAGGATCCTGAACAGAAACGTACGTTCTATCCCAACCATTATCAATAGACCAGAGGTCATCTCATCAGCATCGGACAGGGCCAAACTATTTACCAAAAACCTTACAGCTTATTCTACCCTGTGCGACGAAGGCCATCAGCTCCCCGTATTTCCTCTTATAACACACAACACGCTAGGTAAAATACAAATATCTGTGCATGAGGTCGCCAAGCTTATCAAGAACCTTTATTCCAGTAAAGCTTCAACCAGAAATTGCCCCTTTAAGAATTCGGGCGATAAGTCATCTCCTTCTCAGTACAGATCAATAGTGACACGCGATATGTTTTCCGTTCTGCTAGATCTACAGCAGATGTGCTAAAGCTTAAATCTCATTGCATTAGCGAATCTCTCGACAAAGGCTTCCTTTCGAGGGCAATTGCTCTTGACATATCAAAGGCCTTCGATGAATGAAAGCCTACTTCATAAAGATTTTCATCTACGATATAAATGGAAACGTGTTCTCAACCATTAAATCATTTCTTTCTGATAAGCTCATAAGAATAGTGGTTGATAGGCAGAAATCAAAGGCCCGTAATATTAATGCGGGAGTCCCTCAGGGCTCAATCCTGGGCCCAAATAGCTTCTTGATCTACATTAATGATCTCTCAAAACACATGTTATATCATTCGTTGATATCTATGCTGATGACACGGCCATTTATAGTTACACATCAAAGGCCGTAAATGATAAAGTTCTCTCTGATTATCTCTCCTCTGATCTTGCGCGCGTAGTACAGTGGGAGAAGATGGGGCTGGTTACCTTTAATGCGACTAAAAGGGGGAAGCTTTTTTTATAAGCTTCTGGAGTTGACCTTTACTCCTGATCTGAAATGGAACACGTACACCAAGTCTGTTGCCAAGATCGCTGGGAAAATGGTGGGATCCTTCTACCCCTCCAGAAGATTTCTAACTACTAATGCAATTCTCTATCTATATAAAAGCCAAGTACGTCCAAGGATGGAATACTTCTGCCACATCTGGGCAGGAGCTGCTAAAACAGCCTATCCTGCCTTGGCAGAGTACAAAATAGATTTCGTGGCTTAGTGAGGAAAGCCCTTTTCTCTTCCCTGCAACGTCCTTCCCACAGAAGAAACGTTGCGAGTATATCTTTGTTTTATCTCTCTTTCCAGGGCAAGTGCTCGTCTGGGCTCCAATCTCTTGTCCTCCTCGCCAATATTTCACGATAAACACCCGTCTAGCTTAAACCACTGTCAACAATTTTCCCCAAATCTTTATCTGTGCCCAAATCAAAACGTTGATTCCATGACAAAGCTTCTTACTAAGCCTGTGGAAACTTTCTTACGCTTGCCTGTTTCCCACCTGACTTCAACGTGTATATCTTCAAGTCCAACATAAAATAAATCCTGATGAACCGCCCCATTTAGTAATGACACTTTATAAAATCTCCAATACTAACTAATACTACAACACTATCCCATTGTTCATTGTACACGCAATAAACCTCATCCCTGAGTGGGTTCTTAGCCTTGATAAGTTGTGCCCTCCATGTATAAAAAAGAAAATATAATTGTTTGAAAACGATTGACATTTTAACGATTTGTAAGAGCAGAAATCTGTTCATTAAAATGATATATACAGTAAAGTTATAGAAACGTATTTGAAAACATCATTTTAAATAAAAATTTAAAAAAATGTTGTCTACCTAACACGCACACACGTATATATATATATATATATATATATGTGTGTGTGTGTGTGTGTGTGTGCGTGTGTGTGTGCATGTGTGTGTACGCGTGTGTGTGCTATGTGCATGTGTGTGTGGTAGGTTTAGAACAGAGTTCTTGCAGAATTTATATATATACGTATATATATATATATACTTATATATACACATATATATATATATGCATAAAATCCACTGAATATGTATATATTAAATAAATATAATATATATATATAAAGTATTATATATAAAGTCTATCTCTGAATATATATGTGTATATACGTATATATACACCCACACACACACACACATATATATGCATAAAATTCACTGTCATTCAAATAAAGTCTATCTGTGAATCCTATGTTATTCAATTTACGTGTTATTTATATACATTGTCAAAATGGAAATGTATTGTTTTTCTTCACATAGCATTTATCACTGAATTATCTTAGACAAAGTAGGTATCCTGATCGCAAAATATGATAGATAATTCGCTTAATACCATTTATAAAGAATAATAAGATTTTAGACTAAAGTCTAAATGAAATTATCGCTCGTTTTTCAATCTAACATTACAAAAAAATTGGTGACAAATATTCAATTAGCGTAATCTTTATGTTTTTACTACAGACATTTTGATTAGAATGAAGAAATGTACTTGTCATTTATATGAAATAATTTCTGGGTTTTTTTTTCAGAAAACATCATTCTATTATGAAGATATTTTCCAATATCTCAGGCTTATATAAATGAAAGACTCCGGAGTACAGCTTGTCTTAAATGAATAGCTTTTTTATCTTTTCAAATACTTCGATGAGCCTGAACATTACTAGATGTATGAACATTTGGGTATACTATGAGCTCTATAGTGGGGCAGGGTGAGAGCACTTTAAACAACAGGAGCATTAAGTTTCTTCCTTTCGTCGGAAATATAATGGAAGACACTTTGACAAGTCAACTATTCATTTAGCTCTCGCCCGCAATCAGGGTTCGTGCAGTTACGACAGGTAGGCAATGGATTAACTGATTGATGACTGTTTCCCTGAAATTCATCAACTCTTTGTTATGTGAGTTAAATGATAATGTATGAAGTACAATGTATAATGCTACATGTCTTGTATTAGCTGTGCGCCTATAGCTCGTAATAACAACCTGCTATATGTACTCTACTGCAGAAAACATCACGGTGCTACCGTTCAGAAAAAAGAACTGGTAAGCTATGATCATCGATGTTGTGACAGAATTTATACATAGAGAATGGGGAAATCAACAGAAGTTATTTACTTCATTATCCTTAGCACAGGTGGAATATTAACATGAAAATCGGAAAATATGATTGGTTAGCCAGTGCTCTAAATAAAGACCACTCTGATCTGCATTCTCTTGTGGCGCAAGGACATTAGGCAACTGAAAATAATTTGGATCCTTTTCAAAGAGGGGGAAACGAAGTCCTACAATGTTTTCCATTAAGCCTGTACCTGGCCAGCAACGAATTGCGGTCGATAGGAAAATAATATAATTTCTTATTAGTTTTTCGAGCTAGAAATGGAGCATACTAGCTGATGCTAAATATTTAATGCATAACTCAGATATATTAACCAAGATATGCTTAAGATTTTGGCCGTCTTTTTTAGTGCAATTGTTTGAATCTCGTGCGCTTAGTTCACCGGGTATGTTGACCAGGTAGTTTTTAATTTTTTTTCATGAGTCCACCTACCCCCTAATAACTTGAATGATAGATATCTTATTATTATTCCTGTATATTTTATTGCTACGCATAAGACCTTAGCATTTCGTTACTTTTTCACTTGCAGTCCTGTTTATCCCAGCATCATTGGATGCAGTAACTTATACTACGCTTGCTTCTTTCTTCTGCTTGTCTCATATCACTATAGCAGGTTTTATGTCTCCGTTATCTTGCTATGTAGCTGTAAAAATAGGATATTCGTTATGGATGCTGTATGACTTATTCCGACGGTTCTTTACGGTATATATTCACAATATTTGCTGATGCATTTAATATTAAAACTTTTATAGACCGCCCAATGGCAATATTTACACACCCCATTGTAATACTCATCCACCAAAAATCCCTTACACTTGGATTTCAGGTGGCGCACACGCTTTACATTTGTGGAAAAAGGGGAAAAAGGGGTGACGACCCGGATCACATAATGTAAAATTAGCTGCAAAGTTATTGGAAAAGAGTTTTGCTTTGTCCGATGCTGACAAGATTACCTCAGGTCCGTTGATGATGTTTAGGATAGAGCACACGCTTCTATTAAGAATCCCGTTTTTTATTTGCCAGCTAGTGGAAACCAAACTGCTGCTTTGCTACTTTGGACTTTACGGACTGAGAATACAACTCTCTCTTGTATTTTTATTACTCTTGTGCAGTGTTTGCTGGGAGTACTGAATGAGACTTTAGTCTCGATACATTTTTTGCGTTGGATGTTATGGGAATAGTGATTTCTGTGCACAAACACAGCCGCAAATTTTGGAGAGAACCACGGCTTACTGCAAGCGTTTTGGAATATTTTTGGACGATATGAAACGGTCTATACCTAAAAATAGCCACTGCGTCAGGTCTGCAATATTGAGTACACGTTTTATTTAAACATGGAATGCAGAGGTTGACCTGATATATATGTACGGAAGCTATTCCAGTCAGCAATAGAGTATGTATACACTACAATAAATAAGTAATTAAAGGACTTACGTTTTGTTTTTATCTTAATTGAGGCTACCGACTTGACGGAAGGTCTAGTTGAGACAAAACAGAGGATGAGCACATCTCAGAGCAAGTTTCGAGAAAAAGGTATATGAGACTTGCATACTGATCGTCAATGGCGCGTACATGAGTGGGTTACTTCCAAATATGAGTTAGATAATAAGATGTGAATAAATCGTGAGAGTACCTCCCGTAATCATTAATCTTCTTGGAGCGGGCTACCCATTCCACATTGTAAAAATGTAAGTCTTCACAGTTGTGCATGATAGCCGAACGATGAGCAGACGGGATGTGGCTAATTTTATCAGATATGCTCTTAAAAATTGTTATGGGGTCGATAAAGGGAAAATGTGTACACAGTGGTGTGTTAGCAAGTGTAAGCCAGAAACATATTAGGAAATGTAGAGTCTTCTGAAAATTCATCTTTTATGTAGGCACATATTCTATTCCGATGGCGAGTTTGGGATTTTATATATATATATATATATATATATATATATATATATATATATATATATATATATGCATTCGAGCTGCGCGACGATAGTTATGTATCTATTTATTATATGCAACGTTTATGAAGGCCTTCCGTTCGAACACTATGAACTCTCCAGTGTCCGGCTCGAACTAAACTTTTATTACTTCTTAATGCATTTTGTTCTCGTTGCAATTCTTTTGGTGGTCCGGAAGTGAAGGTGCAGCAAATGTAGTCCAAGTGTGGATAAGTTTGCAACTCCTGACCGACAGGAATCCATATCTTACACAGATGAGTGCACAAGCATGCAAACGTTAGTGTCTGTAGCTATAAAAAAATATTATTATTTCAGTTATAATTACCAAGCGTCTTTAAAAATTATTAAGGATAGGCACAGTCTGGAAAGTCTCAAGAAAATGGCAGGCAACTATTATTTGTTCAACTTTCACGATTTCTTATCGTTCGATCTATATGAGTTCTCAGAAAATCTGCTTCTGAATATAGGGTTATTTATACTTATTTTTTTCTTTATCGTAGCAATTGTTTAGTGGTTCAGAGGTAGTGGTTTAGAAAATGGAGTGAAACGTTATTTCTTAGCTGAGTTCGAACTTCCACAGCGAAAGGAATGATAAACTTACACTAGCGATTGCGTAAGTATGAAGCACTCGTGTCTGTAGTTATAAAAGTATAATTATTATTTTTATTAAATAAAGATGTATGAATATTAATGTTCGTTTGTTTGTTTTTGTTTTACGGCATATCAACCATTTTCAGGTTATTTATGCCAAATCCACTTATTTTGAAGAACAATTTTTTAATGGTGTATATATATATATATATATATATATATATATTTATATATATATATATATATATATATATATATATATATATATAAAGTCAGTTTCTAATTAACCCATAGTTGGGACCCTAACAGGTACAACTCATTCGGGTCAGAGATGACCTGGGAGCAATGATAATTAAAGGGTTGCTTCACCCTCCCCAAAGCTCGCAAGCTGGCGCCTCACCATCGGATATAGTTTAAGGTCATATCCAGGAACAAATATTAATGTACACGTTACGTAATTTAGTCGTGCTCGCTCAGTAGTAATCCATTTATATATATATATATATATATATATATATATATATATATTGAACCTAGTACACTCGTAATTTATTGTTATACTGTTTATAACAATTGCTAAAGTATAAATGGTAATAAGTCACCGAAAATGTCAGAATCTCTCCACCACATTTCTTAAATATTATATATGACTGCTGTTTCGCAACGACTATTGGATTTCCATGGGTTACAATACACCGCACTAAGAGCGCATGCGCTTCTTATTATGATGAAAAATAATAACATAGATATGATCAGAGATGACTAACTACTGTTTCCTTGAATCTAGGTGATAAGTGTCCTTAGATTTCTACCGAATCTTATTCTTTCAATATGTTTTACAAATTAACTTGCAACAGACTTTTATGATTGATTTCCTGCTGGTAGCTATCATTAATCCTCATTGAAATTTTTGTGACAGCAAGCCTCCTCACATCCTTGCTCTCTTTGCATTTATCGGATCGACGTCTGGTAAGGATATTCCTGCATCGGTTTTCCATACTCCTTTAACATTCACAACTATGTGTGGAACCAGTCTAATTTCCTCTGAAGTAAAAAAAAAAAAAATCAAACAAGTCTTTATAAAAATGTTTTGAAACTATATCGTATACCAACAAATATAAGCAAGGTTTGCAAACTAGAACCACCCAAACAACTAGTAATAACCACGATAGCAAAAGTCTAATATAGACACCGCCAAAAATGGCCGAAAAAACAAGTTGTTGTTTTTTAAAACGAAATTACATTTATTAAATTCCATTATTTCGGAGTAACTGTTTTTTTCCAGAAAGATAACACCCTGAATTTTATTATATAGAAAACAGAATAATGTAAAACTTTTTCTACTTTTTTAAATTTAATTTTAAATGTTGAATTTTCCCCAAAAGTTAACAATTGACATTTTTTGTCTTGCACAAAAAACGTATATAAATAGTAAGAAAAAAAAAAAGGTTTTTGAAATAATTAATTTATTTCTTGTCTAACTAAGATTTAGTGTGATTTTCTATGATAATATGCAAAAATATTATAATATAAGTACCTGGATTTCAAATAATTCCACTTATTCATATAGGCAACTAGTTACTTCGCGTCGATCTAGACAATGTTTAAATTTGTACTTGATAAAAAGCAAACTATGGAAAACCAAACAGGCAAAAAAAACTTATTTTGCAGTGACGCAACTTTCAATGTATTATTAACGCTGAGGCTGGCTAGTACCAGATGGGTTACCATTTGTATGAGTTTGGTTTTTAATGTGTATGTGTGCGGGGGCCAGGCTCCCCAAAATGGGGGGGTAATTTAAAGCAGAATGAAAAAAAAAATATTTCAGCGAGTTTTGTCCACCGTAGTCGAAAGGCGGCAAACGTTTTCAAACGGGATCGAAAAAAATGATGCTATTTTTAACACAAAGGCCACAATATTTATCGATTTATTTTCTGTATCGATTCTTCAAAGCATGCCCTGTTTAATAATGGTCATATATTATTCAGCCCGCTAAAAAAAACATTGTTAATTTATTTATCAAAGATTTTAAAATGTTTTTTTCGTATAAATATTAACATTTTTTTGTTTTGCTTAACTTAAATTAATTATTTTACTAAACATATTCACCGAATTTCACACTTCAAAACTGAAAAACGGGATAATTAAACACAATCGAAGTTCTGATATTCACACCTCAAAATAAGGTATGCAAACATTTTTTTATCTATAATCCTGTCCCTTACAACAACCCAATATGTTTTGTTCAGTTTCAGATTATTATTTTAAGCATATTTTGAACCCCCTCAAAACAAGGGGGGTTTGTAAGCAAATATATATATATATATATATAAATATCGTTTATGAAAAATAAGTACACCCTTATAAAGGCCATTCTTCTTTTAATAATCGCTGAAAATTTCGTATTGATTGGATAATTAACTGATTTCTGGTAGATTTTTAAAAAGACGGTCTGTCAAAAAGTACTTACCTGTCCCCCTCCAGTTTTGGCGGTGCCTAGTCTAATACGATTGCCGTATTTTATTGTAAGCAAATGCAATCTTTTTTCTTAGAAGAAAAGACCATAAAAACTATTATCCATAGATACTTACCCCCACTTACATCAATAAGATTAGATTAATCATACATTATAAAAAATGTAAAACTCAAAATCTAGTAGTAAATAACAATGTCTCTCCTACCTTTCAACCACTAGAAAGAGCCAATGGCATTGAAAGTTCAAGTGCTCCTTATGATAGTTCAACTCTCATAACAATCAGTAAAACTAAGTTACATGTGTTTCGGCTGTTATACAACGACCGTCCTATAACATACTCTTCCCAGGCATAATCCAAAATCTCATTCAATATTACAACATCTACAATGAACAAAACTGCGCCTCCTTCAATCTTGGAAAAATTCTAGTCAACAAGGCAAACATAATATACCACGAAACAAACGTTAAATAGTTAAAAATATAGGAAGTTATACATCTTACAATGCAAACACCTGCCCTTTATCAAATCACATTTCAATCCAGAGAAAACGTGTTTAAACGCTTGTCGTTACCCCTACTCCGTTACCTAACCCAGCACTTACCAGAAAACTTGGCATCTCTCACTCTTGCACTATAAGCTCACAACCTAGCGCGCATTCTCCACTGCTACTATTAAACACCTTCCAGCTCTTGTTGCAAATAATATTCCCACATTCTACCTGGTGATATTATATTGAAAAAGACGAAAGGCACCATCACGGTCTACTTTAAACTGCACAGGGAACTCATATCAATTATTTATCCGCCTGATGTACACACTAAAAAATCACGAAACAAAATTTAAAAAGTAAAAGAAAAAAAATCTTATCAAACAGATGCTCCCTGTTATCTTTAATAATGTCCGTTTAAATGAAAAACGCTATATATATATATATATATATATATATATATATATACATGTACATATATATATATATATATATATATATATATATATATATACATACAGAGACTCTTACATATTTTATTACTAAAAATACATGCGTACAGCTATAGTATAAAGTTAAGCCCTGTTAAAAAAGATTAGTAAGATATACATGTAATGTGAGCACTTTTGGGTCGCATCGGTAAATGTCTCAATCAAAACTCTATTTGCGTAAAGACCATCCGTTTCATAGTTGTTTAAGTTCGTGCCAAAATCCGATGTTCATGACTAGCATAACATGGGCGTCTCTTTGTTTATTCTCGCTGGCGTGTTTATTCTTCTACCTTCCTAACAACACGATGCCTGACAACCGAATCCAACCCCACATCCCCACCGTTTATCGGTCTGTCTTATTGACGCCCTACGTCAGGAAGCGACCCATTCAATAAAACTCCGAACGGCACGCTGCTAAGCAATAGAAAAATTGACGTTTATACTCCGAGGCTATTAACCTCAAGGACCAAATCGATTTCAACCTAGCCTCATAGGTGTCAATTTTATTTGTAGACCTGCTTTTGCGTGTCCAACTCATTGGGCGAAAGGAAAGCAACAGTAAGGTCGACTGTAAGGTGAAGTGTCTTAGGAAGAGAGAAACATAGACGGATATAGAGACAGAGAGAGGCCTGTATTAGGGAGATGGCAAACACAAAAGGACAGACAGGTTATTTTGTAAACGTCAGTGTTGTTTCCAGTTTCGAAAATTTCACTACTTTTGTGAGTTATGAATTTCAGAATTTTACATTAAAATAAAAAATGAGAGCTGTGTATACAATCTTGAATTGTAATTTTAAATAAAACATTTGCAAGTATACATTAAATTATATGATGTGTTTTATGTGTGCTTGTCAAAGTGCGTTAAGTTAAGGTTGAAGAGTTATGATCTACAACAACTTATAAAGAAAGAATAGCACACATTATAAAGGTTACATAACATACATTAGCTCACCCTGTGCAAAGTTTAATATTCAATAATTTTGTAAGTTGATTAAAAAACAACTAATATACTGCATCTGGGGAAGTAATCAAAATATTATTACACGAGTTCTACATTAGAAAAATGTTCATTTCAGAATGTAGAAAATGTTAAAATGAGAAACCAAGAATTATCAATAGCCCTGGGGCAGTGTGATTTTGCTCGCGCTAAAATGATAAATTATGAATGTACTGGGATGTTCACACAATAGTATTGTGGTTTATTGGCAATTTTTAAAGGAATTAAACGCAGAAATAAATGCCTGTCCTAAACTCAAATGAAATTAGGATGAGAAAAATATTTTATGTCCCGAGGTGTCTGATTTTGCATATTGATGATGGTTAATTATAGTTATTGGAATACCTTCTTTGTCTGCATTTCTCTCTCTCTCTTTTTATCTTTTGGATTATTGTAACTGTCGTGTTTTATTTAACTGTAACGGGAATAAATCCTCTTTCCAAATGGTGAGCTGTGTCAATTCAATTAACCGGAGATTAAGGGGAGTTCATGAGTCTTAGCTCAATATTGATAAAGATTTTACATTTATCAGCTCCAATTATCATATAGAAGTATTAATGTATTTGCTCGTCATCGAAATATACCAGTAATACCACAATACAAAAAGTAATATATCGCTGCGTACGATTACAGTTAAATATATACACTGTGATATATTATCGCCATTTTACATTTCTATATAAAAACACGTTAAGAAATTTCCAGGTACTAAGATATGTTATTCCTGTTTTCATCTAAAACCAAGCTTCTCTCTTTACATCATCAACATTCTGATCCACATCTGGCATCAACTGAAATGAATGGTTCTCGTCTTCAGGAGACCTCAAGTTTTGACAAGCTTCTTGGCTTGACCATTACTCCTGATCTTAAATGGAACACGTACATCAAATATGTTGCCAAGGCCGCTGGAAAAATGGTGGGATCTTTCAATCGATCCGGTAGATATCTCACTGCTGATGCTATTCTCTATCTATATAAGAGCCAGGTACGTCCAAGGATGGAATACTGTTGCCACATCTCGGCAGGAGCTGCTAGAAAGGACTTGGCCTGCCTTGATAGAGTTCAAAATAGACTTCGTAGCCTCGTAGAAGATGTCCTTTTCTCTTCCTTGCAACCTCTATCTCACAGAAGAGATGTAGAGAGTTTGTCTCTGATGTATCGTTATTTTCATGGAAAGTGTTCGACTGAGCTTCAATTTATGGTCCCCCCTCGCCAAACTTTCACAAGAAACACTCGTCTATCTGTAAACACGATCAATAATTTCCCCCACTCTTTATCTGTGCCTAAACCTAAACGTAGATTCCATGAACAAAGTTTCTTTCTTAGAACTGCACGCCTGTGGAATTGTCTTCCGTTTACCTGCTTTCCGGCTTACTACAATATGGTTGTCTTCAAGTCTAACGTAAATAAGTTCTTGATGAGCCGTTCCATATAAGTTATCAAATTTACCAAATTTTCATTACTAATGATTACTATATTGTCCAATTTCTACTGTACACTCTTTAACCCTTATCCTTTAGTGGCCTCTTCGCCTTGATAATGTGGTGATGCCTATGTAAAAAAATATGTGAAAAAATTTATTCTAAACATTTTACATAAAATTAATGTGTATCGGTTTATAAATTTGAAATAACGTAATTTTTGATTGAAAGAAACGTCATAAAGAAAATATATGAGACTTATTACTTTCAAGCGATTTAATTGCCCTTTTTTAACAAGTAGTATCACCGCGTATCA
>NC_136485.1:74303942-74413942 GCF_053919585.1 Euprymna scolopes
TTAAAACTGATTTAAGGGCGATAATTTAAGCTGACGAATATTTTGCTGCGGACTTATTTTTTGCCACCCCAATTTTAAACAATTTTAAAAAATAATTGACGTGAACACTTGAATATTTCAAATAAAAGTCAAGTATGAACAGGTAAAATTATAGAGGAATGAAGAGCGAATGAAATGAGGTATAGCTTTTTTAAGCAGTTACATTAAATTTAGCTTAAATTTGAAGTTTTTGAAAAAAAACAGTGCAGGCTTTCTTTAGCCGACACTGTATTCGTGTGATTTTTTTTTTCATAACTCTAGTATTGTTGAAAAGAACTAATGCAGTATGAAGCTCTACAATTATTACATGTGTTTTTTTGGCATACTTTGATTAAAAAAAACATTCAACATTTACTAAGAACTGTTGGTTTACTTTTTAATTGGGTGCACTCATGTTTGTATTAGCGCGAAAAAGTCAATTTATGTTTACACATATTTTGAGAATATTTGCACATTGTTTTAAAAACATTTAACAATTAGCATTTAAAGTGTAATTTATAAGTGGTAAGACTTATGTTTACATTAAGCGATTTATCGGTGTCGGTCGAAGAATCACACTTAGTGAATACATATTTCGTGTATTTTTGCACATATTTTAACAACATTGCACAATTAACATAAACTATGTTTTTAATTTTTACCTTGGCCTTTTGGTTAAGATCAAAGTGTAGTATCTGTTCTTCAGATACTGCACTTCATTTTCTTGTTCTCTTTCGGTGGAGGAGAATCCTTCACGACTGAGACAATTTTTATTTTTGTACCTGTCTCCACATTAAAAAACGACCCTGGTGTCTAACTCTGTCCCGTGGGGAGGCATAGTAAATAGGTACATTATGCGATGTATCGGTGTCAACCGAACGAATCACTTAAAGTGAACACATATTTCGAGAATATTTACACATCTAAACAACTTACCTTTAAAGGTGTTATTTCAAGAGTGCTAACGCCGTTAGTTTGCAGTAGACCACTCAGCTTCCGTTGTTTATTTTTGACAGTACTTTTTCTCTGTTCGATCCTCCATACTTCCGCTACTATTTTTTTTTTTCAATTTTTTTTTTGTTGGCCTATCGCACGGATACTTACAGATATTTCCAATGTTCTGACTTTTAAATCTAATTAATTAAAAAAAAATATATTTATTTGGGTTCGCACGCGTATAAACTATGACTAAAGGTTTTTAAAAATAATTTCTGAACGCAAATAGGTCACAATCCAAATTGCATTGTTTTTGCATATTTCAACATAATTTCTTTTACTTTTCTGTATATATATATATATATATATATATATATATATATATATATACACGCACATATATATATATATATATATATATATATATATTGATAAATGTTTGTGCGTATTTTAAACACTTATAACTAATAAAAAAATGTTGCTTTATCTTTACACGGATTTTGGTCAATAAACATAATAAATTGTTTATAATGGTGAAGGTCTTGTGCAGAACCGCCTACACTTTTTGGAACAACTGCTAATCTTTGTTAGTGTAATCGCTGCCATAAAAAATCTGCCACAAGACAAACATCCAATTGAAATTAGGTTTTATATCAGCGTTTTTTCCTTTTCCTAGATGTGTGTCTTAACAATATTTGGGGATGCATACTCCCAGTAAAATTATATGCGGTTTCAGATACCAACATATAAACTTGTTGGCGTCGTACGTACAATGCCTGGTCTTCAAAACTGGACACCTATCTTTTACTGTCCAGGCTTATAGTTGTTTAACTCAGGTCATATAACTAGTAACGGCATTATTCCCTATATCACACTAATATATATATATATATATATATATATATATATATATATATATATATATATATATATATATATATATGGAGGTTGTTTAACTCAGGTCATATAACTAGTAACGGCATTATTCCCTATATCACACTAATATATATATATATATATATATATATATATATATATATATATATATATATATGTATATATATATATTAGTGTGATATAGGGAATAATGCCGTTACTAGTTATATGACCTGAGTTAAACAACTATAAGCCTGGATAGTAAAAGATAGGTGTCCAGTTTTGAAGACTAGGCATATATATATATAAGTGTGTGTGTGTGTGGGTGTGCATGTTTGTGCGTGTGTGGATGTGTCTGTGTGATTATGTGTACGTGTGTAGACTCTGAATGCAAAAAAATTCAATTTGCAAACATATATATATATACATATATACACACATACATATATATCTATCAATCAATCTATCTATCTATCTATCTATCTATATATATATATATATATATATATATATATATATATATATATATATATATATATATATATATATATGGTTACCCAAAAAGAGTGGGCCCTTAAATCTAATTAGACGCCGTTTATTAGTGGTTTGTCCGAATGAAATGAAACTTTGGTCATAACTAGTTTATTATATCCAAAACATCACATCAAAACACAAGGGTATTTGGCCTTTTTTCACCGTTCTACAGCGTATGTTCTAGATGCCCTCAATTTAGCTTTTGTTTCTTGGGAGTCAGCCTGTATATAGATATTCGCGTATTTAAGCGATGTAGCGAAGCCTACTGTTTGTTTATAAACAAACTGACAGTTCGAGCACTTTGCGACGGCCAAATACTAATTTAAGAGGCATTTGAAAGAAATACTTACGCGCATTGATTCTTAGTCCGATGGTTACAGCTGCCGATTGTCAACGCGATGGTTGTAGGTTCGATCCACGGCTGGGAAAAAAGTGTATGTCTAGCCGCACTGATGAGTTGTGATACAACGAAACAGTACTGTATGTGGATGACTATATATATATATATATATACATATATATATGTATATAAATATATATTAGCAGAAAGATACGTGGATGACTAGGTTCAATAAGAGTCTTCAAAAATGGGCTATGATTGAAATAGAAATATAAGTAGTTTTTTTAATTATTTTAAAATGATGGTTATTTTCTATATACTTTTAATATATAATATGCTTTTGATCTTATAGATATACAGAAAGATAGACAGATGGACATTGATATTGATTACATCGTTTTATAGATATACAAACAAACACGCAGAAACCGACTGACCATTTTTCGGATCATCTTTGTGGAGTGAGGATAATTGCTCAATGAACTTAAGGGGGCAGATGTGGGAATCTATATTGACAAAAATATATGAACACGAATTAGTGTTCCCGATAATAATTGAGGCCATTGACCCACACACCTTCTTGGTGGTAAATGGTAATGGGAAACGTAACTTCTATTTCTCTGTTAGGTTATCATACCATATTTGGTAGGTCTAGAGTAAACCGTGGGAGCGTGCATTAGGTTTCAATTTACAATGGCACCACTTGGGCCCAATACTCGTTGATTAAGGGGTTTCTTGTAAAAATTGCTATCATGTAAATATTCGTGAAATCGTACATTTGAGAAAAGTATCAATGAACATAAGGATATACAAGCAATTGCAATTGTCTAAATTCATTATTCTCTTAATCATTGCGGCAATATCATACATTTGACTTAAAGCAAGGAAAAATAGCTACATTTATTTAAAATACACAGCGACGGAGACTTTGTCGATCAGCGCTTATCGTAAATGCAAGCACAATTAAACATGGTGGTTGCTTCTTTAATGTGTCGCTTTTTATAAGTACACTTCTGTTAAAAGAACATAATTTAGCCTCTCACAGTATAGAAAACATTTAAATTATAACTGGTACATATAATCAGTCAATAAATTACATATGGAAAATACAGTCATTGCATTTAATATGCACATCCACATGAATTATAACAGACATATTTGTACGAAAAAAGTGTATGGATTGCAGCTTATGTTTTTAAAAATAGTAACGGTTATATTACGTTATAAAACTATCTTACCCTCTCTTAAACGCTATGCCAACTTTTTTGAATTTTTAACGACATTTTTTTTCTTTTTAAATGAAACACCGGAACTACATTTTATGACATCAAAAATATATTTTCAAATATTTGTACTGCTTGTTTTTGTTTTCTTAATCACATTCGTAAAACCTCCCTATATACGCAGATCATCTATTATCAGCTATAAATATAGAGTAAAATTATTTCAAGCGAAACCAAAGCAAAGCATACAGTATATGATATCTCTGTTTTCTTGGTAATAAATATTTTAAGACTTTATACAGCTATATGGCATATCTCAATTAGGCATCCGTAGTCAGAGCAAAAGGATTTTGCTCAATCCGAACGTCACTACATATAATATATCCATATTCATCAGGATTACATACTTGATTCCGAATACAAATATATATATATATATATATAAATATATATATATATATATACACACACAGAAATACACACATACACACACATATATACACGCACATACACACACACACACACATATATATATATATATAGAGAGAGAGAGAGAGAGAGAGATAGAGACAGACAGACAGACAGAGAGAGAGATCAGAGGTGTATTTTCCATATATATTTTGGTCCTTGATATGAACTTCAACTATATCCGTTGCTGAGGCCTAAGCTTATGGGCTTTGGGAAGTGCGGAGCCACCCTTTAATTTACGGGACTCACAGGTCCACTCATGGGTCCCAACTATGGAGTAAATAGAAATCAACTTTTTGCATCTTACATTCTAGACAATTGTACAGAATGTAGGCACTGCGCATAAATAGAATTACGCGCAATTATGAAACAAAAAATAATAATCTGATATAGAACCATGAAATATAAATAAATAATTTTCGAATGAATTCTGCCAATTATGTAACTATATATGGAGCGACGCATATCAATTGGTGAATATATTAAGAAGTTTACTTTAATAATTAGTAGATAGAAAAAGTAAGCTTTTGATATCAATGGAAGGAAACACTTACACAAACACATATATATATATATGTGTTTGTGTGTATATATATATATATGTATATATAATTACTAATAGAACAATGCGTACTAACTGATATAGGCATATTTTAATATTGATTAATTAAGCTTCTTTTCTTCTCATACGTATATACATATGGATATATATATATATATATATATATGTATATAAATAAAGTGAAGAAGGTTAATTAACCCATATATATATAAATTTATATATATATATACATGCATATATATACATATATATATACATATATATATATATATATATATATATAGTAATCACTGAAAATACAGTATCGATTAAAATTTGTAATATAACACCATTCATAAAAGAAATATCTTCAAGCCATTATTAACGAGTGTCAGTATATAATATTTCATGTTTCATGTAATTGCTGTAATTTTCTATTATATGCATATATGCATATATGCATATATATATGTATGTATATATATATATATATATATATATATATCTATATAATACTAAAAGTCTATGGGTCTTGTATGTTTGCAATCAGATTTCCGGTTTTCAACATCCGGTTGCGCATGCGTAAATAGCAACGTCTTCAATCCGTTATTCCAATTCCGGAATTTTTATATCGCTTTTAATACAAACAATTACATTTAATTTGATCAAATAGTTTTTTGTTTTTTTTCAACACTCCTACTCCCTCTGTTTTCGTTACGTACGCGAGAAATCTTTAATTCATGTCATTATAAATAAATAATTTTATAAAATCAACCGTAGTTTTTTTTTTTTTAACGGCTAAAAACATTCAACTTCGTGAAGTCTGTCGCAGTTTCAAAGAAAACACCTCTCACTTTCACTCTCATAGATTTCAACACTCCTACTCCCTCTGTTTTCGTTACGTACGCGAGAAATAGTTACGTGTATGTGTGAGAGAGAGAAAAAGGTAACCGATGTAAAACTGGATAGAGTTATCCCCCTTAACTAATGCAGACCTTTTTACTAGAGGGCGTTATTACAAAAATATTTCTTTTTCTTCTTCCCATGTTTTTTAAAGTCGTCTGCTTACATTTCCAAACGGAAAGCTGAATCGGTAAATGCACACATTTCTATTACATTAAATAGTGTTTTCCTTTACACAATGGGTACTGAATGTTTGCTTAAATTAAATGAAAAAAGTTACATTTTATTTTCATTTTCTATTTAAAAAGCCATTATTAACATGTGGAGAGTGTTTTTTTTATTATTCTGTACTTTCAACTAACAATTTCATTTAAAAGATGATATATCAAAATTTGAATTTAACTATAATAAGGATTATGATACCTGTTCAGTGCATAAGTATGACCAACCACTTATAATTCAGTGACTGTAATTTAAAAAAAATAACAATTATAATAAACAGAACGACTCATAGAAATCTATCTATATTCTTTTTTCAATTTAATATACTTTCATAGAAATGCTTCTGTTATGTAAAAAAAAACTATTTTCTTTATGCCACAAGTGTCACGCTCATACATGAATTCCATAGCTAATATAACGTACTGACCCAACGGGTTACGGGTGGTCTAGTATATATATATATAATTTTTCTTATAATATACTTTTGTCTCACTGTTGCTATCAAGAGTGACTCTTTTTTGTTTTATATAAATGTTGTAAAATATGAATCGTCATTTTGTAAGATGCGTCCATTTATCGCACATTTTAGATTTAATGCTTACGAAAATGTTGTGAATCTAATTGTCTCCTTATTTTCTTATCTATTTATCTTATCCCTATCAAAAGATATTACATTACGTTTTGTCAAGTCTTTTATCTTAAAAAAAAAAATAGAGATAGCAGTATACAACATACGTCGTCACTAAAAGTTGCGTTCTTCTATTTAATAGAAGAACGCAACAGGACAGAAAGATGGACACACGTTTCCTTTAATGACAGCTTATCTAAATCACTCGTGAAGCAAACTGGGTGTTATATACAACTTCGTCACTGAAGATCCTGTAATGGTGCATAAAACGAGACCCTAAATTTGAAAGACGGCGAGATCTCCGTCAATTAAAATATGGAAGCACATAATTTTTCCGCTATTCTGCAAAACTGTTTGCTTATATATTTGAACAAAATATTAAGATTTATTTGTTAGTATAGTTTTCCTATCCAAATTACTTTATCTTTTTTAAATGCACTGTATTTTAATATACTTTATTTACATATATTGCGCAGGTTTAAATAAAGTGTATTACTGTCGTCGCTGATTTAAAATAGTATTTATTATAGCTAACTATATTTCACGTTTATTTTTCTCATCCACCTCATAATAAAAATATATAAAAATACGTAAACGTTTTTATAAAGTGATTTCGTGTTTTTTTAAGGGCATAGAAATATCTAAACAATTTGAAAAAATGTAAACATACTTAATTGCAAAATGTATGTGATTAAAAAATCAATTGAGGATGACAGTTTTTGTATTTTTCTATATATTTGTTTTTTAGGTAGTGACAGACACCCCTTAATTATAGTTTACTATGAAAAATAATATTTTAAAATTGACGACGATCGTAATAAACTGTACATATTTAAATAAAGTAAATATGAATAAAGTGTATTTTAATACCCTACATTTAAAAAAGTAAACGTATTTATATTTGGGGGAAAAACGTCAATATGTTTGAAAAATATATATCACAAAAAAATATATATTTTGGCTAAATATATAAGTATGTAGTTTTGAAGAGCAGCAGAAGTAGTGTAAGAGTTTGTGCTTCCATCCCTACATTGACAGATCTGTCGCCATCTTTGAAACTTAGCATCCGGTTTTATGCACCATTAATGAATATTTTGCTTTTATTGTTAGTTAATTTGCCCCTATGCATGAGGCATGCCGTCATCAATCTATGACGCTATCAATTTAAACACAGTTCAGGTGAAATCTGTACGGTGATGATGCTGGATTTTAATGATGCCATCCAAACAAAAAAAATGTGTAGACAGAATATCATACTCAATATTGTCAGTAAATGATACCGTAAAACATCCATAGAAAGAGGGGCTGATGAGAGATAATTTATGAAGTTTTATTCATTAAAGCAGAAATAAAAATAAAAATGTCGATTTGATCAAGTCACTATACGATTATGTGATCCATTAATTAAAAAAGAAACTCTATCTTCCACTAAACAAAGGATACGAAAACTAAGAGACCAAGAGAAAGGGAGAGAAATGCAAAGAGAGGAAGAGAAATAACAGAAGCTAGAGGGGATAAAGAGAGCGAGATAGAGGGATACATTAAAAGGTTCAGAGGAATTTGAAAAATATAGAGACAACTCAAGAACATTTCGATTTTATTAAATCAGGTCAGGTTCATTTCCAAAAGAACTATGTATGATTTTGCGCGTTTCGAATACTTTTATTGTAAAGTAATTCAAAACTTACTAATGTAGGACAACCGCTCGGGGTTAAAGGTTGGTAAATGCACGGTTGTTATCGGTACAGCAGCATAGTCATCGTTATAGTGGGAACTTTGTATAATTTGATTAGTTCAGGACAATTTTTTTACGGTGACGATACTGGCTTTTAGGAGATGGCTAAGCAAAGGATATGATATCTTTAGACTTGCAGTTGATCATATTGTAGTAAACGTGGAAGCAAGCAAGCAGAACAGTTACATTAGAGGGTAGTTCTAAAAAGAAGCTTTGTCCATTGAAGTAACGTTAATGTTTGAGCACAAATATAGTGTGGGGAAATTGTTGATATTTGTTGTAGTTCAACAAGTAATTTTTTGTGAAAGTTTGGCAAAGAAGAACCAGACAAGCGTTTGCCATGACAATAACAATAAACCAAATAAAGGATAGCAAAACCTCCTTTAAAAAAGCAGTTGCAAGAAAGAGAAAAGAACATCAGATACTAGTTTTTGAAGCCGAGTTGAAATTTATCAAGGCAGGATACAATGCTACGTAGATGTTGTACTCCATTCTAAAACGCACTTGGCTTTTATATCAGTAGAATATTGCATTGGCAGTTTGATATATAACAGAAGCAGCAGATTTATCCAATCATTTCCCGGCGATGTTGGAAATAGATTTGATATATGTACGCCATTTAAGATAAGAAGTGAACTTCATACCAAATACCTTATCAAATCATCGTCTTTCTATATTACGAGAGCAATACATTCCAATTTGAGCCGGATTAGAGTATTGGTGATAGAAAAAGAAACGTTTGGCTTTAAATTCATTAAAATTAGCCAGCCACATTTTCCCCATTGCGTCACGCGCTCAAAGTAAAAAAAAGAAAAAAATCAGAGATGCATAGTTTATTTCCGGCCTTTGAATTGTTCGTGTAAATTGTACTGCCGTCTGCATAAATATCTACTAATGATCAAAGAATGTGATTTGGAAGTCAGTAATGGAGATCAGGAGGAGAAGAGGGCCCGGGATGGAACCCTTAGTGATCCAAGCATTGTTATTATAAACTTCTGATTTCTGGCCATAAACCGTTACTTTTATAAATATATCGGGAAAATAGATTAAATAACTGATGGAACATCCCCTGATATTTCTTGGCTGGAGGTCTTGTAAAACAGACTTTTGTGCCACTTCCTATGAAAAATATTTTTATAGTTCAAAAGCCATTGCTCTTGAAACAAATCCCTTGCTGAGAGATTCACTAATCCTGTATGCTTATACTGTTTGTATACCAGTGCGGATCTATCTCAACGGAAACCATATTACATGTCACTGCAAAGATTATTTTTGCTTATGTGGTTGATCACTTCTCTATCGCAGATTCCAGTAACTTACACATGACACACAGAAAACTGATTTGGATGCACTAAAAGACAGATACATATCTCTGGAATTTTTAAATGCAAAGCAAACTGGTGAGATTTTCGACAGTGTTGAAAAGTTTTTTTTTTCTCAAGAAAATGTTTTAACAGCTTCATAAGTGTTGGAGTTAGTTTTAGTTGAATCTTTTTTTTCAGAATTATAATTGGAATGCTGTCAGTGCCCGTTGCTTTACTGGAGTCACGTTTTTTTCCATAGGCTTGGCAACACCACACCCATATATTTGGATGCCGTGTGGCGTGTTTTCGGTCTCTTGAATGATAGCGGTGTGAGGCGACTCTGATCACAGAAGGTAGAAATTGATGCAAAATTCGTAGCAAATACTTTAACTTCATCAGACGCTAATGAAATTATCTCATATCTATTGATGTAGAGTGATATAAAGGACGCACTTTTTTTTCAGGACCCTGCTTGTAATTCGCCCAAAGTCGGGAAAACTAAACTGCTGCTCGGTTACTTCGCACTTGATAGACTGAACATACGACTCACTCGCAATATACTTCTATACTGATTATCTTATCTTACTTGCTTTCTTATTTGTGACCACGCACACGAACTGAGTAGATAGAAGTGTAAGATAACAAGACGATAGGGCAAAGGAGAACAAAAATAACAGGTAAAAGAGAACGACTGCAACGAATGCTAAATATGTATAAGTCGATAAAATGCTTTCTATGAGAATGATAAAAGGAAAAATAGATATAAAATGAGATAGGTTTGGTATGACTTGAATGTAGATAATTTAGTTAAAAAGAGGGATGAAGTTGGAATCAGAGTATACGATAGAGTAAATAATTATACTTGGAATACAAGTTACTATAGGCGAAACAAAATTCGAGTGTTAAGAGTGCAGGGGCAAAACAAAGGAAACTACAAAAGAGTATATATTGTGACATCAAATTGTATTCTGGGTGTATGGAATGCTTTGAATGTGGGATCCTTCTAAATCATCAATATCAGTTAA
Organism: Euprymna scolopes; assembly: GCF_053919585.1. Lineage (NCBI taxonomy): Eukaryota > Metazoa > Mollusca > Cephalopoda > Sepiida > Sepiolidae > Euprymna > Euprymna scolopes. The sequence continues at coordinate 74,314,696 of NC_136485.1, forward strand.
AGTACAAGTTTAGAAATTGTATAATCAATACGATAATGCCGGATGTCCCAAGTTCGAATATTATAAATACAAGAGTGGTAAATTAAAAAAAATAAATCTATTTTGAATTTGAGAACGGATGAATCTCACAGGTAAGAAATTCGTTTTATAAAATGAATAGGTAATTAAGAGGTTAGCAAAAATTATTAAGAATAGGATACTAGATCAAATATTTCTAATATGTCTTCTTGTAAAGATTAAGTGAGGTGGTGTTTGATCAATCCTGCTGGGGAGCCAGGATGTAATATATTGTTTTGTTTTTAAATCTCCGAAACAGTCTTTAATGATAAACGGCCGTTGATCCCTTAAATTACCATTAGTACTATAGTGAATTCCAGAGAGCAAGTTAATGCAGTGATTGATTGTTAGTAAATGACTTACTGACTAAATAGTTTTCATACTAACGATAAAAATAAAAATGAAATAAGAAGTATGGCGTAGTATTCCTGAAGCATTGTTAAAGAATAAAGGATTTTTTAGAAGGCTATAACAATGCAGGAATGCACAGTCGTTGTGTGAAGATAAATAAATACATACATGAATAATAAATAATTCCAGATTTTTTTCTTTTTTCTTTATTATATATATATATATATATATATTATATTTATATATATATATATATATATATATATTCATTCGTCTATATGAATTTAAACTATGGAGGGTATTTAATTCCAAAGGTCCTTTCGGATAACAACCCATCGTCAGTAGAGAAATGAATCCTCTCTCTAGGATGTAAATTGCAAAATGACTGTTTTATTTAGATTTATATCCAACGCTCAAAGATTAATTAATGTCGTTAAATGTTCAGGGAAAATAATACTCTAGATTTTAAGATTAAGGGACGTAATTCAAATTCTGCTTAATATGGTTATAACTGGCGTTGTTGTTTCAATGATTTTTGTGTATTTTATCAGAGAGGCGGTAGCACTCTCTATATAGGGATGACCCGTACACGCCTATATACGCCTACAAAACAAAACTATCCAAATCTCAACTAAAATCAACTTATAAGTTTCGAAAAGCACATATTCTTACAGAGAAGCGTCTTACGAATCCAGCCAGTGTCAGAACGTCGGTTAAAATGTCAAAAGAGAGCAAAAAAAAGAGTACAAAAATGGACAATTGTTCTTCTTTCTTCTTTCTTCTTCTGCTTTATTCTTTCTTTTGAGACGATGTATCTCGGTGTACGAACGGTCTCTGACAACAGTTCAAGCATCAATCGACTGCTCTTTACACGGAGAAGTGCAGTGACCCATCGCTTTGTAGCTAACTCCATAATTATATAAGATTATGTGTAATAACAAGTTTTAAACACTATATAACCAATGTAGACAGACCACTTCGAACACGGAACATCTCTCAAAAGGGACAGCTCCAAATAATACACTGGATGCTCACAGACGTTCCAGTTTGCCAGTGTCCTATATTTCTTGGACGCTGAATATTTGAGGTGAACGTTAAGGTTTTTTTTCTTTAAACAGTAACCCACCAGCGTTAATGAGACCACGAAATCTTTATCTCAGTTGATCAACATTGTTATAAGAGTAACCTATCAGCAAGTACGACGTCAAAAAACAATGTTATAAAAACAAATAATTCTTCAGATTTTGGACTGTAAAATATGTACAAAATAGCAACGCTGTGACCAGGATTTGAACCTAGGTTAGCACGGCCACAACGTGGGGTCCTAACCTCTAGACGATCACGGCTAACACTGACGTCTGTCGCTCTTGGCAGAAAGACACATGACTACTGTCAAACTATTGAAAAATAAGGAGGAAACTTGAAATTCTCACGCATGCGCAAAAATACACTATAGCAACCATTGTTAAATGCAGCTGAATCTCTTCGCTCGCTAAGAAAAGCAGATCAGACCAGTTCTTCTAAGAACTCACCAAACGCCAAAGGAAATAATTATACTTAACCGCAAAAGAAACTGCAAGAAAGTCATTTTCTAAGAGCTCACTGGAAGCTGACCAAAAAGAATCAAAATCCAAGCCATAGCCACAAAAATAACTAGATATTGTGGCTACTATACACAATCTACTAATAAAAACAAGTAAGTTTTCTAAAATAAACTACAATAAATTAACCAAGTAACCGCACACTGTCACTGATTAGGACTTCATATAAAGATAACAACTACACTATTCGTGTATATACCGTTCCACACTTTAACTATTGGTGACGGGGCAGTGTCTCAATTCTACGAGAATTGCCTTGCTATAAGATAAGTGATATCATAGTAAGATACACATAAGTGTTATATGTTTACATTTAATAAAAAATGCCAAAGTCAGCACGTAGTAAAAAAGCTCAGAGAAATATAGACCATGAAAAAAACAATGTCAAGGTATTATCTGAGCAAAAAGATTACTATCAGAAAAATGCTGAAATAATAAAAATTAAGTATCATACAAATCCTGAGGCAAAGAAGGCTGCCTCACGTGCTGACTCAAAAGCACGGTATAACAGGGATCCCCAGGGGAAAACTGCCTCACGTGCTCTTTATAACAAAGAACCAGAAAAAAAGAAGGCTGCCTCACGTGCTGACTCAAAAGCACGGTATAACAGGGATTCTGAGGAGAAAAATCTGCCTCACGTGCTCTTTATAACAACGAACCAGAAAAAAGAAGGGTACCTCACGTGCTCTTTATAACAAAGAACCAGAAAAAAGAAGGCTACCTCACGTGCTGACTCAAAAGCACGGTATAACAGGGATTCCGAGGGAAAAAAGCTGCCTCACGTGCTCTTTATAACAAAGAACCAGACAAAAGAAGGCTGCCTCACGTGCTGACTCAAAAGCACGGTATAACAGGGATCCCAAGGGGGAAAAAGCTGCCTCATGCACAAACTATTATGAATATAAATATCAAAAACTGCCAAATCTTTGCCAAAACGCCAAAGAATGAACCAAATAAAATTTAATAGGGAAGGTATGAACATTTTAGAACTTTATAATACTCTAACTGTTTCATCAGAGAGGCGGTAGCACTCTCTATGTAATATAGAACCGATGGAGGACCAAGAGGCAACTCGTAAGGCCCAAAACCCAAAGACCTAAAACCCAGCAGGAAGCGACCTGCTACTAATGGAGGCGGCAATGAGCCGCCTCCTAAAAAAGACAATACTATCATGAATGTAAGTTTAAAAATAAGACTGTAAGTAAAAATACTAATTAACAATAATAAAAAAGCATTGGAAATGCAAAAGGATATAGGGATGATATGCCAAAAAGTATACAAACAAGATAGCTATGAATGGCTAGGCACATGGAAATAGAATTGCATCCAAAGTATAGCCCTATAGCTTTTTACAACCGTAATGATTGCACGGAATGAAGATTGGAGAAAAGCTATAGGGATATTCTTTAGATGCAATTCTATTTCCATGTACCTAGTCATTCATAGATATCTTGTTTGTATACTTTTTGGCATACCATCCCTATATCCTTTTGCATTTCCAATGCTTTTTATTCTTGTTTTAAATTCAAACGGTCAAAGATAAATGCATTCAGTTATGTTGGAGGGAGTTAATTCATTTTTACTTTTCTACAGCCTTTCTATTCAGGGGAAGTAATTCATGTTCTATTATATGCTTATAAACTTTCATTGTTTAAATTATTATTTTTGTAAGATATTAGACGCTCTTGATCTTCAATAATTATGTAAGCGGTTAATGGAGGTGACTTTTATTTTTGTTCCAAACGCTGACCCCCAAATCAAATTTACTATTGAACACCCTCACACATCCGAACATCTACTATTACTCGATTTCACACTCTACATAACAGAAACAGACCAAGTAAACACAAATTTCTATAAGAAATCCGGCTGCTGTGACATTTTCATGAACTATAATCACCACTACCTACACACGCAAAAATAAGTTATGCTACAAATTAAATAAACCGCTTCGCAACAGATGCACGAATAAAACGAATATGATCACCGCCATTGAAAAGTTCCATCAAGCCCTACAACTAAATAGATACCCCACTAAACCATACAACACGTTCATAGATTTAAAAGGAAACAAACACATAAAATTACTTACACATACTTTCTAAAAATACCACATTTTTATGATAAATTAACTACAGCCATACGCAAAACCATTCACAAAGAGCAACTAGATATACAACTTGCACACACCGGCCCAACATTCAGACACCACATATCTAAAACCGAAACTACATCTATGAACAAACCATGCTCTTTATAAACTGCCACATAACAACAGAGGAGTGTGCGAACGCACATATTCAGTATACCAAATTCAATGAAAAATTTGTAATGAATCATATATAGGAAGTTCTATAAAACCGTTACATATCCGAATTAAAGAACACATTACCAGCAAAGCATCGTCATTCTTAATAAATGTGTCTCTAAAACATAATCCAGATAAATGCATTAACGTGAAAATTTTAGCAAATGATAGCAATCAGGGAAACCTCAGATTAAAATAATCAATACTGATTGAAAAGTTAAAACTAAAAATTAAGAGTAAAACAGAAAAATCTAACATATTTCAAAAAAAGACAAAAACAGACTAATAATTTCCATATACGGTCTCAGTCATTATTCATACAGAAAAAAATACTCACTTTAATAACTACATAATCTAAACAATTAACGAATAAAGAAATAGATATAGTATTTACCTTCGATTAACCTGTATCTATACAAATTCCATTGATCATATGTCTACATATAAGTAAAACAAGTCACCTCCATTAACCGCTTACATAATTATTGAAGATCAAGAGCGTCTAATATCTTACAAAAATAATAATTTAAGCAATAAAAGTTTATAAGCATATAATAGAACATGAATTACATCCCCTGAATAGAAAGGCTGTAGAAAAGTAAAATGAATTAACTCCCTCGAAAATAACTGAATGAATTAATCGTTGAGCGTTTGAATTTAAAATACACAAAAAACATTGAAACAACAACGCCAGTTATAATCATATTAAGCAGAATTTGAATTACGTCCCTTGATCTTAAAATCAAGAGAATTATTTTCCCTGAATATTTAAAGACAGTAACTAATCTTTGAGCGTTTGGATTTAAATTTCAATAAAACCACAATTTTGCAATTTACGACCTAGGGAGAGGATTCATGTCCCCACTGACGATGGGTTATTACTAGAAAAGAATTTCGGAATTAAATACCCTCCACAGTTGAAATTTAGGTAGATGACTGAATAAATACATATCAAATATATATATATAATTATATAAATATATATATATATATATATGTATATATATATATATATATATACACAATCTTGAATTATTTATTAATCATACATTTATTTATTTATCTAAACACAGCGACTGTCCACTCCTGCATTGTTCTCACCGTCTAAAAATTCCTTAAAATAGTATTTTGTATAGTTGTAGGAAAAAAATTTAAAAGGTTATATATATATATATATATATATATATATATATAACTGTGTGTATATGCGTGTGTGACTTTTGTGTTACTTTTGTGGAAGCGTAATTACAAACCAGCTTTATAATTTAATATGTTAAACTCGTTCGTTTCAAGCTATCAAACATTGTATTTAAAACTAACAAGTAATAAGAATTATATTCAAAGCAAGAGATACCGAGAAACAGACGGAGTCAGACACTATAGTGCATGCTTGTCTCCCACAAATGAATGATATGTCCATGCAGTCCATAGACTAAGTTATAAACATCCTTTTGCTAAAGTAAATCGAGACGGACAAACTGACTGACATAGTCTTCACAGAAATCGACGGATTCTTCTGAAAATTAACAAAAAAGAAATTGCTGACAGCCAGGAGGACATGTCGATAAGTACAAAACATTCAGCAACATCTCATCCACATCGCCCATCTCAATAAACAGACTTTACCTTTTCAATGGAAGTAACTGAAATGGCCGCGAGATATTTTCGCGAATCTAATAGTGAATGCCGTTAAAAATCCACTGGCCATTCAGATTTGCTTGAGAGTGTTTCCACCTCCAAGCAAACGTAATGAAAAAAAACATTTTCAAAGGTTTTTTGAAATAAAATAATTTTACAAAAAAGCAAGCAAAACTAAGTTAAAAATTTTATGTGAGATAATAAATATGCGGACACTTACATGCGTCACACTAAACCCACATAAATATACACACATACACACATACACACAGATATATGGGTATGTATGAATGTGTGTGTTTATGCATGTATATATACAGAAATATATACTTTTATATATATACACACTATATGTATCTTACTGTGTATATATGTGTTCTTTTGCGTTGTATGTGTGTATATATATATATATGCACATACAGATAGAGATAGAGATAGAAAGAGAGAGACAGTTAGTTTATAACTTCACATTCCAATTAATAAAAGTCAATATTCAAAATAACATTTAAAATTTAATGTTTGAACCGAAAAATGTAATGTTTAAATGAATATCCTTCACCCATGGATATTCAATGTAAGTACTCTTCTCAGAGGAAAAATTCTAACAAAATACTATTATTATTATGCAATTGTTTTGCTAATAGCCAATGCAGAGGAAATATTAAAGATGAAATGCGTTTCAGTGATGTAAAGAAATGAGTAAGTAAATCAATAAAAAAGGATATTATCATTGGTATCTAACTGCAGAAATAATAAAAGTTAGAAGGTCTTTATTCCGGTAATGTATTTCAGTCAAATAATATACGTAGTAAAATCTCAGACCAAGCTGCAGCGTTACTTCTGCAGCCATAATAATATAAAATTGAAAGTGTCAAATTAAGACGTTAAATATTTTAGACAAAAAATAGTGTTTAAACAGAGATGTCGAGATGACCCAGACATTTATAAATGTTGAAGAAAGAGTAACGAAGATTTATGGTGAAAATAATTTAAATGGATTTTGAAAATGGTAAGTTAGACTTGTAATTACGGCAGTAGAATGAAAATATGAACAGGAAAATAGTTAAGAACAAATTAGGCTACTACCTTTATTAAAAAAAAACTTTCGATGTAAAATAAAATATGGCTACAATTGATCTCATATAAAACACAGCCAAACGCACCTAAACACACACACACACACACACATATATATATATATATATATTTATATATTTATATATATATAGTGGTTTAATTTTAAATTCTAAAAAACATATAGAGGCATATATTCGATTTAAGAATTTATTGCTTGATAAAGGATTATATAGAAGGGGTTATATTAATTTCCTTAATTCATGGATTTTCAACAATGGCTATATCATCAGAGGAAATGAAATGCAGTTAGCAAAATGTTCAGCTGCGATTGGACGCTAGTTTGCTTTTAAGCACAATTATTGAAAATAGTTTGTGAGTGGTTGTGGATGATTATATGGAGAAAATTATACGAAAATAGAAGTTGATAAAACCTGGGTCGTTCATTATTGGTGGGAGCCCAGTGCCATTCAAGGTTACAAATCCAGGTGGGCAGAAAATAGGCCCATGGGATAAAGCGATATTACATATAGCGAAAGTGTACTGCTCCTTCTTGATATTTCGAAAATTATACCGAGCAGTCCTGTTCGTTGTTGCCTTAATTGTGTGTTATTTGCTTTTGTCACAATGCGGTGTTGAAAAAGTATATCCGAAATTAGGTAGATATACCATTCTATTGTAATTATCCCCATGAATGATAGAATTTGAGCATTCAATTAATAGTATAGTTATCAAATCAATAGTATAGTTATCAAATTAATAAATACCAGAATCAATAGTATAGTTATCAAATCAATAGTATAGTTATCAAATTACTAAATTACGGAATCAATAGTATAGTTATCAAATTACTAAAGATAGCAAAATAATCCAGGTGATAACATTCGAATATAATATAGCCCCTTCTATATATTTTTTATCAAGCAATAAATTCTTAAATCGAATATATCCCTCCATATGTTTAAAATCAACCCACTAAATTCATATATTGGTCTATTCTTAAGTATTGAGCTTTTCCTTTTTTTGCAAGGATTTCCTTGAAAATATTACTTCAAGTAATATCTATCAGGATTTTCATTTGAATTCTATCAGTGTCTTATCTCGCTTATATATATATATATATATATATATATATATATATATATATATATATATAAGTAGGTTGTAGTTTGCTTGAAGCATTGTTGAAGAAAATTATAAGGTAAAATTAAAAGCCAAGAACAATGCGAGATTTTTTTTTTTATATAGAGTAAAATTAAATGCAAACAAAAGAAATAAAGTTCTTTTTTTGTTGTTTGTTTTTTCTTTTTCACACAAATTTTAACTCTAAACAACAGTAATTTTTTTTTCTGCTGTATTAAAATTTGTGTGAAAAAGAAAAAACAAACAACAAAAAAAAGAACTTTATTTCTTTTGTTTGCATTTAATTTTACTCTATATAAAAAAAAATCTCGCATTGTTCTTGGCTTTTAATTTTACCTTATATATATATATATATATATATATATATATATATATATATATATATATATATATATATATATATATATATATATATATATATATAAGGGTTCCTTCAGTCTTGAAAGACTATGAATACCCACAGTAAGGGTGCTGAATAATTCGGGGCAAGAGTTGCGCAATCAACAACCAAACTTGAGTCGACACGTTTGTATACCGGTGGCAAGAACGACTGGAAACAATGCAGAAATAAGGGAAAAGCACACACAGCGCCTAGAATTCCCCAACGGTCACCAATCTGGTACTAGCAAGGTTCAACGTTGCTTAACTTGGGTTATCTGCCGGGAACCGCTGTGTCAACGTGATTATGCAGTATGCCATATATATATATATATATATATATATATATATATATATATATATATATGCATATATATATATTATTTATAGAATGTATGCCATATATATATATTATTTATAGAATGTTTTAAAATGAGACTAGTTATTGGTACCGTCGGTTTCAAATCCAATAATAAGCACCGTTTTAGATATTCATACCAACTATCGTCAGCCGATACTAATCATATATATATCTGAGCGCGGATGTGTCTAAATGATGAGCCCCAAAATTACGGCGGAACTCGAGCCCTGGACTTCCGATTTGTTGGCTTTCTTGGATTTTATGGGCTGCGACGTTGTTTCGGCTGTGGAAAATAATTACATATACTAGGATTTAAGCCAGGCGTTGTCCGAGAGCTTGGAGGTGTATATTGAAAGAAAAAAAAAGGTCAATCTTTTTAACTTTGACCCCTATTATGACCCTTTAACATTTATTGTTTTGGGTTCAAATCAAGTTATTAAGTTAAGTCCATGTGCAAGAAACCTATATCTAAAATGTCAAATATTTAGACCATAAAATCGGGGGAGGAGTTTGGTAGACATCTCAAAGGTAAAATCGTTGAATTTGACGTTTTAATAGCCAAATATCTAGCCGCAAACGGATTACAAACATTTTCCCAAATCTCAGTACCCCGCATATCAAATTTCGAGTCTGCAGATTTAAAATTGACAAAGATATTTTGTATAGTAATATACACAGACAGGCATACACATACACAGAGACACTTTCACTTTTATAGATTCTCAGACACTTTCTGAACATTCGATCGATTGGTCGTTAGGTTAGATGGTTGGGGTGACATCGTCCTTTCGAGTATATAAAATTCCTAAAGACATCGGTATGAGTAAAAGTTGGTTTGATATCTCGTTCCTAGTTCGATATGAGGGAGGTTCTTTCCACTGTCGAACCCGTGCAGCGAATAGCTTGATCTTTGTAAAGTAACAGATATTCTTGTGTGTTTGGCGTGTTTGGTCAGTTGGTAGATTGCTCGCCTAGCGTACAAGAGGTTCGGGTTTCAAATCATCAGCGCGGATGTGTCTACTCGATGAGCCCAAAAATGAGGGCGAAACTCGAGTCTTAGACTACAGGCTTGTTGGCTTTCTTGGCTCTTATGGGATAGGACGTTGTTTCGGCTGTGAAAAATAAATAATTAGATATATTCTCTCACACTTTGTGAATATATATATATATATATATATATATATATCGACTTTTAGTGATTCAATGAATTTATTAAACAAATCTGGGAGTTAAATGTTTTAGTTTCCTATCAAAGATCTTTATTTTTCTAAGTAAGAAAAAGAATAGATTAGAAATTTTATCTTCTTATCTATAGAAATGCGATGTCTACCATCTCTTCAGAGGAGAAAATATTAGCAAATAGCTATAATGGTATACCCTCTATTTGCTAAAGCCAGTGAGACATGGAAAATCATAATTGAAAATTGATTAATTTAAAAGTCATAGAGTAAGGGAAGTTTAAGAAAAGGATATAAAAGTTCACATCCAAAATACACGGTAAAATCCGAGATGACTGTCCTTGAATGCAGTGTTATACAAGATCCAAACGGTATTTTGGGAAATGCACATCGCAGACTGAAGATCCGTGTTGGGCATATTCCTGTAGTAATTCTTCTTTATGTGTCCTGTGAAAAAGTCTTTTAATAGGTCCGGTGGAATTTTTCATTAATAAACCTAAAGTATTACTGGAGTGGAGTCTTAATGTATACGGAAAGACAGACAAAAGAAATAGTGACGATAGAAAGTGACAGTGAACATATAGAGGGGGGAGTGGGGAAGGGAGATACATATATATATATATATATATATATATATATATATATATATATATATAGCAGAGTGTGGCCTCTGTAGACGAAGTCAAACAAAATGTTAACAGTTCGCTTAAGTAGGTCAGGTAGGGACCAGATATAGGAAAAGGCAAGAAAAAAAAATGGAAAAAGAAAAAGAAAGAACAACAATAACAGAAAAAGAAGAAGAAAAAGAAGCATAATAATACCTTACTGAAAAGAATCAAAAATCGATGCTTATAGTATTTCATAATATTTAACTGGAAAAAAACCCATATATATATATATATATATATATATATATATATATATATATATATATATACATATCTATACTTATATATATAAATATAAATTTAAAGAAAGCGTAAGAATAGTCATAATATTAATCATAATAATCAGTACAGTAGTAAAACTAATCATAATAAAGATAAAATTAGTTCCCATACTGCTAATTAATATAAAGAAAATAAGAAAATCAGAGAATAGGGTTATGTAACAATGGCTATATAATTGGGTTACTTTAGTACCAACAAAGATGATGCATTTTCGAGTATTATGCTTTCATATTCATATGTGCGGATCAGGAAATTACCTTGCAATGTGGAACGTTTACTCTAGTCGTGGGTAGTAAAGAGATACGGCTTATAAACTTCTTAATTGGGAAGCAACATACTAGTTTTAAACAGTATTCTAACAATATCCCAACAGTGAATATTATGTGTTCGAATTAAAAGTGTAGTCTGTTAATGCGTGTATGGTGAGCTTCTACTTAAAATAAATATCTTTTATATTAACCTCAATTATTTCACTTCAATCATGTTTAATTCATTGACTCACTTAAATTTGATTTATTTGCTCTATCTTGTATATCGAGTAATTTCTATTTAGATCGGATAATACTTATATAATATTACTGCCATTAATATTTATACATCTTATAATCACAGGGGTTCATACCAGCTGATTGTTGAATAATTTTATCTGAAGAATATTAAGCTCCTTCCAACAAAGGTCGAGGGTTTTCATCCCTCCTTCATATGTTCGACAAAGTATACTTAGCACTTTCTACTTAAAATATAACTATTACCGTGAATAGCTCATATATACACAGACTTGTACAGACTATTAACAAGTTTCTACTAAATGTCAGATCGAAACCAAAACTACAACAAGTAAAACATCACAAAAAACAAAAACACAAATTCAACACTCTGAAACACTTCAAATGGGTCTTCAAATTAATTCTAATAGAGAACAGAAGAAATTGCAAAGAACCGCTACGGGCTTTACACAAATCAACTCCCTATATTTTACCCAGAATTTGAAAATTGTTTAACATGATGATTACTTTAGTCGAAAATATAAAATGTAAGCATAAAAACACACACAACTAACAGTACTCCTAGGAAAATACATAATTTTTTCTACAAAAATCAAAAGCTCACATATATGTGTTCCAGCTGATAAAACTAAAAACTATTATAAACAAGAATGTTTCAATTACAATAAATGTATATACAAGGAATTAAATAAATCCTATAAATCTGCTCCTGAAAAAAAAATAGATGAAATCAACTTAGAAGCTAAACACCTACTTAACCTTATGAATATCCATGAACATACAGATATTGTCATTCCCGGTATTCCGCGATTTACATTTAAGGATCATAAACAAAACTTCCAGGGGAACCCTTCCATTTGACTTATTCGCCTATCCAGTTGAGATATTGGTCTAGTAAGTAAGAAAATCATAGGAAGAATAATGTTATATAGTGGGGTGTCATAAAGGAGATTGCATCATAAAGGGAATAGTGTCAAGTAGGAGATTCGTGTACGTGATCGTCTAGTTTCTAATCTTATTGTTCATGTCTTCGTGGGTGTGTGTTTGTGTACATGCATTTCTTAACATACCTTTTCATTAATGTGTCGTCGGTTGTTCCTCTGGTTTTCATCGTCTCTTGGAGGGGAGCTGGCCTGTTGGATGAAGAATTCACTCCAAGATGATAATTAAGGTTTTATGTTTTTATTCACCTTCCAAAGGTCGACACAGAATGGAGGTGAACCTTGCTTGCTTGCTTGCTTGCTTGCTTGGTACACGTCAGCGTCCTCCCCAGCCCAGGGGGGCAGCTGAAAAGCCGTCTGTCTTCTTCAACACCCGAGACCAAACTGCCAAGAAAGAATCAGCTAACCTCACCACATGACATCACCTCATCTGGTCAGCTGACCCTTCTTTTGCAAACGTGTCCACTGTCCACGTTATTCACCTCTCTCCCTTTCCCTCCCTTTCCCTCTCTCTATTCTCTAATCTCTAATAGAGACGCAGAGAGAGAAAATAGAAAGAGTAAGAAAGCCAGAGAGGGGGGGAGAGATGCTCTTTAACATTAATACCTTTCATCAGAGATAATTTCAATTCCCACTTTAGCAATGTACTGACTCGGTTATAAAATGGTTTTTAAAACTTAAAGATAAGCAACGACTGCACCTTTTCACTTTCGATAAGTAATTACTATCAATAAGCCATTAATATTTGCCAAAAAGTATTCGGACATTAAGGACTTAGAAATTAAATTAATCCTGTTAGCTAGGCGATCTATAATAAAATTAAATGGTAAATATTGAACGAGGGAGGATACGCCTAATGACGTCGGCATAATAATGGGACTTAGTGGGACTTTTTTCTATTAAAATAAATTAATATAGAATTCAACACGCCACAACAAAGTATTTAAGAGAATGTCGCGTTTTTCGTTTCTCCCCGCGAGACCAAGACAATGCGACAACACTATTAAAAAACTGCACGAATTTTTCCAAAAATTCGGATTAATAATTGAAGTCGACCCAAATAAAAAAAAAAAAAAAACATATCCAATTTTTTAGTTGTCTCTTTGAATTTATGTTGTGAAACTTACACCACGTACGATAAAGCAAATCTAAACTTATTCTCTGTACATAAACAATCTAATCATCCAAAGTCAATAATTAAGTGAATAGTTTAATCTATCTTCAAAAGAATTTCAAATTTATCAGCTGACAAACCCGCCTTTGACCAAGCATAGACATTCTACAACAAGGTTTTAATGAACTCAGGATATAAAGAACGCATAGTTTATAACAAAACATCCTTTATTGAGAAAGCAAAACCCGTTTATTATCCATAATATGACAATAAAATCTAACAACAACAAAATTAGCCAAAATGTTCCTAACAATATAAACCTCCTCCTCACTAATGACACATCCCCTACACACTCCCGAACCAAACACAATTTAATAAAAGTAGAATAGTAAGACGTAAAAAGGCCATTTGGATTAAATCCTCCTTTAATCTCTAATGTAAAAACTAACATACCCAAAGAATTCTTTAGAATATTGCAGAAATCCTTTAAATGCGTATATAAATATAGTACTATATTAAACAAAAACTCTATACAAATTTAATACTCTACAATGCCTAATCTAGCACAAACAGTAATTTCGACAAATAACAGGAAAATTAAACAAGTGTAGGATATTTTAATTGGTCTAATGCCTTAGAAATTTGCCAAAATAAAAATGAATGCACCTTTAATAACGATTGCATACATAAAGACGTGGTATACGCTTGCACAGGCACGCAATTACCAAAACATGCAAACAACCAATAAAATGGGGGAAATAATGAATATAATCAAAGTATTCAGGACACAAGTATATACAGGGAAGCATGCAGTCGGGGTTCTAATAATAACAATAACAAAAACAACCAGATTAACATATCCAATATTATAATTCCCAGTGAAAACCAGAATAGGATTAACCAGCGCCTGCGTTATACCTCTTCAGGTTCCCTCTAAACAAAACTCCCCAATACAAGAATAACACACACCGGGAAAGATTAACCAATACACAATAATACACCATTGAACACATTTACTTATATAGGAGCATCTTCAAACTTAATAAGATTAAGAATTTCAACCACTTCCATTCTTTCAGAAATGAAAAATCACAAAACAATGATAATAATAGTATATCATAAACGAAATTAACCAATAATCACCTTCAATACACCCATAATAAACGCCAAGAATGTACTAGTGTCTAGATGTAAACACAAGAAAAATTGAAATGCAGCCAATTAAATTAAAATAACATACATGTAAATGGGTAAAAACATAACACAAAATACACATCGCTGTTTGACTAAAAATAAGGTAACATTTTGCTAAAATATCTTTTAAAAATAAGATCTCAAGCAGTAGTCTGTATAATTATTGTCCTCAATCTCTTCTTGTAAGAAACATTTAACTTCGAAATTCCATGGTCTAAAAAGGTTTTCTTTATTGTTCCCTTTTCTTGTCCTTAATATTCTATTATGTATATAACTTTTATTCTTCTACCTTCATTTAATAATATATATCTATATATATATATATATATATATATATACATATATATGTATATAGCTATATATATATATGTATATATATACATATATATATACACACACACATATATATATATATATATATATATATATATATATATATAAACCGTAAAGTAATGTTTAAATGAGATAACCAGATGTAAACTTCAATTTAATATTAATATGAATATTTCTGGATTAATGAATCAATTCCAACCAAATAAAATGTTGAATACGTACACAATGGAAATTAGATCTTATTCTAGATTTGCTAAAATTATAATTTGTTATTTTCATACTGTTCTATGATAAGAAAAATAGCAAAAGTGGCGTGTTTCGTAATCTGAGGATTCCTCACACATCGCAATCCGATTGAGAAATGGGTCGTTTTGTTGCGCAGAAGGAGCGAAGAAGACACCTCAAAACGACTATTTTATTGATTATCCTTTAATTCATGCGGCGCCAATTCATCTAGCTTCTTTGACTTCACTATTTGCTGTAAATAGCGAAGGACTGTTGAGTTGCCGACCTTAACTTGAGTTCAACAGTTAAGGCCTTCAAATGTTCATTCTCAATAGCAGTCTGCCTTCTACGACCGTATTTTATCTTCGAGGTATTCCTCAGCATTGCGAAATTGGTTGAACCACCCTTGTGCAAGACGGTTGTTAGCGGTTACTAGACGAAACGTATCATTGATATCACGAGCTATCTCGACAGCTTTTTAGCATAGTTTGAACTGAAAGAAAAAAAGAATTGTACAGATTTTAATTGTACATTGGTGACCATCGAATCTAAATATAAATATAGGCGTGTAAAAATTAATGCAGAAAATTCCGAAACAATTAAAGGTTAGTTTCAAAATTATTGATGAAATAAAATGCAGTTTTACCCACGAAATTTGACAAATTATAATGTACTGTAGTTTTCCTTTCTCATACAGAAAAATAGGAAAATATAAATTCATGAAAATAAGATGTCACACACACACAATTTAACTAATGAATAATTTCTATAGTCTCGAGCAACGCCGAGTATGTCTGCTAATATCAAATAAAATTAAGAAATAACATATAATCTAATATTTAATTAAAACTAGCTGATTAATTATTATAACATTTTTTTCTTATTTTTTGGCGAAGTGGTCGCTGTTCTTTTCGGCATTAGATCGCATTCGATATTTAAAAAACGATAGTTAATTCGGGAGGAACCGCCTTTTGGGATATTTTGAAAAATATATGTTTGCTTTGTTTAATAACGCAGTCTAAGAAAGATCTTCTTTTTTAACTTGACGTTAAAACGACTAATTTTTACTCTACTGTAAATCACCCTTGGATTATCGTGTTCCATAAAATGTAAGTCCTTGTGAAATGACAACATTGTTAAAATAGTTATCTTTTATTTGAGGTAGAAAACTAGAGAAACGGAAAGTAAAGCTCGACGGAAATAAATTAAATAAATTGATTAGGAACGTCACCCATGTGAGAAAGGAAAAATAAGAGGAAATATTAAAACATCTTCAGATTTCGAGGTAGATTATATACACTCTTAGAGGAAAGACAGTTCTCAGACTAGAATTTACTTGGATGCGCTAACAGTCTTTTATTTAAGCCCGTATATAACTTTTGAACAAATAAAATTTAGCATCAGAGTTACCATATTATCCCGAGCATTAGAAATTCATACAAATGTATCTGTGATTGTATTAGTGGGTTGCATGAATATCTGACAATTTAGATCCGAGCCGAAGAGTAATCAAATAAGCTTATAAAAGAAAGATGCCTTCTCAAGGACACGCTTATATGTTCGTGATGTGTTAGATATAGCTTAAACCTTCCAGTCTGGAATAACATCATACATGTTTTTCTATAACATCTATGTCAAAGGCTTAATATCATCGAGACCCCGAAAGCTACACAAGAAAGAGAAGCTTGGAAAGACACGTGTTTCAATGATTGAAAAATTTCTCGACTTGGCCATGTAGGTTCTATGCTTTTAGTAAAAAGCGAAAAGCTAGAAAAAGTATTACAAGTAACAGTTGATTATTCACTTATTTGAATAATGTGTGGGTTGGCTGTAAGTCTCTCGCCACACTTTGACATGATGAGGGAAGCAAGCATAATTGAAGAATTGTGGAAACATGATGCGTCGAGACTGGTGTAAAGTTCTATAAGATATTATATTAAATATTGTCACATATTCAAGTATATATTATATCCATATATAATAAAATGGCTACAAAATTCCCCTTTTAGAACAAAATATCGTAGGTTTGCATCAATACCTGCCATATAAGAATTCAATATATCTCCGCTCATACCCACTATCGCATGTAGCTTACGAACATTATTTAGACACATTGAGTCGTGATAAGAAAGTGGTACAGTGCATCCTTCGAGCAACACTATAACAATCGCAAAATATTTAGAGGAAGAGGTCCTGTTTTTTTTCTCTAAATATTGAGTCCTATAACTGCTAGCAGTTATTTGTTCGAATTTTACACGTTCCAGAGATTCTATGATTAAACCGACCGTAATTGGCTCATACATACATACACAGAGTTAATATACTCTTTACGATTTTCGTTTCATAAATAATAAATCTCCTTCGTTTAAACCGGTCTATTCTGATTTGCTGAGACCTGATAATTCTCATATTCTAGAATCCAGTTCCTAGCTTTATAAACGAAAGCTTACTAACATTAAAGTATGGCGTCACTAAGAGAACTAAGTATTTCTGCAGTTGAAATCCCGTTTTTTCAATCAGTCATGCTCGGCAATGTCCAGCGAACGAGGAAACCGCGAGTGTTCAAAAAGAGACGGGATCGAGCAGACGACAATAAATTTGGAAGGCTGACAAAACGAAGGAAAATGGGTATTTTTATGACATAACCAGCGTAGTAAAAACACGTCCGACCTCACCAGGTACAGAACGGTTTTTGAAATAAATACTCACAATCTCGAAAGCGGTTCTTAAGAGAGGGGATGTCGGCGTGTTTCTTCCAAATGTCGTTTTAGCATGAGGAGGTTTGGGGTGTTTATATTACGATGAGTTAGCTCGTGAAACGTAACCATTTTTAAATGCCGTTTGAATGTATAAGACAGAAAGAGGTTTTCATAATTTAGAGGTTACAGGACGCTGGCGTACGTCGGAAAACTACCAAAATTACGTTACATACACAAAAGAAACAAACAATATATATTTATTCATTGAATCAAAGAAAAAAAACAGAAAAAAAAACAGCTATCCTTTAAAAATAAAGTAAAATTCATGGATTTATTTTCGGAGGGGTATTTTCACTTTCTTTTTTTATGAGTTTTTTTTTATTGACTTCCGTTCGGTATGTATAAGCCTGGAATTTCAGTCGTTCACTCGTCGTTTCTTTACGAGATTAACGGAATAAACGAGATTTAAACTGCAGAAGTAGCCGCATTTGTATATTGAAAAGTTAACTCCCAAACATTTGCGTTTTTATATGAATATTTCTCACCCCCCCCCAAATAAAATTAAAGATTCGGAATCTAATTTATTAATTATTTTATTTTTTCCATGGCGATTCAATGACATTTATAGGTTTTCTGGCATTGTGATAATGTATATAGCATGTAAAAATGTCGCCGACAAATATTTTTTTTTATGTAATAGAGTTATGCTGTTCAACGGTCTGCCAACAACTCAAGTGCACGCTTTGTTTGACTTATAGCAGGACTATTTTTCAGCGACAATTTTTCATTTGTTATTCATTTACGGATTAACCGAAAAAACTATAAATGTTATTAAATTTAGGTGAATGTAAAACGGAAGTTTATTGAACGAAAGGAAACAAACTTATTTTTTGCCAACCATTTTATTTCCGGGAAAAAATATTTTCTTTTAATAACCGGAATTTGAATCTCGGAACAAATCCTGATAAAGCTATTTAATACGTAAATATATATGAAATGCGTCGATATAAAAAAATCATCAATCTTCACAAACAAACCAAAGAATAACAATAACGTGCAAAATACACACACGTTTATACATTTATGCACACACTATTTGTTTCTTAATTTTTTTTTGGTTTGTTTGTTTTTGGAAATCTGGATATAATTATCAAGTTGGGTATTTTTTGCTTCTTTTCAAATAAAATATCTTCAAATATTTATTAGAGTCTGACAACTCAATTATAATCAGCTATTGGACGCGTTTAGCTTTGTAGAACCTTTAGAACACACAACTTTCAGATTGCAAAGTAATTAACAAATAAAACAAAAGAATTCATGGGCCTGAACAATACAATCGATACGCTTTACTTTTTTATTTATTTTCCACGTATTCGTGAAATTTTCAGGCGATTATCAGCGCTTACACGCTTAAATTTGGAATTATAACAACCTACTATAGTTAACCTCCAATTTGACCACAATCTTTGCTAATGCCATCAATAGCATTTAGATTTTTCTTTTTCGCAAATTACTACACCACTTATCATGTATTACCAAAATGACTTGGAATGATTGTATGCATTTTCCAAGAAGAAAAAGGAAATATATAACGGCTTGAGACAGCATTACCAACTGACGTGGCAAAAAACTGTGTGTTTTATTTATTAGAAATGTATAATTCAAAATTGATCGTCCACAGTCGTTAAGCATACTACCTAAAATTTATTCTTTCATCTGAAAAATAATCCTGTACGCCATGATAATCGCCGGAAAAAATCACAATAAAGTAAAAGGAAAACATTTAAAATCTAAGGTAATCGAAGCGTTTTTTGGTTGTTTCTTTTCCTTGTGACACAATGTTCTATCTGGAATTCATGCACTGGCTTTTAATTTATTTTAGTTCATTCTTTTATTTTCGTTATACATTATCAATTGACAGAAAGAATCTCAATCTAATAGGCCACCCCACTTTACTTTATTTGAGAAGTTAGGTGAAAGCACAGAAAAATCACAACACATAAGCAAATCTCCATGTTAAGAACTGGTTTATAGATACTAACGTTGTTACTTCGGAAGGCTATGTGACCGTTATTTTACTGGTCTGCAAACAACCACAGTTTTTATTTTTTTACATGAATGATAGAGGGGTAATGCCGGTACACGGGTCTTGCTAGTTATATATAGTATAGAAAATAATTCTACTTTGAGACGTTTTCGTAATAAATGTAAGCATAATGTTAAGAACGGAAAATAAGACTCTCAAAGAACTAATAGAATGGAAAATAACATTTGAACTTTAAAACTTTGTTCTAAATATTACGTAGAAAGAGATTACGTCATAGAAGAGGTACGTGACAGAAGAGCTTGGGGCTTTCCATCGGAACATTTTGTCGGAATAATCAGGCGCGAGGGTCGACCGCATACAGTCTTGCTGAAAGGATAGTTTATGTGTATGTGCTACATACACAGTAGATTTATCAATGAGAAACATAGCCAATTAATAACGGGGTTTTGTAACATATGTATTACATAATATATAAAGATATGAATCAATCTTTAAATAATGAATAGAGCTATTTTTTTCCTCTTTGAAACTGAACCAATTACCTTACAAACAGAATGAATAAAAGGTCACAATGCACAGAGATTATGCTACAGACAGAATTGATCAAAATCTATCTCATCTAATCCTACTAATTCACAGCAAAATAAGAGCTATTTTCTTGCTAATATATAGTAGCTATGAGATGTTTACAACGAGAATCCAAGTTCACTACATTATAGTATATAACTCTCTCGTTGTTCTCTTCATGCCGCTGAATCTGAGCTTAAGGAGTTGCTATTTACTCAGTAAACAAATCCAAATATACGTCAGTGTATAGGATTCAAACACCATTAGAAATGCAATTATAACTACTAAAGCCACGATAGTCGACACTATCTAGAAAACTCAATATTATTTTATAAATTCCTATAAATGCCATGAAATTGTTTCGGTGTATAGAATAAAATAAATAACAATACGCACATTAGTTAATAACTAATATTCTATTAACAACATTATCATAATTGCTTGATTAAGACAGTGTTTCCAATGCGCGCATTTGTCCATTCTTCAAGCTTACTTAATTCAAAGATCCGATATGAATTCAGTCACTAACGCACTAGAGTGGATCTATATAGGAGTTATATAGGAGTGAAATTATCACTTGATTTATTGGATATCGTTTTTGTTGCTTTTCTTTTTGTCACAGGTAAGTTAAAACTGTTACATTTAAATACATCCCAGACACCTATCTATATATCTATAAAAGTGAAATTGTCCGTGTGTCTGTCTTTGTGTGTACATTTCCCAACCAAACTAGTCTGTCAATTTTAAGTCGACAGACTCCAAATTTGGCATAAGATGTATTGAGTTTGAGAAAATCTTTTGAATCGGTGTTCGGCCAGAAATTTGGCTGTAAATTGGCCAAAGTAAGACGATTTGACCTGTGAAAGCTCTACCAATTCTTTCGCCAGTTTTGTGTCTAAAACCATCATATTTTAGATATAGGTCACTTGGAGATGGATAAAACTTTAATTTGATTTGAGTCCAAAACATTGAATATAAAGAGATCAACATGAAGGACTAACTAAAAAAAATGGACCTCTGCGTACTCTACCAAATTAGTTAGCTAATTTTTGGTGTAAATATTTGACATAAAGTGTTTTTAAACATAAGTAATAAAATCGGCTTTTGGCCGAAAAGTTGTGTGCCAAGGGGTTGTAGGTCCAAACATTTGTACTTTTGCGGCCTCTAGCAAACAATTAAGCCAATGTTGGATCCAAAGATTCGATATTTTTATGAATGGTATTCAGACATGAGGCAAGCGTTTTAACCAGTTTGGAGCGAAAATATGGCTGTCAAGACATCAAAATTGAAGGAGTTGACCATTGCAGACTCCTCTGTCGACGTTGGATCTAAAAACTTGAAACGTTAGATGTAGGTTACCTGGACATGAGTCAAACCTTTTAATATATATATATATATATATATATATATATATATATATATATATATATATATATATATATATATATATGATTAGTTTTTTTGGAAAAAGAATTCCAGCAGAGTGCTCAATTAAAAGGAAAATCCAAATTTTAAGAGCGTACTTATATTTTGTGTACAGAAAGTTGTTAGTTGAGACAGGTCAGACGAATATTGGCTGAAGAGAGCTCGATAAGGATACCTTAAACGGGCCTTATTATCGGGCTTGAAACCGACGGTACCAATGACCTGTCTCAACTAACAACTTTCTGTACACAAAATATATATATATATATATATATATATGTGTGTGTGTGTGTGTGTGTGCGTGTGTGTGTGTGCGCGTGTGTGTGTGTGTGTGCACATAAATTTATGAACAGTGCATAGTGTCTGAGCAAAGCCGGGCTGAATTGCTAGTATCAAATATCATTTGGTAAAACTTTCATTTTAAAAAATAACATATATTCGCAAATCAAACAATATCTTCGCTATCGCTAACCAATAATGGTTTTAACAAGGGATGTGATGTCATGGAATCAAGTAAGTCTAAAAGACTACAAGGAAGAATACCACACTTAAATGGCCAATTAAATGTATGTTAAATAATGTCATTGGCTTTTTCCCAACTCAGTGTTTTACTTGGTTGTAAAAGTTTAACGTGATATTGTAACATCTATATATCTCATACAGAGATTAAGTGTTTGTTCCTAGGGAAATGCTTCTCTATTTCTGAGGACTTTGACTGAAGTAAGGTTAAACTAGTGATATTACTTGGATTCTTACTAGAGAGACCTTGAATGCATACAGGACAGAAGTTGAATGAGTACAGGGGAGAACTTTAATGCTTACTGAATAGAACTTGAATACCTACTTGAAGTAATCCTCGTGTGTCTAAGATATTTCTCCTGACAAGCTTGCGTGGGGATATTTGAATCCAGCTAAATATTTCCACTAATTACTCACAACCAAAATATGAATTCATTGATGTAGCTAGCCAACATAGTTTACGAGTCAAGGTGCATCCTCAATTTAGCTTATTTGTAGTAAAAGCACTTAGCTGGATACTTCACTGCACTAAATGTATGACTATCTTAGTATCCAGTAACACTAAGAGAGGGCAATAATTGTATGATATAAGACATTTTCCTTGTTAAATGAGGAAAGGAAAATTAATGATATAAACTTATTTGCTTACTTAACATTTGAGATGTAAAAAAAAAAGAATGAATGAAATAATGGAATATGCACGTATCATATATAGAGATTACTTGTCGCCCAAAGACGGGAGCTCCATGATATTTGAAAACATCGATTGAAATAAAATCAAACAAGAGAGAACTCATATACGATGCTGTAAAATTATCTACACTTGCTCCATGAATACGCAACACCATGTTTCCATGAGATGTTTAGAAAAAAAGAATGGCACTTCGAGCAGGATGGAGCACTTTTTCATTATCACAATGACGTAAGAGAATATTTTTAGAGTCACCTGCGAAACAGACAGTTAGGACGAAGAGGAAGTATCGAGTACTGTCCACGCCCACCGGATTTGCTCCCCATGGATTTTTCTCTTTTTTATTACTAGTTGAGTGAGGAATTGTTAAATACAGGATTCACACAATAAAACAAGCTACAATGAATGAGTTGAAAGCGCTCATTGAAAGAATATAGGCTAACATACCAATTGAACTGATTAGGAACGTTTTCGATTCAATCTTATAATGAAAGTTTGTGTTATGGTCATTTAAAGAGTGTATACATTTTCCTGGGACGCCCTGTACATGTCTTACTCTGTCTGTTGAATTTGCCATGTAGGTTTGAACTATTATGCTTAGATAAGTCCACAGATAAGATGATTTGCTAATTATTTAATGAGAATCGATCTTGACAATATATACATCCTCTTTATGAAAGGCGCTAAAGAATATCAATGTAAGGTCTAAATATAGCCGATGCTTATTATCATATTAATATATATATATATATATATATACATATATATATCTCTATATATAGATATAGATATATATATATTTATCTATATATATATATATATATATATATATATATATATATATATATATATATATATATATATATATATATATAGGCCGAGAAATAGCAATTCTTATTCTATCAGAAACATGGATTATGGAGGGTGACAACTAAAGAACAAAAGAAGATAAACAAGAGTTTACGAAAGTAAAGCAACGATTAATTTTCTACACTCCACGCTAAAGTTTAAAGTATATTAGTTATTCTATGTAATCATATGAAAGGAAGTGAATATTTTTGTCTATCACACATTAAGTTCTAACTGTCATATACAGAAGTATTCACACATCTATTAAAAGATTTTCTTTCTGTTAAGGTGTGTGATAGTTACATTCAAAATCATGTATTGAAGTGAGCCCGTTCATATCCCTACATTATGCCGAGGATCTTAATTTGTAGATTTTGTCTTTGAATTATCATATTTTGTGTATTGTTTAAGCCTTGATGTCCAACTTCGAATGATGATAATTAAGGGATTCTACACACAATATACGGCACAATCACGTTGACCCATCGGTTCTCGGCAGATCACAGAAGTTATGTAACTTTAACTCTGGCCACTACCATATGGGTGCCCATTTGGGAAGGCGAGGCACTGTATATACTGCCAGGTAAAATACCAGGTTGGAAAACTGGCGCGATCTATCCTTCTCTCGAGGGAAGATGGGACTCTTTTAAGCCGTGTTAGGCAGCCCATGTAGTGATGGCATCCCGATAAAAAATACTCTTGATAGTTCTTATGAAGCATCAAGTATTTAGATACCGACAAGATTTGAATTACGCTACAAACTCGTGTAGTGAATTCAATCTCGGCTACGGTCGTGCTGGATGGATTTTACGGAGCCGCACAACACTCTCGATCTTTGCTGAGGTATGGCAGCTAATCGAACTATCATATTTAAATGTGTAAACGTATCTAGTAAGAGCGTTTGGAAATTCTCTTCATCCTATTTGAATTTAGATAATTATATCAAGTCCCACCGCTACCTGAGTTTTCATGGATATTTCTAACTTAGACAAACAGACAGAGAGACTTTTGGAGTTTCTTTCTCGTCATAACTTGTTGGAGTCTATATAAAAATGCAATGCTTATTCTCTTTTTCATAAAATTGTCTCTGGCTACAGCTCTGAATAATTTTCTCACTCTTAAATATATTTTGTATCTGTACAGATCTGTTATCAGATGGAGTATTGTAATATTTTATCTAGTGGATTTATGTTTTGTTTGAGATTTATTGATAAGGTGCAGAATCCTATCAAGAACTTCATCGGCAAATATCTTTCTTATACTCTGAGCCCTGTCTTTTTTTATAAGTGGTATTATGACGTGTCCCTCATAATAGTTCGTTCTATTTATTGCCGTTTCCAGCTCGTTTGACTCGTTAGTCGATTAGTCTCGCTGGTTTTATACCTCATCGTTTCATATTTCATTAACTTGTCGAACTCTTTTACTCCTACTTATAGCATTGATCATTGTCAGGCTATGAAAATAAAAATTCCATGCCTTTGTATTAATATATTATCGTTCATAAGATACTATATTATATAATTTCATGCTTTTTGCTGTAAAATTTTCAAATGAAAAGGATGCGTTATACATTTATCTAAAAGAGTCTGTCATAGTTTTTATGTTTAAAAGGTGCGATCTCGAATTATCACCTCTAGATAGATGCACACAATAAAAGCAAGCTCCGCCCATTAAACGGTCTGCAGCATTTTATTTTCACTGATTATTTATAAATTATTACAGACTTATTTACAAGAATATCTGTTAATTCTTCGGTCGTTAATCATATAAGTTACAAATAGCTTTTTGTGTACGTTCATGCATATATATATATATATATATATACATATATATATATATATATATACATATATATATATATGAGACGTTCTGTCAGTCTCAATTTCATAAGAAAAATGCATAATGATATTTCTGAATTAAAACAATCTTTACCAAAGAATCACATTGAAATAAAGCCACGGGACACATTAGGTATAAAAATAAAAAAAATAATTACGCATTAAGCAATAAAAATCAAAGCAAATAGCGAATCTAAAAATGACGACTCAATGAAGAAAATAATGTTTGGAATATGAATATAAAAATAAAAAATCGTTTGCTCCCAACATCATTTTTTCTTTGATCAAAGTCCATCGAAGTCCATTTTATTTATTTTTATCTGTCGTTTCTTGTAACTACATAAAATCAGTGACACGTGTCTTACACTGACCATACTTTTATGGCATCGCTTGTGGCCGCGTTTGACAGTTATTTCTGTTTAAAGACAAAACGAATCCGCTTCTAATATTTATTGCATAGGGGAAACACACACACAAACACACATATATGTATATATTTCTATTTATATAAATGATCAATACGAATATATTAAAAAAAAACAGCTACAACCAACCAACATTTCTGTTCAGCAACATAATCTACTTAGGAACTATGACAAGGTATTTGAACATATCAATAATGACGGTAACTATCTATACTGAACTTGCAGTGCTACAAGGCGGGCCTTGAGGCATGGCCAGGTAAACAAAAAATAAACATCTAAGAAGCAAGCAACGCTCATGTATGATCGTGTACATATACATATATACATACATAGATACATACATACCCCCTACACACACACACACACACACACACACACATATATATATATATATATATATATATATATATATATATATATATATATATACACTATGTAAGCAAAAACAAGACTTGAAATCAAGGCGTTGGTGGCAACAAAAAGTGTATTTAAATTTACGTTGAAATTGTTTCCATGTCCAGTTCGACAATTTCAAGTATTATGTCGTTTGAAAATCTTCAAAACCAGCATTTCTTCAAACTTTATGCATAAGCACACTTTTGGTAATGGAGCATTTTTTGAAGAAAAGGAAAGAAGTGGAAACTTTCTAGTTAGGGTATCCCTTCCTTCCTTCGAACTTCAAAACGATACTGATCTTGTTTACATCCGTCGCTTCTGTCGAATGTTTAAAACACACACGCAAACATACATACATACATACATTTATATATTGGTAACTAAACATTTTCGACCCAAGCCGATTAAAAAGCTTGCCCTATCTCTGAATACCCTCTATGTATTATTTACCTACGATTAGTAAGTGCTTGGGATTTTCCAAATAAAACATGGCGACTTTTACACCTGGTGAGAGTAAAGGTTACATCGATCAATTGTACAGATAACACTCAATATGAATACAATTATCAGTTTAATCTAAATAATACAACCACTTGTATGTTCAAATCTTAAATGTTCATGTTTATATGCATGTCTCTTGGGATACAACGTACATCGACACAACTCAAACTCTCAATCACAATCATAGACTCATAGATATGTAAACACATAGAAATATTTGTAACATTAACTATACGTGTTTTTAGGACGACGGGTTAACCAGAAGTAGCCTGCGAATTTTGCATTAGTGAAGAGGTCCCCATTTTCCTTAATGGTTTACTTCTACTTGTGCAGCTCCATTGCGCAAATACAGCATCCGTACCGTAGACAACTCTGGTGAGAGTTGCTGTTGAATAGCTTACCTTCTATTCAATGTTTTCTTCATAGTCTTAATTTCCTGTCCAATCCTATATAATGTGTTTTTTCTTCTTTTGTCACATCAGTTTCTTAGCAATATTCTTTTACGAATAGTGTCATAACATCTGCTATATGTCTTCCTGGATGCTGCTGCTTTTATATCTCTATCGAAATTCTCAGGAGCATCGAGCGGCATCTAAGTGTTGCGACCTTTGAATCTGGCGCAAATTTTGAGTCGTACAAAATCGACTAACAGAAAAAAAAAGAAACACTTTCACTTCTAAAATGATAGATTATATACAAATTTAAAAAAATATATTTCGCGCACAGGTTATGTAAACAGAAGCACACAAACACAGATATGTGGAAGCGTGCGTCTGTATATACTTTGTTTTGAAGTTCTACATGGGCTATACAAAACTTACAAAAACTTATCAAACAATTCCCAAATTGTATTTTTCATATATGTAAAACAGACAAACACACGCATATATAAATATATGCACATATATATATATATATATATATATATATATATATATATATATATATATATATACATATATGCACATTTTAGTATATATAAATATATATACATACGCATATATTTATTTTTAATATATATATATATATATATATATATATATATATATATATATATATATATATATGAAAAATAATGATATGGGTATATAAATTTATATATACTAAACTTTGTGTACTATGTCAGATATGTGGATTTATATATCCCTTTCACGCATTGGGGGGTGTTTAATCCTCAACGCGTACATCAAACGTTACGTGAGTAGGTGGCTTTCCGGTATATATCTAAAAAAAGACTTACTGGAAATGTAATTCTAAATAATTTAATTATCTAGATAAATAAATCATAGCTTTACTTATGTTTTCTGTCCAAATAGTTTCGTCCGTCTATACATGTGTATGTAATAAATATTCTTGTGTTTACATGTATTCGTATATGTGCATATATATATATATATATACATATATATATATAAATATATATATATATACACGTTTATGTTGCGCGTGTATGTATATGGTTATGTATGTAGATATAAGCGTGTGGGTGTAAGTACGTGTATAAATATATATAGATGTGTATTTCGTGGATATGTATTCATGCTTGGTGTAAATAATATGGATATGTATGTTTAGATATATATGCATGTGTTTATATTTATGTATATATGTACACAGATGTATGCGAGTCTATATGTTTATGCATGTATATACTGTATTATTACATCTTATATTTTTGGTTTTCTTACATTTTCATATTTCATATTTTTGCGTGTATGTGTAAGAAAATATACAAAATGTGTGCACCCACTCATGTGCATCTCTGTGTGTGTATACTTCCGAAATATGCGTGTGTGAAAATCAGAAATATCATTTTGTCCATACTGCGTGACCGTTTGAAATTGCGGACCACTGAAAGTTCGATCGTTGGTTATAGGCGCCATACTGTTTGACTTCTTAAGTAATTTATAAGGCTACACGGGAGAGTAGATACTTAATTTTAAAGTTATAAAAAGAATAAAAATAAAAGTTGTCTCTACCGAAGTTAAGTTGAGAAAAAATAAAACCTGTGAAAAATGGATTGATCAGCGATGCTTATCCTCCGCAAGACCAAGCCCACCGCTTTTGTTAGTGATATAAGAAAATATTTGTTGTATCTTGAGTTGCATTTTTCGGGGGGGGATTCTTGACCTGAATATGTAATCTCCCCAATAACGAGTGATTACAGAAACATGTATGCACATATGTGGCCATCGATGCTTGTATAAATAAATTAAATATACCTGCTCTATTAAATCATTGAGTACTGTTTGGTAGAAACATGTTGTTTCAATGGATGTACTTCTAGGAAACTAAACTCTCTCTCTCTCTCTCTCATATATATATATATATATATATATATATATATATATATATATATATATATATATATATATATATTACAATTTTCGATACGAATACGTTTTGATTTAACCATTCTTAGATATTTCACTCTTCAATCGAACACCCTTTCACGTGAAATTTTTCATTTTTTTCCGCATTCCTTTTCTTAACTATTTTTTTCAAATTTAGTAAGTACGCCGTTTCATTAAATACTTTATATGCAAAATATTATTCCACATTTAGCTAATTTTTCCCTTGTGATGAAAAGAAAAGTATTTTTTTCGAAACTGCGCGGATTAAAGGCAACCGGTTTTTATGTTTCCTTTTTGGAAATTAAATGTTTTAACTCTTGTTAACGTACTTTTTTACATCTTTTATTAACTCTTGCTTCTGTTATATGCTCCGTTTCCTTTTTAGTGTTATTGAGTTGTTACCTCTGGTTAGGGTAACTTTATAAAATGTAACCTTTAATATTAATAATATGTTTTAAGTTAACTATTTTGGATTTTCTTTGTAAACTTAATTGTAATACTTTCTCATTTGAAGCTTCCGTTTGGGTGAGCTTTTTTATATTCTCTATATATGTTCGAAAACAAAGACAGTCCCCGTTCTGCGAAAAATATCCCTTTTTCTCAGCCAGAATATATCCATACATTTGTTCAAGCAGTGAACATTTTCCTAAAAAATATAAGTTGCAAAGCTAATCACCATAATTTTAACAATATTAACAACTTAAAAGCGACTATTTCTGATTAAACTCAACTGCACTCAAAACTCTTTATGAACTCTACAAGAGAAGAAAAGAAATTACGGCCAAAATGTACCCCACCACAAATATAATCCTTACCTAGACGGGTTTGAGAATCTAATGATAAAATTAGTCAAAACTATTAAATCTCAAAAAAGAAAAAGTATATTTTAATCCAGTCTACCTCCCCAAAATCAACACCTTTGCTGGGAAAGTAAACAATGATAAACATATATTCGTCGTTGTTTACAATACCAAAAATGTCTATAATCTTGACTATCCTACATATAAAATCTCATCTATAATGAGCTAAATATAGCTTACAATATAATACCTCGTAGCACATTATATTCTATAAGTTCTGGGGCAGAATTTTTACTTACTTTAATACACATACATAACTTCACTAAAATACTCTCTCCGGGTTCTCCTAGATTCATCCTCAAGCACCAGAAATGTAACTTTTATGCATACTCATCCATCAGATTGATCTGCCAATCTAACTCTGACAAAGGCTCGGTGCGCAAGAATAGTCTTGATAGATTCCATTAAGGAAAAGGTTTACTTTCCTCTTTAACAAACTTCAGATTATGTAATTACTTTGTTTCCTTAAAATATGAACACACCCTTAACTTCATAACTTTTGACATCAATACCTATTATCAATCAACTTCTCCGATTCTCTTAAATAAGGCTCTTATCTTCGCTAAAATGTTCTGCGTGAACTAACCTAGATATTAAAATATGTTTTCTTGCCAGAGAAGTTCTGATACAATTTAACAATAAATGTTAAACCAGAAAAACACCTCCAATATTTTTCATATTTTAATAGGCTTCTGACTCTGCAGAAGTAAAATATTATGTAGTGCCTTTCTTACTAAAAGAACGTAAATACCAATGTAAACATATCAAGGGACCTTTATTGAGCCGACGCCTTATTCACCAGAACAGGAAGGCCAAGAAAGTACAACAAAACAATAAAACAGTTATATAATTTTAATAACTTTCGCCTTTCTATAATTATCGAACCAAACAAAATAACTTCACATATTTTAGAAGTAACACTAAGCGTTTACACTGAGACATATAACCCCTACCATAAACCCAACGTTACAACTGTATATGTTCATAAGTCCTCAAACCATCCCAATTACATTATAAAATCGGTAGTACCATCCGTCTCGAGAAAAATATCTATTCCTTTCTTTCACCCGACCAAAAAAATTTAATCAAAATGCTACCTTCTTAAACAATGCCTTAAGCGATTCAGAATAAAATGAAAATATTAAGTACAACAATTATACCTCCCCTGTTAGATGCGTTATATCCGTAATAAAACACAATATGACTCGATAAAACCGGTTCAAATAACAAGATCCACCGCTATCAATAACTATGAACCACACAACAAATATAATCCGAAGCAACATACTAATCGTAACCCGTGAAACCACAGCAGGAGAAACAATTTTAGTTCAATCTTCTCTTAAGTGCAAATGTACAAACCTATAAACCTAAAAAATGTTTAATATTGTACAAAACTCTGTCAAGTACCCACAGTGGTATATTTCTATTTTTAATATAAACTCAATAAAGATTATTTTTAAACTATGCTTAATTTAGTAAAAATGATCTTAACACCTTATAAGAAGACATAAAATCAGCCTAATTAAACCCCGAAATAAATACACTTGTAATAACACACACATTTGCCAAATCAATAATGATTGCATCCATAGAAATGTCATATATTCATGCACGATTACAGAGCTCCGCCGTAACCCTACCATAATAGATAGTAATATTCTGTAGTTTAGTCCCATTCCTTTCCATCAACATCTGATAGAATCACTGATTCAATAAACCAATTAAGTAACCCTTTTATCAAAAGTCCTACAACTGGTAATAATAATAACAACAATATTTCTCTTAACAAGCATCCTAACACTTATATAATACATGGCCCCCTCAAAACACTATTCTGACGCCTCTCGCCCCGACTATTGACCATTACAATGAATAAAATTGAAACTGTCTCTCCATATTAAATACCAGTATAAATCAACAAATTAATATAAGGACCCGAACACTTAGTAAAACACATCCGTATATCGGCGCTACTTCAAATTTTATAAATACAAGAATATCTGCCAACACATCTTTTATCAACCAAAATTCTCCTAATAACCAAGGAACTTCTTTAACTACTTTAATTAAAAACTTTAATTCTAACACAACATACTTCCCATATGGACTATATTAAAAGGTTAATTCTCACCCTCCAGGCTCTATCTTATGTCACCTCTGCATAACCGAACCTATAACAATATTTACTCACCGCGAAAACAGCAATGCAATAAACTCTAAAAACACAGTTTTCCCAATATTGCCAGCATAAGAACAACTTTAAATATTGAAAATATCAAATTGCATAGCTCTAACATAACTCCTTAGATATGTAATTCCTCAAAGTTTAAAAACATTTGTTTTACATTAATTATTCCTGAAAGGATGAAACACAATGTATATAGGTATTTAATAATTATAATCTCTTCTCTCTATCTCTTCTTCTATCTATCTATCTATCTTCTTCTTCTTCTATCTATTCTTCTATCTTCTTCTATCTATCTTCTATTCTTCTATATATATATATATATATATATATATATATATATATATATATATATATATATAAATAAAATGAACTCATTTTTTCCAGTCGGATTTTGACCTTAATAGGATTAAAAATCAAGATATTTCATGCAAATATAATATGCACAAACGGCAGAACAATATCTGAGGTGTGTTATAGGCTTATTATTTCTCAAATTTCTCGATAATCTTAAATTTCTATACTTTTTCTGCTGAGAAGTCACGGCCAAAATCGGTTAAGATCAATGGAAGTGGTAAAATATTTTCTCTCTAATAAATTCCTCCTCCCCCTGCCACCACTTAACACCGTTTGGGGATCGTTCACAAGGAACCATTGAGAAGAGAACACCGGTTTGGCTTCGTAGTTCTTTCATGTGAAGTTATTTAAAATCACTAAACTAAGCTGCAGTGCTCTGTGGCGTAGTGGTTAGCGTGCTGGGCAATTCACATTATATTTTCACGTTCGCGCCGACCTACCGTAGTCGTTTTTTTTTTTCCTAAACAACTGGAATGGACTTTTCTTGGTGGCCGAACTGTTAACGTTGCAGATGTTTTTTTTTTCTCACACTTTATTTTCCTACTTTTACTCATGACTCCGGGTTTTATCCTTCCTACTTACCTACCATAACATTTTTAACCCTCCCCGTCCCGGAAACAAACACTCGGGCAACGCCGGGTACCCCCGCTAGTAAAATATATGTATATATATATATATATATATATATATATATATATATATATATATATATATATATATATATATATATATATATATATATATATATATAGTAATTTATAAAATATATAAACTTTATAAATTACTAACTAGTTCTACCTACGTATTGAGCACTTTTGAAGTAAACACTTAAAGTTTACGCATAAATCTATACTTTCGTATATTAAATTTATGTGAGTAAATGAAGTAGTTATATATATATATATATATATATATATATATATATATATATATATATATATATATATATATATATATATATATATATATATATAAATTCCTTGGTCAAGATTGTACGGGACAGCTAGCTATGATTAGAAGTGAATTGCTTGAGACTTTTCATCATTAATCCTCGTTTTATGATTCTAAACTTTTTAGCAGGGTGCTTGGAAGAAGATAAAAATAAATAAGCGAAAATACTCGCTGTTCTTATTTAGATTCACATTATTATTTGTTATCTGTCAAATCAATTAAACCGTTATATCTCAAAGATGTCTCTCTGTTTCGTTCATTATTCGATCAAGCAAAGCAGGAAACACGAAAATCATGAAAAAAAGGACAAACAAACGATAATGACGTTTTGTCTAAAGCCAGTTTCTTTGATTTTGACATTTTCTAAGATTTTTTTTTATGTTTGAAATGCTTATTATCATTTTGATATGAGTCGGAATTAAACTAATAGAGACTTGTTTGTTTTGACGGTTTGAAGTATATTCCTAAACTTTTTTAATATTAAATTTTATATAATATGCATGCACTATGGTTTAAATTCTAAAGTGTATTTCTCTTTGAGTAAACTCATATTTTATTTATATAATTTGTCTTATTTTTTTTTAGAATGTCTACTTCACAGTACGAACTATTAGTAAAACTTGCGGGGTATGCTCTCTATTACGGTTGTTGTGAAAATGAAACGGAAATTTAAATTTCGTACCGTTTTAATCATTTTTATTGTGCCTCCAAAACACGGAATTACTCGAAAGAATAAAATTCAACAGTCCTATATATAAATGGAAAACGAAAGATGATTTTTATTAAACTAAAATTTTATTAACAAAATCGAAATAATTTTTAACGAAAAAAGTCAATTTGGTACACCTTTTTGGTATTTTATTTTACATTAGTCCAGCTCACCGTTCATATTGGAAATATCGACGTTTGTAGGTATTCAGGTATGCTTACAACGAATAAACACCTATACCCTCGCATGTCAAAAACGATTTTCTGAATAGACACCACCAACCACCCTATGTTAAGAATGGCTTCCAAAATTGACCCCTCCCCAACCTTTTGGTCGACATACTCGAAAACTTATAAAAGTTGATATATATAATGTGGACGATCAGTTGGGTGTAATGTAAAAGTATACTGAAGTGAAAACGGAAAGAAATTTAAATTTCCATTCCATTTTTACAACAACTCTAAAACAACATACTCGACAAGTTTTACCAAGCTATTTAATTACGGAATTTTAAATTTAGCAATTTGTACATTAGGCCCCACCTATGTAAATATAAAAGTTTCATGTTATAAAATGTAAACATTGCCTGCAAAATGTCATTTTAAAAGTAAATATTACAATATGTTTACGGGCATTGTGCATTAATAATACGTAGATAAAAATTATATATTTCAGATTTAATAGTAGATGTACACTTATATATATAAATTAAATCACATGATTATTCAGCTCTTCTTTGAGAATGTAATGTAAAAGAAATCACGTAATAGATTTTTCAATATGGTTGCCATGTTGATATACCTAAAGTAGCCCGTAGTTTCGTAGTCGAAACCTGGCAAGTATTTATACTAGGCACCGCCAAAACTGGGGGGGCAGGTCAGTACTTTTTGACGGACCGTCTTTTTAAAAATCTACCAAAAATCAGGTAATTATCCGATCAATACGAAATTTTCAGCGATTATTAGGAGAAGAATGAACTTTATAACAGTGTACTTATTTTTCATAAACGATATTTATATATATATTTTTTTTTGCTTACAAAACCCCCCCTTGTTTTGAAGTGGGAACAAATATGCTTAAAATAATCATCTGAGACTGAAATCAACATATTGTGTTGTAAGGGACAGAATTATAGATTCAAAAAAAAAAAAAAAAAAAAATTGTTTGCATACCTTATTTTGACGTCTGAATATCAGAACTTCGATTGTGTTTAATTATCCCGCTTTTGAGTTTTGAAGTGTGAAATTCGGTGAATATGTTAAGTAAAATAATTAATTTAAGTTAAGCAAAACAAAAAAAAAAAATTTTTAATATTTATACGAAAAAAGCTATTTTAAAATTTTTGATAAATAAATTAACAATTTTTTTTTAGCGTGCCGAATAATGCATGACCATTATTAAACAGGGCATGCTTTGAATAATCGATACCAAAAAAAAAATTCGATAAATATTGTGCCCTTTGTGTTAAAAATAGCATATTTTTTTTTGATCCCGTTTGAAAACGTTTGCCGCCTTTAACTATGGTGGACCAAACGCGCTGAAATAATTTTTTTTTTATTCTGCTTTAAATTGCCCCCCCCCCATTTTGGGGAGTCTGGCCCCCACACACATACACATTAAAAACCAAACGCATACAAATGGTCACCCATCTGGTACTGGCCAGCCTCAGCTTAATAATACATTGACATTTTCGTCACTGAAAAATAAGTTTTTTTTGGCCTGGTTGGTCTTCCATAGTTTGCTTTTTATCAGACGAAAACGTAAACAGAGTCGATCTGAACTCTACGTCAACGCGAATATCTGGTTACCTATATGAATAAGTGGAATTATTTGAAATTCAGGTACTTATATTATAATATTTTTGCATATTCTCTTAGAAAATCATCCTAAATCTTAGTTAGACAATAAATAAATTAATTAATTATTTCAAAAACCCTTTTTTTTTAAATATTTAAGTACGTTTTTTGTGCAAGACAAAAAATGTCAATTGTTAACTTTTTGGGAAAATTTAACATTTAAAATTGAATTAAAAATAGTAGAAAAAGTTTTACATTATTCTGTTTTCTATATGATAAAATTCAGGGTTTTATCTTTCTGGAAAAAAAAGTTACTCAGAAATAATGGATTTTAATAAACGTAATTTCGTTTTAAAAAACAACAACAACTTGATTTTGCGGCCATTTTTGGCGGTGCCTAATTTATACACACGGACCATAACATTGATTATTATGTTATTATTTATTGTTATTTGATTAATATATATATATATATATATATATATATTTATATATATTTATATATATATATATATATATATATATATATATATATATATATATATATATATATAAATCTTTTACAGATTATAGCGACCAAACTAAATATATTGCCGCTTATTTTATTTTGTTTAGAGCTGAATTTAATTCATTATTGTTCACAAGTTTATGGAATTCTTGATTTTATGTTGCAATTAATTTTACTGTAATTGTATATATCATCACTTGACGTGTTGAAATCACGTACAGCGTAAATGGGGTACAATTTGATTGTTTATGAAGATAGCTAAACAGGAACTTGTTTACATAAGATTTGAAGACTACTCAACTGGGAAGCATGCCAGCAGAAGGGTGTTTTAAGGGCTAGCAGTTCTGGGAAAGAAGGATTGCTCATTGATTTTGCGTATACATTTAAGCACGGATACAGAGTGGGGATAATCATGCATAATGGTTAAAAATATGCGTTCAAAAACCTTCAGGGAAAACACATGAAAAATAGAAGTGGGCCAGTGTAATTTATTGAGGTCATGAAATTACTATATTTTGATATTTATAACTACATATATGTTACACCTTAATCTATTCCATCTTTTTATCTCACGTAATTTATAGTGTAAAATATGGGATTGTGTATCAGTTTAAATGCATTTAAAGAATTTCCATGTTTATTCGTGTGCGCGTAGAAAATTAAATGGCTTATTTTCTTTAATATGCTAGGAATAGAAAAGGAAATTGCAAAGTAGAAATTTTCCCATAAAAATATGATCTATTTAATATAATTAATTTTACTTTTATAGTTTATCTATAGAGAATTTCTTCAACTATTGCGGCCATGCTTTCTTTGTCGGTTTTTTTTGTTTTTTTTTTTGCGGGAATGATAAGAAAAATTAGTTCATGAGAAAAATTGCATTTTTAAAAATTGTTAACAGTATAATTTGAATACATTAATACATTTCCAATATTTTAAGCTTCCGTTATAAATATACACCAAGGTGGGGTTCTTGCTATATAAGCATAGTGTTAGTTCTAGGCTTAACAGATTGGAATAGAGAGTATAGTAAATATATAGTGTTTCTCATAAATTAAATTATGTATTGTACAAAATAATCCGTAATATTCGGAATAGTATTTTTATACTTGCACGGTACACTTATTTGCTTTATCACCGCTGCGAAAAACTTACAGATCTGTTCAAAGAAACAGATTGCGTATTTAAGCTTCCGCTGCTTATATATTACTTAGTATTTTCGTAACGCAAACTATCTACAATAAATAAAGTTATTTATTCAATAATGTTGGTTATTTAAACGCATGCGTATTTTTGATAATTATTTAAATACTGATAGTAGTGCCACTGTTATTATCATTATTATTATTATTATTATTATTATTATTATTATTATTATTATTATTATTAAAATGATGATGATGATGATGGTGATGATGATGGTGATGATGATGATGCTAACAACAACAATAATAACAACAACAATAATAATAATAATAATAATAATAATAATAATAATAATAATAATAATAAAGTAGTACTTGTAGGTATATTATCAGTATTCATAGATAGGTATTCCCCTCGGAGAGTTATGTTTAACCATTAAACGTTATTTTTTTTTATAATTAAGGGAAATTTAATATAATGTACAATAAGATAAACACATATAAAGTAAATAAAGTTTTTTTTTTTATTATATGTAAAAATACGAACACCATGAGACAGAATTGCCAGAAGTAAGCGAGAGCAGACACAACGATGAGAGAAAGGCTAAGGTGATCGTAAATTGTTTGCAGTTGGGCTATCAATCAATTATGACAGTAAACAAACACAAACATGTTTTCTGGCTGCGCACTATCTTTGCGAGACAGTTGTCTGTTATTGAAGAGTATTAATATCCACATATGTTTGATATATGTATTTGTATGTATATATTTATATGTCCGCATATATATATTTATACATACACACACATGTATATATATATATATGTGTGTGTGGGTGTGTGCGTGCGTGTATAAAGAGGGAGAGACAGAGAAGGAGTGTGTGCGAGTTAATCTAAAAATATAAGACAATTTCTGTAGAAAAGCCTTTATGAAAGAGCTCAATTCGGCACAAAGCATGTATACTGGTTGAAAGAAATACTACAAGATAAACTTGACGCCATCTCAATGTGGATTTATTTCAACCCAATAACGCGCCTTCTCAAAGAAGCTGGGATATTTAGATTCGCATATGATTTGCATAATGAAAACATTTATAACCAATGGCTTATTAGAAAAGTTAGCAAGAAAATAAAGAAAAAAATGTGAGGACGTGATAATATTGTTGTGAAATTAACTTAAGAAATATCC
Source organism: Euprymna scolopes (assembly GCF_053919585.1). Classification (NCBI taxonomy): domain Eukaryota; kingdom Metazoa; phylum Mollusca; class Cephalopoda; order Sepiida; family Sepiolidae; genus Euprymna; species Euprymna scolopes. The sequence goes on from NC_136485.1 coordinate 74,354,061, forward strand.
GGATAAATCCATGAAGGAAGGCACGGAACGTGAAATCCAGATTGGCCTGAGAAAGTGGAAGCGTGAGCGGCAGATAGTAAAACGTGGATGTGGAAATGAAGAGAGAGAGGAGTAAATGGGAGACAAAGGGAGTACCACAAATCGCTGTAAAATGTATAACTTCTGAGGACTTCACCGAACTGAAGTTTTGACAAAATAAGGTGAATAGCGTAAACTGCAGCATTGTTCATTTTTAACATTCGATAAAATGTAGATTTTGTTTATTATTTGTAAACAATTTAAACAATTTTATTATTTTTTATAATTTAGTATAATTTAGTATAATTTAATATAATTTAGTATAATTAAGTGTAATTTAGTATAATTTAGAGTAATTTAGTATAATTACTACCACTTTTTCTTATTTTGTTTTACTTCCCATACTTTTAAGAAAACGCTTGAGCGATGATTCAACATATTCCGGTTTCATATAAAAACAAAAGTTTCAGTTATAGTTCATTTCCTCTTTTTCTATCTCATCTTTCATACTCTCCATTCTGTTTGTCTTTAGCCTTTTCATCTTCTTCTTATTCTTCAATTTCTTTTCTTCTTCTTCTTCTTCTTCTTCTTCTTCTTCTTCTTCTTCTTATTATTATTATTATTATTATTTATTTTTTTATTTACTAGCTGCATATTACCGGCATTGCCCGGTCGGACCATATATCCTGGCGGGGGATTTAGTCACATACTATTGAATATACACCGAATATCCTAACTTCTTACGAAAATGTACATCGTTTTCGATTTAGGCAGGTATAAATCGGTTCCATCTTGATTTACGAAAGTAAAACACAACGTAACAGACGGAACATAAACTGAAAAAAAGTACTCCCATAGCTTAAATAAATGAGCTTACCGGTTTTAAACCTCACGACTGTCAGCTATTTATAACTGAAAATAAATTATATTTGAAATAAATTTAAGAAATACATTTTAAGTAATATTTCTAGATAAAACAGTAAAACCATTCTATTACAACAAGCAATTATTAAAATTGCGCTAATTATTACAATAACTTTGTCTTTACTGTAACATCCAAATTAAGTTATCATTGAATGTTGATTTCCATTTGAATACACAGGATAAATAGAAATCATGCTGAAAGTAAAGTCAATATAAACCGTTTTCAATATGAAAATTCATTTGCGAAACAATGCCCATTTTATACATGTTAATTCATTTTGAACAGATAAACAAACGTGCAACCATACACCTTTATTACATACAATATCCAAGCAAGCGAGCAAAGAGGGATGTACGGTCTACAAAGTTTTATAATGATTATGCTATAACTTTAACAATAGATTAAGTTAATGTTATCTGCTTCGCTTATATTCATTTAAGATCTTATTTACAGACGTACCTCGTCACCGTACTGTATATCCATACTCTATGGCTGACTGTGATAGCTTCCGTACATTTATATCTGATATACCTCTGCATTCCATGTTAAAAAGGATGTGTCTTCTATAGCATCAGACATGACCGAATGGTTAATTGTAAGCGTAGACCGACTCATACAATCCAAAAATTCAAACAAAAATCTAACAGCCAGCCATGTTTCTCCCCAGAATGTGCTGCTCCCATCGCACACGGAAATCGCTTTTTCCATAGCTACCAACGTAATAGATTTACTGAGACTAAAACTGATTTCAGGACTGCCAGCAATCACTGTAAAAGAGTAATAAAAATGTAAGAAAGCTAAATGCTCAGTCCGTTAAATCCAAAGTAGCTGAGCAGCGGTTTGGTTCCCACCAGTTTTGGCAAATAGCAAACAGGATCCTGAACAGGAACGTGCGTTCTATCCCAACCAACATCAATAGATCTGAGGGCATCTTGTCAGCATCGGTAAAAGCCAAACTATTTGCCAAGAACTTTGAGCTAATTCTACCCTATGCGACCAAGACGATCAACTCCCCGTATTTCTTTCTAAAGCAGAAAACATGCTAACAACTTACAGATATCTATTCGTGATATCGCCAAGCTAATCAAAAACCTTGATTCCAGTGAAGTAAGTGGCCCTGATGGCATTCCAATTATAGTGTTGACAAAGCTTCAACAAGAACTTGCCCCCATACTTACAAAACTGTTTAAGCGTTGTCTTAAGGAGAAGTGTTTCCCCCCCAAAAAGCCTCATCAGTATGCCCTGTATTTAAGAAATCAGGTTATAAGTTATCTCCCTCTCAGTACAGACCAATAAGTGTCCTGTGTATCATGAGTAAGTTGCTGGAATCCATATTAAATAAAGAGGTAGTCAACCACCTCAGCAGAAATACCCTTCTTAGTGACATGCAATATGGTTTCCGTTCTGCTAGATCCACAGCATATGTGTTAACGGTTATATCTCATAGGATTAGTGCATCTCTCGACAACGGCTTCCTTTCTAGGGCAATTGCTCTTGACATATCAAAGGCCGTCGATAAGGTATGGTATAAATGCCTACTTCACAAGATTTCCAGCTACGGTATACCGTGAAATGTTTTCTCACTTATTAAAACATTTCTCTCTGATAGGCTCATAAGAGTAATGGTTGATGAGCATAAATTAGACGCCCAGAGTATTAATTCTGGGGTCCCTCAAGGCTCCATTTTGGGTCAAACTCTCTACATCAATGATCTCCCAAAACATACGTAAATCATTCCTTGACATCTTTGCCGATGACACGACTATCTAGGACAACATATCAACTGCCGTAGACGAAAAAGTTCTGTCTCGTTCTCCCTCCTCTGATCTTGAGCGCGTGGTACAATGGGTAGAGATGGCTTGTTAATTTTAATTCATTTAAAATCAAGCTTCTATATTTACCCCATCAACGCTCTGATCCACATGTGGTATCAATTGAGATGAATGGCCCTCGTCTTGGGGAGGCTCCATGTTTGACAAGCTTCTGGGCTTGATCTTTACTCCTGATCTGAAATTAAACACGTAAATCAAATCTGTTGCCAAGGTCGCTTGAAAACAGTGGGGTCCTTCTACTGCTCCGGAAGATATCTCACTACTTATGCAATTCTATATCTATATATAAGCCAAGTACGTCCAAGGATGGAATACTGCTGCCACCTCTGGACCTGAGCTGCTAAAAACAGCTTATCCTTCTTCGATAGAGTAAAAAATAGACTTCGTAGCCTAGTGGGGAATGCCCTTTTGCCTTCTCTGCAACCTCTATCTCACAGAAGGGACGTTGCGATCCTATTGTTGTTTTATCGTTATTTTCATGGAAAGTGCTCATCTGAGCTCCAATCTCTGGTATCCCCTCGCCAATCTTTCACGAATATCACCCGTCTGGCTGAAACCACTGTTAGTAATTTTCTCAACTCTATACTACGATATTATCCTTGTAAAAAAAACATACGTAACTATACTTTTATTTTTGATTTATTATTTAAACATAGTTTTGTCTACAATGCAAGGCTTAATCTAAATGGGTTTTAAACGAATGAGAATTCAGGGAATATTGTTTAATTAGTAGTTAATGAACGCAGGTAACTTTGAATGCAAACTTAAAACAGAATTATGTCGCCTACAGTGTACTTACAACAACCGCGACAGAAACTTAATAATTTTAAGTGGGATGAATTTGTTTATTTATGAAGAGGACCAAAACAGCAATTTGTTTACATCCGATTTGAAGGTGTCCATGTTGTATTAAGCCCGGACGCATCCAGTTGAACAGTGTTCCAAAGGCGGGTAGTTCTGGAAAAGGAGTTCTTATCATGAAATCTGTGTCTACATTTAGGCGCGGATAGAGAGTGGGGAAAATCATGTATAGTGGCTTTTTAGCGAGTATAATAAATAAAATCGTAAATTATGCGAATATTCATTAATTTGGCTAATATTAAATGCAATCGTTTCAGAAAAACAAAACTCGAAAATCTAAATTGTCACAATAGCTTTCACTTTTTTTTAAATTACATTTTCACCCTAAACAAGGCACATTGCCACTTTCTTGTAAGGTGCTACTATCAGGGACATAAGCATCAGGGGTACTGTGTAGGAAGTTGGGCAGCAAGATGTCGGTTCACGTTGCACTTGAACTTCTGCATGTCAGTACATTCGGGGAAGAAGGGACCCGGAAGGGAATTCCAAAGTCTAGCTGTTCTGGGGAAGAAACTACTGGAGTAGAACGCTCTCTTGCATCTAGGGATCTCTACTGTGAAGGGGTGGGATTGTCGGGTTTGTCAGGGGTATTTACGTCGAGGGGGAACAAGTGCTTGCAGTTCGTCAGATCATTCACCGTTAAAGTACTTGTAGGACAGGAAGAGGGATACAGCATTTCGTCGATGAGACAGAGGCTGAAGATTAGGTGACAGTTCCGGACCTATCAGATTGGCGACTCTCTTTGAATCTTGTCTAGGAGCGAGAAACTAGTGGCAGATACACCAGCCCAAATATGACAGCAATACTCCATACATGGGCGAATGGTGGCCTTATAGAGGTATAGGATACTTTCAGGCGTTAATAGCTTTCTAGCACGGTAGAGATAACCCGCCTTCTTCGCAGCGTTTCCTGTGAACGTTAGGCTTAGGAGTTTAAAAGATGCACTTTCAGATAAAGAGTATTTGGCCATTGCTATTGGCGGTAGGGAATGTTTCTTGTAATTATTGAAGGAAACAATTTTTATCTTGGCAGCATTGCAGGTGACCATCCATTTTTGTCCCCATTCCACTACGGATCGGAGGTCTCACTCTAGTTTTTCTGCTATTTCTTTAGATAAACGTTCATTTGTTTTCCTGTCGTGCCTATTATAAAGCGTGGTGTCGTCAGCATACATACCCATCTCACAGACAATTTTATCAGGGAGGTCATTTATGAGTATTAGGAATAACAGAGGTCCAAGCACAGACAACTGAGGCACTCCCGCATTTATATCATATCGTTTAGATGTACGACCTTCAATGACAACCTGGCGATTTCTCTTATTTAAGAAGGATTTAATTATGTTATGTATTCTTCCAGTGATGCCGTATGATCTGATTTTCTTGAGAAGAACCTCATGACATACCCTGTCAAAAGCCTTAGATATATCTAGATCTACGGCTCTACCCTCTTCCGCTTTGTCCAGTGACTGGTATATACGTTCAGAGATTACAGTTATGAGTCTGCTGTGGAACGGCCTTGCTTAAATCCATATTGTTGGTCAGTCAGAATTTAGTATCTGTAAGATGATGGATTAGAGCTTGGTTAAAAATGATCCCAAGTATTTTGGCGAAAAGTGGTAGGAGGCTAATGAGGTGATTAGTTACTGGGTCAGTTTTCTCGCCAGAATTCTTGAAAACAGACACTACGGAAGAAGTTTTCCAGCAGGCAGGAAAGCAAGATTCATTACGGCATTTGTTGTCAGGTTTGGAGAGAACTGGAGCAACTTCGACGACGCATTTGTTAATAGCACAGCCGGGATAAGATCAGGTCTACATGCTTTTGCAGTTTCAAGTTTTCTTATGATAGCATACACCTTAGAAGGGCCGATTTTCTCATCGTCTAGTGTGGCGTCTGTCTGTAAAGGAAAGTCATGGATGGGGGTGGTTAGCAGAGTTCAGTGTGGTGTTAGAGGCAAACCGTCTGGCTAGCATGTTAGCCTTCTCAGTTGCTGAGCAAACAACCTCATGATTGTTGGATAGTGAGTAAATTGTTGATTGGTCCATTATTTACTACACTATTGTAGAATTTCCAGAAGTCTGGGGTTCCTAATTTCTGTGCTTCGATGCTTTTTTGGGTGGTTTCAGTAAATTCTATCTTAGCTATCGTTATTTCTCTCTTTCAGTTATTTTCTGTTTGAACTGGACTTATGTCGGTTAAATTTGTGGTACGCATGCTTCCTGTGCGCTATGGCGCCTGCACAAGTTAAAGTAAACCATTGGGGAGAGTGGGCTTTGCTATCGGTTTTGCGTGTGGGGACATGTGCTTCAATAACCGCTTTGAACCATTCAGTGGTCTCATTTGCGCAAGGTTTAGCAGGAAGTGGAAATATATTTTGCCATGGAGCGTCCCTGATGAGGTCCATGATGGCTTCCCAGTCAGACTTTTATAATATCTCGTTGTTTTGAGCAGTGGCTCTTCAGTTTTGGCTTTAGAGTTTAGGGCGATTTCAACCATTACCACTGCATGATCGAGTTCCCAAGGGGACTGTGGGCATTCGTTGCACAGTAATCGGGAACTGTGGTCAGAAACAGATCTTGAAATTTAAGCATGTTGTTCTTGCTGGTCTGGAAACGTGTTGGAAACGTAACCATCTGTGATGGGTATGAGATATAGACACGTAACGTGTTGTGGTAACAGCTGCGTCTGTGTAAGTAGAAAATCTAAGCCAGTTGGTGTGGTGGGCATAGAAGTCACCAAATACATGCACTTGTGCGCTAGTGTCAATGAAAAGTGCTGCATATATGCTGTCAGTAACTCTGTTTATTAGGGTAAAATCCTGGGTCGAGGGAGAGCGGTAGAGAAAATAAAAGTAGCTAATGTTGTATTGCATGTTTAGTCTAAAGCATATAAAGGCTTTCTCGTCCTATTCTAATTTAGTTTCTCTAGTCAAGGGGAGGATGTTTCGAATGTAGACTCCAAGCCCATCAATATGTCTGTCAGAGTCCTTACGGCAGAGTGGGAGGTATCCAGGCATGTTAAAGTAGTTATAGGGGATGGAGGAGTGTAGGTTAGTCTCATTTAGTTCTAAGATATCCGCTGTGTTTGTTAGGAGAAATGCTTCAACATCATTTAAATTAGTTCTATGCCCACGGATGTTCGTAAATGCGAGCCTCAAGGGAAAAGGCAGGTTTTTTTTGTTTAAGTTTTGGCCTGGTTTTAGCGTAATATTTGAATGCACTGTCATTATTATTTTTAAGAGTTTCTGTTTAGGTAAGGGGTGCTGAGCAAGCGGTTATAAAGAATACCATACGTGCATCATCAGCTGTTCCTTTATCTACTAGGGTTGTGACCTCAGGATAGCCCACTGGGGATGAGTGCAGAGTCCCATTCTATGCGCGACATAGCACTACAAACATCCTGATATTATACAACTGTTGATGGAGCAGTCACTCTAAGCGCTACTAAAGAGTTAGGGCACCTATACTACTAGTCGGGAACAGCAGACAGGAACTGTCTATCCGGTACAGTCAACCCATCAGATGATGGTCAAGACACTCTGCTTGCACTGGCATTACGGTATTCAAGCAATTCCAAGTACCAAGTTTAAGGGTTGTGATGTGTCGGAAGTGGGGAAAATGGCATTAATTGCCCTAGTCAGGAAACAAGATCGACCACCGAGTGTTTCTGTCGACTACTAGTGGTTCGACCTCTACGCCTGGCTAATAGACAAAGGAGTTTGGAAGTTGGGCGTTAAACAGTGCCTATCTTTTCCTTAAGCAGTTTAGGTTTGCAGACCGGTAATTTGTTTGAGTCACCAGTTCTAGGAAGGTTGTCATTCAAGACTGGAGAGGCTTTCCTCCCCTTAATATAGCTTCAGAGTTTTCCGTCTCCTAGATGGATGAGTGGGAAGATCTGCGGATCCATGAGTACCGAGAGGGGTTGCCCCGCGCCTGGGTACTAATCCAGGTATTTATGCGACCCCGCGAGGGTGGGCATTGTTGTTACTGGGTTAAGTTATAAAGGCTACATACCTACTGAGATATTATACTCCTCAAAGTGATTACGGGGCATCGCTATTTCATTGTTTGTTACTGGAGGAGGGGGTGAGCAAAAGTTTATGCAGTGGAAGCAGCTATATTTGCAAACAGGTATGTTGGAAGGAGTTAATATGGCTTAATGTTTTTCCTTTAAATTTATAATCGAGAAAATAAGTAAACAATAAACGTAAAATAATATTTTCTTCATTTTTTATGTTGGCTTAGAAATAGGATAATGCGTTACAGAATGCCTTGATATTACGAATTAACTAAAAAGTGTTGTACAAGCTAGAAAAGTCTTGACCTGCCTTGATAGGGTTCAAAATAGACTTTGTGGCCTGGTGGGAGATGTCCTTTCTCTTCGCTGCAACCTCTATCTCACAAAAGAGATGTTGCGAGTTTGTCTCTGCTTTATCTTTATTTTCATGGAAAGTGTTCAACTGAGCTTCAATCTATGGTCCCCCATCGCCAAACTTTCACAAGAAACACTAGACTAGCTGAAAACATTATCAATAATTTCCCCCACTCTTTATCTGTGCCTAAATCTAAACATATATTCCATGATCAAAGCTTCTTTCTTAGAACTGCACGCCTGAGGAATTGTCTTCCGTTTTCCTGCTTTCCAGCTGTCTATAATATGGTTGTCTTCAAGTCCAACGTGAACAACTTTCTGATGAGCCGTTCCACTTAAGTTAACAAATTTACCGAACTTCTATTACTATCGATTACGATATTGTCCTTTTGACTACTCTACACTCTTTAACCCTTATCCTTGAGTGGCCGATCGGCCTTGATAAGTGGTTACGCCTATGTAAAAAAAATAAATAAAAAAAAAGCTCTGGATATTTTAGATGGCAGAAGGGTTATGTGTATTCAATAGATACAAGTAACGTCATTTTTGATAAGTACAATACAGTACAGGTCGAAGTAAATTATACGTATGGCGTCTACACTATATATAATACAGTAAATAGATATATGGGGAGATTTCCACTAGATGCGAATGTATGTTTTTTTGTGTTAAGTGTGTTTCCATTTCTAATAAGGATATCTTCAGCTTTCGTTCATAAATCAGGAAATTGTATTTTGCGTTACAGAGTATCGGTTCAGTTTTTGTATTTAACATTGTAATTCTGAGGGAGAGACAGCTATTGCCATGTAATATAGATAGCTGTAAATCTAAGTACAGCCCGTAGTTAGAAAGTATCTACCTGGTAAAGAACAAACTAGTGTATGTCTTATGATCACTAAACATCTATTCATTTCTCCCTCTGACTTCCAATCGGTCAGCATGCAAAGGTTGAGGGCTGAAAGCTGAGGACCCCCATCCAAGTCGTGAGTAATGTATGCGTGTTAGTGGCAGCTTGGAGAGTAGGTCAGATTGTTAGTTTACAGGAGGGTGTATAAATTACAGAATACGGGAGAATTACTTATTAGAATTTTGAGTGTCAAGTAAAGTTTTGTTAGAAGAAGAAAAACACATTTTTTTAAAGATTTAATTTAATATGCAAATCAGACATAGGCTCGTCTAGGAGGTAAAGTATATGTATTGGATATACATAGAATCCAGCAGGGGTTTGTACCGTAATGAGAGAAAAACTATTGGTGTATGGTGAGTCGGGATTCATAGTAAAATACAGTCAGTTTGGTACGGCTCAGTAAAAGTCATAGCGACGTAGCTATGGTCACTGCGTGTAAGTTACAAATATAATTGACAGTAACACAATGTTCAACGATTTGATATAGCTAGCAGGGAAGCAACATTTCAATACAAGCGAGCTTATAATAATAGATATAATGTATACTACTTAAATAAAGTCCTAGCTTCCTATAGTGGAGAAAATAATTCTTGGTTTGTGGAACATTCTGGAATTTTGCCATGCCATTTTATCGCTAGTTTACTTTAATATATCATGGGTGCGCAGTGGTTTGCCCCTTTTTAGTGGGGGTACAACTTTACTCTTTTCTTTAGTGACCTTTGCATACAAACTTAATTTATCCTAGTATATATTAAATAAACCACTATTATTCCAAAGGAAATGTTTCAAACTTATTTTTCGTAAAGATAGGAATAAAACTCAGCATTGCGATATATATATGCACGTGAAAAATTTTCAAATATTTTTTACTGGTATTTTTGTTCCTTAATCTCATTCATCCGGAGGAAGTCTCGAAATAAAGACGAAGCGTTGATGAACACATAATACGGTTTGTTCCTTTTTATTTCTCTATTTTTTCGGTATACTATTTCCATTAATTTCATCACACACACACACACACACACACACACACACACACACACACATATATATATATATATATATATATATATATATATATATATATATATATATATATATATATATAGGGTGGGCCATAAGTCGCGCACCAAAGGATTTGAAATAATTCTGATAGCAATAAACGTTATTTATCAAAACCAAACTTAACCAATAAACTGAAGAACACGTTGTACACGCTGTTACAATCATAAAGATGTATCTTACACCCAAATAAAAAGGAAATATATTTTGCCCCGCATATTTTACAGTTTAACATCACTTAATTTTCGGTGCGTGACTAATGTTGCATCCTGTATAATACGATGAAAATATCATATTTGCATAAATATTTTTCTGGGTTTGTTTGTGCAAATTATCTGCACGTATGCCTGTACGGATAGATGTATTAATTGTTTCCATTAACGTTTCGAACACTGTCTTTTTTTTTGTTAACCTGTGATTATTTTGTACTTAATTTCTCCTTCGCGGAATACTGAATTTAAGCAATCATTTTCACAGTCGACGTCTCACATATCCAAGTTAATCCTGTCTGCGACATTTTCTATTTTACCCTGACACAAATCTAGACATGGTATTTTGTTTGATTTACACGGTAAACAAAAAGATGGATGACTGACTTACAAAGCCTCTGAAATGAATCTTTCTTTCCGCACGTTCGTTTCTGTTATTCTAAGGCAAACGCATTAAAATAATAATAGGGGATACATTTCCGATGATGAATATAATAACATTTTTGCTTGGCTCGTGTGGACAAAGGATTTAGAACGATGACCTTCTAAACTTTTCCAATAATGTTAACATTCCTAAGGCTGAGTTAAGTAGGAATTCACTTTTTATATGAATTTCTTGCCAACGGTCATGGTGTCAACATTGGGTTTTTAAAGCCAATCGGATAGAATAACAGTTTTCAAAACCCCGGGGAGGACGTTGTCTCAGATGAGACAGTGTCTGTATATATTGTCTGGTTTAATTATCTTTGGATTCTAATCATGTCGTTCAGAATCAAGGTAAATAATTGGTATCTCGCTGACAGTTTACGTTTTAGATCAAGAGATCAGTGATATGACATTGGTAAAAAGATTTCTTTCGACGCGTTTCCCTGACAACCGGTAGTTGCAAATCAAAGTTATTGAAAAAAGAAAAAAAACGGAGCGTATACCTTTAGTAACTTTCTATTTTGCGTTATTCTTCATACTAGCAAGACCCGGTAATTGGCGTTGCCCGGCGGAAGCATGCCCCTTCCCCTCCCTCCACCGTAAAAAAGTTTAAATACAGATGTTGTTGGTATTACCCAAATCCAAACCTCCAACGTCTCATGGTAAGAAATGCTCTCAGAATAGAAACCCACATCCTACTCCTGTTAATAACGGTTTTCGTAACAAGCACCTTTGTTTCTGGGAAGCGGGTTGTCAAAATATCTGTCCTAAATTTTATTTTATAATCGTTGTAAATGTTGGGTACTGATGTAAATTATGTTACCGTGCTGAAATAATAATGTTAATATTTTAAAATAATTCTGAACATGCTGGCGGAGGGGGTTTCGTAAGTAACCTGTTCTTCAACCCAAATTTTAATAATCAGATGATTACATGTTCAATAATAAGGTTATTATTTTTCCTGTATAATTTTTGTGAAGCATTTACAATATAGACATATTGTTCATGTCGAAATGTAGATACCACTTACATTTACATATATATATATATATATATATATATATATATATATATATATATATATATATATATATATACCCATTGAGAATGTGAGAGAATATATAATTATACATATATCCATTGAGAATGTGAGAGCATATATAACTATTCTTATAGTAAGATTACATCGCAGATTACAAAAGCCATGGAAGCCAACAAACCTGAAATCTAAGACTCAAATTTCGCCTTCATTTGGGTCATCAGATAGATACACCTTAACTTGGGATTCAAAACTCGAGCACTCTGGCAATTGAGAACACCAGCTTTAAGTAAAGTCGATGTCTCACAAATAGGAATTTTATACTCGCTAAAGGTGTAATTACGACAGGCTTACCTAGCGAGCAATACATAATAGAACGTTAAGAATGTGAAAGAATATATTATTATTTCATCAGCAAAACAACTGAACACAGCAGCTCGGGATGATCACATCCCTTGTTCGAGCCGAAGTAGGTTCATTCCATCATGGGATTTCGCCGCAGTTTGCTTGGTCTGTGTTAGTTCATAGATATTCTTATATGTAGCGCTTTTTCTCAGTTGGCAGAAAGTTCGCCTCGTATGCAAGAGGTTCGGGCTTCGAACTCTGAGTTCGGATGTCTAACACATGAGTCAAAATGAGGGCGAAACTCGAGCTTTGCACTTTCTGTTTGTTAGTTGACATGGCTCCCGTGAGCTGCGATGTTTTCTGGGTGTGGAAATAATATATATATCTCCTTCTCTCTCTCTCTCTCTCTATATATATATATATATATGTATATATATATATATGTATATATATATATATATATATATATATATATATATTTATATATTAGGTTAAAAAGAACGTTTTTGCGAATTTTTTAATTTTAATTTCAAATGAAGCATTTTCAATAATTTTGATATGATACCTTAACTCTATATATCGTATCGGAACGTAAGTATACAAAATAAAAAAAAAACACAATTTGCACAATATTATTATTTTAATTCAAGCTAGGTTCTAAAGCTAATATATCTGTTTGTGATATCAACGGAACTTTCTGCCCAGGAGCAACTTCCTAATGTAGAACACAATGGTTGGTTAAGTAATTTCGTGACCGCGACGAGAGTCTTTAAAATGATGAGTCGTATGGTCGGCCATCGAATGCTGATAACAATATTAACAATATCAATCGAAGCCAATTCAGACACAACTGTTCAGGATTTGCTTCTAAATTAGACGCAGCGTATTCAACGATTTCCAACAACTTGAAAGTAATTAGGAAAACAAAAAAAAAATGAATGGTCGCCTCAGGAAATGAACGACAATCAAAAGAAACGCCGTTATGAAGTGTCATATTCTCTAGCATTGCACAACAGGAACGGCCAGGTTGTGACTTGCGATGAAAAGTGGGGTCTTTATGAAAACCAGTGACGGACAGGATTAAAAGAGCTCAGTGCAAAATTCTGTAGTGGTTCTCTTATTATGGGAAAAGCTGTTTAATTTCTGTTAAGTATTGTTACATTATGTTTAACTAAGATGGCGGCGTAGTTCAGATCAGATCTTTACTATAATTGACAGTAACCAAAATGGCGACCAAGAATAAAATGCGACCCGTGACGTATTTAGCGGCGAACTGATTGAATCCGGAATTCGACAATTTTTATACTAACTTTTGAAAGTTTTCATTGGTTGTTTGCACAGCAGATGTTATAAAAGTAATTGGCGAATCTACTGGTCTCATACCCGCAAATAGTAGTCTATTTTGGGGATGTGTCTCTTAGCGGCTTCGGCTGCAGGGAGACAGGGTAGAAGTACTCGTCAAGGATCCGTTCTTGACACTGAGCCGGACAGGTGAGGGGCCGGGAACCGGCCCAGCATCTGTCGGTCTGAGGTGCATCGCCTGAGTAATACCTAGGAGGTCCACCCTCCCAGGCCTTGCGGCTGGGCTTTCCGGTGGAGTAAGTTCATTGCTTACTGCCTGAGGCGCCCTTACCGGGGAATGCCGACGGGGTTACTCGGGCAATTTTTATAATTGCAGTAGTGCCCCTCCTTTAGGGGAGCCTTCTGGATCCCCACTTTACGGCCTTGTGCCACATTTTGCCGAGGTGGGCGCCCAATAAATAACTACCCGCAAATAGTAGTCTATTATGGCGATGTGTCTCTTAGCGGCTTCGACTGCAAGGATCCGTTCTTGACACTGAGCCCGGCAGGTGAGGGGCTGCGATCCGGACAGCACCTGTCGGACTGAGGTACACCGCCTGAGTAATACCTAGGAGGTCCACCCTCCCAGGCCCTGCCACCGGGCTTTCCGCTTGAGTAAGTTTATTGCTTTCTTCCTGAGGCGCACCTGCCGGGGAATGCCGACGGGGTTACTAAGGCAATTTTTACAATTGCAGGAGTGCCCTTCCTTCAGGGGAGCCTGCTGTATCCCCACCTTCCGGCCTTGTTCCACATATTGCTGTGATGGGCAACAATTAATTCTCTACCCCCAAATAGTAGTCAAAAACAGTTTACAATTTACCTTACATCACTTCTTTAATTAAACTAATGTCCATTTGGATAAACATGGCGGTTATCTCGGTAGAAACGTTGTGAATATCGCACGGAAATAAAACTAGAAATCTTAATAATCCAGAATATATAAATTATGAATTATCTCGGAGAATGGTTTATATGAAAATAATATATTAATCATAACTAGAAATTGCAACTATTTTGGGATATAAAATAATGAATATCACTTGTATTTTTATTGGGATTGAATATATCGCCATCAGCTTTTGCTTTGCGTGTCTTAATTTCGACTTTAATCTATCTTTATGTTTTAGCCGTCATTTTTCCACGTGACATGAAATGTGCGATTTTAAATTTTAGAATAGTAATATGGATTTAAACAAGACATTTTATTTGATTCTGTTTTGTTGTTTTCAAGTTTTTTTTATTCTGTTGAAAAACTTGTTTTTAAAAGGAAGAGATTGATTGCGATACGGTAGGAAATTGTTGCTATTTCAGAAATAACTGTTCGAACGCCATTACGGAGACGCCATTAGAAGAAAGACCGACATGCAGTCACGGTAAATGCATTTATTTATTTCTTTTCATCCATTTAAAACATTTTTTGTTGCTTTTATATTTAAAACCACAATTTAACCGTCTTTTTTTAAAGCAATCTCTCATAATATAAATTTGAAATATTCTCTTCGTTTAAACCCCAAACTTTATAATCAAATACATTCTTTCTATTCCTTTTCCTCTCCCCTTTACCTCTTCTTCTTTCTATCCTGGGAATAAAGCGGATATAATAACTCGTTTATATATTTCCTGTTTCCCGCATGCTAATTTGTTATTAGGCTTTAAAACCTTGATGTTTATGAATAAAATGAAATGTGTTATAACGTTCAGGCAACATTACAGCGATATATATTCCAGTAATTTAAATCTAATGAAGCAAAAAGAAAAAAAATATGTTACGAATAATTAAAATAAAAATAGTAATAATAAACCATTTTAAATGTGTCTTAATGGTATATATTGGATTAATATTTTTAATTTATTATGGAACACCATTATAAAACTAAAATAAATATGTTTAGTATAGATTACGCATCAAATTAAAGGAAACCTGTTAAATGAGATGAATATTTTAAGTTCGGGTTAATGTACGTTTATGCAGCCTTAATTTCAAGCAAAATTAACATCAATTTAAACATATGTTTATACATGTGTTGGATTCGTGTCAGTACTAATAACTATCTAATTTGTAAACTTTGTTACTTCTGCTTTAATGTATTTTTATTTAGGACTATTAGTCTCATCTTTATTAGTTGTTGTTTTTCATCTTTTATTGGTTTGTTTATTCACAACGTTTCGTCCAACTATTCCTCTGGACTTCGTCAGGTGGTAACCGCGACGGATAGGAACTTCGAATCTCCTAACTACATTCTCAGCTATCACTGCCATTCGTAGTTGTTGTCGTCTCACCACATTTCGGCCAAGTAAACCTCTGGCACGCTTTGGGTGGGATACCACCTGACGAAGGCCAGAGGAATAGTTGGCCGAAATGTTGTGAATAAACAAACCAATAAAAGATGAAAAACGACAACTAATAAAGATGAGACTAATAGTCCGAAATAAAAATAAATTAATATATAATACTCATCTCAAAAATGAATTCCAATTAAGGAATAATATATATATATATATATATATATATATATATATATATATATATATATATATATATATATATATTTCAGAGGAAACATAATTTAATTTAAATACCAAAAAAAAACAAGAAATGGGCAGGTGAAATTAAAATTTTTCCCTAAGGCCTTATCGTCTGACCTTCTAAGAGGAAACGTCAGAATGATAGATTAAAAACTAAGAAAACGAATGAGGGAAGAGGGGAATTTTGGTTACAGTTAGAAGAAAAGTGGAGAAAAAAAAATCTCACTGTTCAGGTGGTTTTAAATCAATGAATATCTCCAACTGATGTCTAAGAATCTTTTGTCTACACAGGCTAGGTCGAGAGTTGTTAATAACTAACGCCTCAATGATATTGAGATGATAGTTCGACCTAGCACTGTATAAAACAGAAAACCACCCATCGGAATATTGATCGGCACACCTATTTATACTCAACAGGTGATCGCCAATGGCAGACTCATGAGCCTGGGAGTGCCCGGATGCTCTCGAAACCTGGTGTAGTCGAATATCCCGAGGGATATGTTGGGATATTCTCATTTCTAATCTTTGGGACGTTTTGCCAACGTAGTCAGCTCCACACTGACAAACGAATTTATAAACAACAGAGTTCTTTTGAATGGTTGGCAAAACATCTTTACGAAAAGAAGAGAAAAAGGTTCGAGTTGTGTAAACTACTCTAAGCATAGTAGCTGGAAAACATCGTTGAGTAGCAGAAGAAATCCTTTTAACAATATGAAGGCCATCAGGACCCAACCATGGTAATTTTAGATAAATGGGACAACGTGATGGACCAATATGTTTACCGCTATTAAATGTAGTAATTTTACGTTCAATAGTAGATTTTATTATATTAATGGGATATCCATTATTAAGAAAAATAGTTGTAATTTCACCAAGTTCCGTATCAAGACGGTTTGGTGAACAAATCATAAGTGCACGATGCGTAAGAGCGCTAATGAGGTTTATTTTTCTAGACTGAGGGGCAAAAGAAAACCAATTAAGATAGAGCCCTGTAAATGTAGGTTTTCTATAAACAGAGGTCTCAAACGTAGTACCAACTTTAGAAACACGAACGTCGAGGAATGGGAGAGAGCTACAGTCTTCAACCTCCATAGTAAATTGTAAAGATGGATGCAGGTTGCAAAGAAGAAGAAGAAACTGTTTAGCTTCGCTCCGAGAGGGAAAGCATGCAAAAGTATCATCAACGTAGCGTGTGTAGAATGCTGGCTTAATAATTTTGGAAAATAATTCGTTTTCCAAAAATCCAACGAAAATGTTGGCTAACGAAGGACCAAGAGGCCTACCCATTGATATCCCATCAATTTGACGGTACATAATGTTGTTGAAACTAAAGGAGACTGATTTAGTAGCAAGTTCCATTAGTTCAACAAAAATTCGTTCAGGAAATTGTGGAGATTTTAAGGGGTCACGGTATAGATAGTCAGCACAAATACCAATGGTTTCATCCAAAGGTATATTAGTATAAAGACTATTAATGTCAAAGGAAGCCAAGAACTCGGTATTTTTAGATAAAGGTAATTTTTGTATCTGAGATACGAATTGAAAAGAATCAGAGATACAATGGACCGAATAAAAAGAAAGCACAGGTTTAAGAAGGTCAACTAGCCATTTACCAAGTTCGTGTTGTGCAGAACCCAACATAGATAAAATGGGTCGCAAAGGAATGTTGGGTTTATGGACCTTGGGTAAACCGTACATTCTAGGCCTTTGAGAACCGATGGGTCGGATTCTATCATAAATCTCCTTAGAAATAAATCCGCTTTTATGAAGTTGAAGAAATCTTTTCTGGATTTTTATTTCCATACGAAAAGTATCATCATGGCATAAATCACCCAAACGGAGAAACTTACTTTTATCGTCCAAGATTTGTAACATTTTGGAGATATAATCCGTTTTGTTAAGTATAACAACGCCCGATCCTTTATCCGGGCGAGAAAGGTAAATGTCGGGATTAGACATAATTTATTTTGCCGCTTCAAAATGATTTTTCTGCCAAACAAAATCACTAGATTTAGTATTTATGGCAGAAAACCTCCGACCTAATTCGCCCAACTGAATTTTAACACTAGTTAATTCATCAGTAGAGATAGGCGAATGGTGTTTTAATTGAGTATACAATAATTCAATTTCACTAAATACTGAGATTTTATCAACAGAAGGGGGAGGAATGCAAAATTGTAAGCCAGCAGATAAAACAAATTCTTCTGTAGTGGACAAAACATGAGAAGAATAATTAAATATATGCTTATCCAAATTTGTTATAATCCCAAACTTCTTAGTAATTAAATTTTTTAAATATTTATCATAAGAAGAAGTACATTTAATACGGGTAAAATTATCGCCGATGGATAAAAACCTAGAAAAACGGAGTTTATCAAAGAAAGATAGTTCTTTCCAAACCATGGCCCAAAGAAAAAGGTGTTTACTACGTAACGAATTATATGTATCAGAATTAAACAGGATTTCATCTTGTAGGAAAACACGTTGAACTGCCAATGTATTTCTACATTTAATTTTAGAAATACGATGGCAGATATAACCGGGAGCAACATGATTTAGGCGGCAAGATTTAAGAAATTCCATCCTACACTTCAAAACGATTAACTTATTTTTAATACGTATAACTTTGTTTAACGTTTTGATAAATTGTGAGTTGTACCGACCTCGAAAATATGTAAGTAAATTTTTGGTACAGCAGAATGGAAGGAGAAATTTCAGAGGAAACATAATTTAATTTAAGTACCAAAAAAAAAACAAGAAATGGGCAGGTGAAATTAAAATTTTTCCCTAAGGCCTTATGGTCTGACCCTCTAAGAGGAAACGTCAGAATGATAGATTAAAAACTAAGAAAACGAATGAGGGAAGAGGGGAATTTTGGTTACAGTTGGAAGAACAGTGGAGAAAAAAAAATCTCACTGTTCAGGTGGTTTTAAATCAATGAATATCTCCAACTGATGTCTAAGAATCTTTTGTCTACACAGGCTAGGTCGAGAGTTGTTAATAACTAACGCCCCAATGATATTGAGATGATAGTTCGACCTAGCACTGTATAAAACAGAAAACCACCCATCGGAATATTGATCGGCACACCTATTTATACTCAACAGGTGATCGCCAATGGCAGACTCATGAGCCTGGGAGTGCGCGGATGCTCTCGAAACCTGGTGTAGTCGAATATCCCGAGGGATATGTTGGGATATTCTCATTTCTAATCTTTGGGACGTTTTGCCAACGTAGTCAGCTCCACACTGACAAACGAATTTATAAACAACATAGTTCTTTTGAATGGTTGGCAAAACATCTTTACGAAAAGAAGAGAAAAAGGTTCGAGTTGTGTAAACTACTCTAAGCATAGTAGCTGGAAAACATCGTTGAGTAGCAGAAGAAATCCTTTTAACAATATGAAGGCCATCAGGACCCAACCATGGTAATTTTAGATAAATGGGACAACGTGATGGACCAATATGTTTACCGCTATTAAATGTAGTAATTTTACGTTCAATAGTAGATTTTATTATATTAATGGGATATCCATTATTAAGAAAAATAGTTGTAATTTCACCAAGTTCCGTATCAAGATGGTTTGGTGAACAAATCATAAGTGCACGATGCGTAAGAGCGCTAATGAGGTTTATTTTTCTAGACTGAGGGGCAAAAGAAAACCAATCAAGATAGAGCCCTGTAAATGTAGGTTTTCTATAAACAGAGGTCTCAAACGTAGTACCAACTTTAGAAACACGAACGTCGAGGAATGGGAGAGAGCTACAGTCTTCAACCTCCATAGTAAATTGTAAAGATGGATGCAGATTGCAAAGAAGACGAAGAAACTGTTTAGCTTCGCTCCGAGAGGGAAAGCATGCAAAAGTATCATCAACGTAGCGTGTGTAGAATGCTGGCTTAATAATTTTGGAAAATAATTCGTTTTCCAAAAATCCAACGAAAATGTTGGCTAACGAAGGACCAAGAGGCCTACCCATTGATATCCCATCAATTTGACGGTACATAATGTTGTTGAAACTAAAGGAGACTGATTTAGTAGCAAGTTCCATTAGTTCAACAAAAATTCGTTCAGGAAATTGTGGTGATTTTAAGGGGTCACGGTATAGATAGTCAGCACAAATACCAATGGTTTCATCCAAAGGTATATTAGTATAAAGACTATTAATGTCAAAGGAAGCCAAGAACTCGGTATTTTTAGATAAAGGTAATTTTTGTATCTGAGATACGAATTGAAAAGAATCAGAGATACAATGGACCGAATAAAAAGAAAGCACAGGTTTAAGAAGGTCAACTAGCCATTTACCAAGTTCGTGTTGTGCAGAACCCAACATAGATAAAATGGGTCGCAAAGGAATGTTGGGTTTATGGACCTTGGGTAAACCGTACATTCTAGGCCTTTGAGAACCGATGGGTCGGATTCTATCATAAATCTCCTTAGAAATAAATCCGCTTTTATGAAGTTGAAGAAATCTTTTCTGGATTTTTATTTCCATACGAAAAGTATCATCATGGCATAAATAACCCAAACGGAGAAACTTACTTTTATCGTCCAAGATTTGTAACATTTTGGAGATATGATCCGTTTTGTTAAGTATAATATAATTTCACCTGCCCATTTCTTGTTTTTTTTTGGTATTTAAATTAAATTATGTTTCCTCTGAAATTTCTCCTTCCATTCTGCTGTACCAAAAATTTACTTATATATATATATATATATATATATATATATATATATATATATATATATATATATATATATATATATATATATATATAATTTGTTCAAACAATCTAATATTACATAATATATATTACAAACTATAGTGACGTTACACTCAGTAATTTATAGATATATGAATAGACACTAAGTAGTTTATTCCATAAAAAAAAACATGTATATAAAGTATTAATCAATTTAGCCGTCACGTGAGGGTATTTCTTTTTTTAACTAAACCATAAAAATCTAACCAGGTCTATGTCACTTATCGAATATAAAAATTAGTAATGCATGAATATGTAATGTTAATTTACGTAACTAATTGCTTTTGGTATATTTTATGTTATGTACACCGGTTGTATATAAAAAAACATTATATATTATTTTGGAATAATGAATCTCACCTGTCTGTTTAAATGTATGTATGCATGTATGCATGTATGTATGTATATGTATATGTTTGCTTTAAACTTTCGACAGAGGCGACATATTTTTACAAAATTGATATTGTTTTGAGGCTCGACCCTTCGGACGATAAATATCGAAAATAAGCTAAACGCATTATTTTCTCCAGCCTCAACTGGACTCTTTTCTACAGGGAGGGACCAGTTTTTTCGCTGATATTTTCAAAAGTCATTTTTTTTTCGATTGACTAGATTTGATTTAAACTTTCGCCACCTCCGTTTTGGTGATGAGCGCAACATCAAAGATGTTACATTTCACTCGTTCTTTTACTTCTTTCGCGTTACGGGGTTTAGCCTGCATAACTACTACCACTATTTTCTTTTGCTCAACACACACTTCCAAACAACCGGGCAACGTCGGGCACCCAGACTAGTTTGTAACAAAGCGTTTTATTCCTGATTAGAAACACACAAAAAAAAACAACAGAAAATTAAATCTAGACTTCTCTCGATATTTACTCCCGTCTTTTTATTTCTGTTTTCTATTCATATCTAAATTATGCTCTCACGTAGCTCTTTTATATATCCTAAAATATTTAGCACTTTTTTGTTTTAACATACAATGTAAGAAGAGTAAAACTATATTATAACACATACCAGTTAGTATTATATTATTGGGCACATTTCGATTCAGCATGTACAACGTCCAAATTAGCTTAGCACATTAGTTCACGCACTTGATATACATAACGAACTGATCAGTATTTTATATAGTATATACTATTTAAAAATAGTCTATTATATTAATACTTTTTTGATCCAGAGTTTGTTTCAGATTGTTTAGCTGGGTAATAAATAATAAAGCAGTATTAAAAACGTGCAATTAACCTATCTCTTAAAACTTATTTCATTATCTTTCATTATGATGGAACTTATTTGATTTCAAAAAATATATATCTATGTATAGGAATACAATAGATGAAACAAAGCAAGTTAATAACTGAACATTAAAACAAAGATAAATGGCCTTTAGATCGATACTGATCTCAAAAATTAAATTAAAGAGGGCTTCGAAGCACTACTAAACGCAAATTGTTTCCAGCCACATTTGATTTTTTTTATGTCAGCAGTGAAAAAAGTTAAAACTCAGCAAGAGTTCTGCTTAAAGCATTAAATAAAATTAGAACACCTACAGAGCAAAACTAAAACCAAATTTCTATCCTCGAGCTCGAGAAAACAAACTTATAATATGTGTACGTTACTATTATTGTATGAGAACAATTTAAACTAAGATATTTAACACTACAAAGCAAACTTATGTAAGTAGAAAAGTAACGCAGCTTGCCTTTAACAAGTAATACTGTTTTTAACTGAAATGCGTTAGGTTAAAAATATCATTAATCAACACGACATTTCTAGAGCATTAATACATACGTAATGTTATTCGGCGAAATTACCTGATAGTTTTTAAACACCTTTTTTCCGTCACAGTAAAGCTTTTGTTTATTTTCACGGAGGCGCAATTGTGTAAAAGTACATTACTTTATCGATTTATTCATTTAGAGTACGTATATTGCATTTATTCAAATCAATGCCTTGTTACACGGTTGTTATTTGTACGAGAAAAATATTAAGATAAGTTTAAACACAAAATAGCTCTCCAACTAGAAAAGTAACTGATCTTACCTGTGGCAGGCAATAATGCGTTCACATGAAATACATTGTTTTAAAATATCGCGCGCACTAAGGAAAAGTAAGTTTCTCGCTCTCAATTTGGTTTATTAGTTTTAATATGTGCACTCAAATAACGTAGCAACAACTAACATCATTAAAAGCAGCCACACAGATTTTGTATTATTATTAAAACTATTTACACTCACTATTGGCATATTCGAGTCTCTTACGTGCTCTTTCTTCATACGTATTAATAAACCAATATTGTGACAAGCAAACAAAGAATTTTAGTATAAGTGATATAAATATGTATCCGTTTACTATTGATATATACGGGTCTCGTACTTTATCTTTATCTGTATTCCTTTTCTTTCCCCACTCTGAAATCACCTCATAGCATGAGAAGTATTAAATAAAACAAATAATATTCCAAAACATAAACTGTTAAAAAAACTTTTTCAAAGGTAACATTTATAAACCCTCTATAAAAGACAACTGTTTAGAATTAAATAAGAAAAAGATTGCTCATAGTTTTCATAAACAAACATCCGCTCGATACCGAGAAAAATCGAATTAAAAAATTAAAACATAAATACAAGAAAAATTCAAAAAAACATTCAAAAATTTCATTCCAACGCAAAACTGCTTTAACATTAAGGCATATTAGTGTATCTACAAACGGACCATTATATTTATGTAACAATTTCTGTTAAAATGTTACTTCTACGCTAGCAAAACATGTTATTGTGAATTAGAAGGAAACAATAGTAAAAAAAAAAATCACTTAATACTAATCAGGAAAAAAATAAAGCAAAATTTAACGGTGAATCAGACTACAATCATGGAATAATTTTCTATAAGTTTGACACAGCGATTCTTTAAAAAATGCATGTGTTTTTGTAGAAATACTTTTTTTTAATTACAATGCGGTTCAGTACTTAAAGATTCTTTAAAAATTGCATGATAAGTCTTTTTAGATAGAACATTCTATTGCCTGGTTTCAAGTTATCGTTTGGGCCAGATTTAGAGAACAAAAGGCCTGTTGAAGAGTAATCGGCTTGTCACACGTTGTTCTGTCATAGCAACTCATGATGAGTCATGTCTGAGGGATGTATAGCCCAGTTTGCATGAGAATCACGAGATAATCTTATCGCCAAAGCGTTTTCTCAGCAACTGGGTTGTGTCTAAGGCAGCGTGTGATGTTACTGATAATGTTCAATTTGTGGTATAAAACTGTCTTTTGTGGATCAATGCCCGGTTTCAAAATTGCCAGAATCGGCATTTCCTAGTGTATAATAAATTAGAATAAGAAAACGCTCCAGCTTCTATCATAAACTCTCCAAGAAAATTCAAAGCATTAAGAAGCAAATCATAAATTGTGACCGCATATTGAGGCTCAGTAAAATAACTCTCGGTTTACACGCACGGAACCACTTGCATTAAGGTATGAGGACTTTTTAAGCTTTGCAAGTTATTTTGAAAACTACGAAATATCCAAACTGTATTGTAACGTCTTTGTGCCTATGTTTTATGTTTTCTGATTAACACTTTCTGCAGTCTTTTCCTGCTTTCATTTACTGTAGCACTGTGAGATCTCCCAGTTTACAGAAATATCCAATTCCAATGCTTGTTCAAAACAACAACCGGCGCTTCATATATTAAATCGTAACTTAGACCATCTTTCACTTGAAGATTCCGTATAAAAGATATTTGTATTAGAAAGATTGTTTCTAAATTTTAATTATATACTTGTACAATTTCTGTATGTTGTTGCTTGCCATGCATACTAATTGCATAGTAAAAATGTTTATCTTAAATAAAAGAGAACATGATTTTTGTTGGCTGCATTTTGCTGCTCTTACATGCCTTATACGCCAAGAAGAGTTATATTTTCCTTTATCTAAATATTAATAAGATAGCGTGTGTGTGTTTTTTAAAATTAATTTTCTAAGTCACGCTTAAATTCGAGTCGTTTACTTTTTGTGGATTTCCATTTCTTGTAAAAAACAAGTTTACCAATAATTCTTTCTAAATTGTGGTTAAGATTTCGCGTATTGCTAATGATATTCAAGCCATTTCCGTAGTTTTGGTTTCGGTTTCGATCACCGCTGATATATATATGTATATATATATATATATATATATATATATATATATATATATATATATATATATATATATATCATAAGTTATGGGTTCGATTCAAGCCGATGCATTCAAGTCATATGAATATGTTTTCTTCTTGAAATCGCAACTTAATAATATATAAAAATCGACAGAACTTTAACTCTATCATAATATATATGACAACCAGAATTAAAACATATTTAAGCGTACTTCACGATCAGGCTACGCTGGGCGTCCCTGCTAGCTTGGAAAATATCTTAGCGGTTTGGCCAAGCTCAACGTGTAGTATCTGTTCTTCAGATGCTGCACTTCCATTTCTTGTTCTCTTTTGGTGGAGTAGCAGTCCTTCACGACTGCGACATTTCTTTTTTTTATTTTTGTACCTTTTATCCACGTTAAAAAAACGACACTGGTGTCTAACTCTGTCCCGTGTGGAGGCATTGTAAATAGGTACACTAATATCCGTCCGTCGCTTAATACGCTGACCATCTAGAGAATGCTAACATCAATATATTACATATGAATGAGTCCATTGTGGAATTTTCACAGTCCCGCTAGTTTTAACCAAGGTAATGAGAAAGAATTTAACTCTTCTTTGTGTATAGGATGTATAAGTATGCGGATGCATGTGAATAGAGATGTAAACATTCATTGCAACGATGAATTTGTGTCAGCCATATCTATGGCAGACATGTATTGCTTTTCACAAGAACATTAAAAACATCTTTATTCTATTTTTTATTTCAATCAAAGATGAAAAATGAGAGAATAAACGTGTGCAGGACATAAAACCGAACGTATTTAAGACCACGAATCTTTTCTCTCCTCCTTAATTGTTTTGCCATTGGCAACGAAGAAAAAGAATTTTCGTAAGAAAAAAAAAATGAAATCAAGGTTTAAAATAAAAACCGGTCAATTGCCAGCGTTCATTCCTAACGAGTCTCGATAATCTGACATGACACAAGCAAGTGAACGAGAGAGTCGTATGTCTCTTTTACCAGAAAGCAAAACATAAGAAAAAAATATAAAAGAAAGTCACTGATGAGACTTTACAGAAAGAAATATTTATCGTATGTAGAACTGGATTCCCATCTGTGTTGATTGTAGTTTATTTATTATTCCCCTTTTCCGGTTTCTGCTCATTATTCTTATTTTCTCTGCATTTGATGTATGCTGGTTTTTTTTTCGTCTCATGAGATCTGTACTCGATTTCACTCGTTACGCTTCTAAGGAATAGAAACTTCTTGTATTCTAGAAATAATACTCTAATTAAAAGTATCGAAGACGAGTAACTACAATACTTAACTACTTGTATTTGCGTGTAAGGGTAAATTAGTCCATGTGCTAATGGTTGTGTTTGATTATAAGTCCCACTACACATTGGTATTAATGTTGGGTGGGGTTGTAAATTTCATACACCTTCAAATATTTTACAGGCTTTAGATCTCTTGCGCAGTGTCTATTTTTTTTACATACTAGCGTGCACACACGCACATTTTATATAATTATATACATTTCTCTCTGTTATTCACCCAACCTTTTTCTTTTTCTCCCTTTCGCTCTACACCCCCCATATATATATATATATATATATATATATATATATATATATATATATATATATATATATATATATATATATATATATATATAAATAATAAAAAATAATCTTCGGTATGTCTGTACATGACATTGAACAAACGCGTTGCCTTATTAAAGACTGCAAATTTCTTCTTTCTTCCCTATATATTCAGCTCTTCTTATACCCTTTTCTCTCCAGCTTAATTTCACTGCGTATATATATATATATATATATATATATATATATATATATATATATATACATATATATATGTATATATATGTGTGTGTGTAATGTGTGTATGTGTTTAATAGATACTATAATATATATATATATATATATATACACACCCTATATATATGTGCGCATATATATATATATATATATATATATATATATATATATATATATATATATATATATGCAAGGCGTCCACAAATCTGGCTACATAATGTACATGGTGCCCACCAAGTCTGGCTGCATAATCTACAGAGTGTCCACAAAGTCTGGCTGCATAATCTAAAGGGTGCTCATAAAGTCTGGCTGCATAATCTAAAGGGTGCCCATAAAGTTTGGCTACATAATCTAAAGGTGCCCACAAAGTCTGGATACATAATCATCTAAAGGGTGCCCACAAATTCTGGCTGCATATCTTCTATAATATAAAGCAGAATGTGTGTGTGTGTGTGTGTTTGGTCACGAATAGACTCCTATATGATTGACTATTTTTAAAAAAATGGTTACATATAATGATAGATGTATCAAGACACAGGAATGGGTATGTTTGATCTGGCAGAACGGTGGTCCATTAATATTGTGGGGGCTGCGTTCGCGCCTGGTCCACAAAGTATGGAAATAAAACAAAAATGTTTACAAGTGTTTTTATTATAGACGTACATAAGAATGTTTTGATAAGTATATTTTTACTTAAATAGGGATAGTATAATAAAATTGTGGGGTCTGCGTTCGCGCCTGGCCTCGATAGAATGGAAATAGGCACACACTTTAATACATAATTTTCATATCTATCTGCGTAAGTATACTTTGATAATTATGTTTCAGTTTGAAGAAATATGGTATAATAAAATTATAGGGTGTTCGTTCGCACCTGACCTCCATAGAATGGAAATATATCACAAAGTTTAATAAGTTTTTTTTTAATATAGATCCACAGAATATTGTGATAAGTGTGTCAGGGTGAACAGGTATGGTAAATTAAATTATGGGGTTTATCTATTTTATTTTTACTTTCATCATATTTTGCTTTGGTTTGATAACCCCAAATTCGAAGCTATCTCTTTACAACCCTTCCTTTTCATAACCTATGATACTTCTCATAAATCAGAGTCCATTTTCTGTAGGCTGTTTTTGAACCCACTCAACGACGGGTACTTTTGCTAATATATATATATATATATATATATATATATATACATATATATATATATATATATATATATATATATATGCTAACGGCTAGACAGATTCTACTCTGTCGTAAAATATGCTTAAATGTTTCATTGAAATTCATACAGGTTCAGCATATATTATCATAACTAAATTGTCTATGGATTAGTATATTGCATGTATATATAGTAATGATTTCCAAAATTAAAACATTACTTCTGTACGATCAACAATTATCGAAATAATTTTTTTTTGATTTTCAGGCTTTGTCGTGCAGTCTAAAATATCACCAGATGTTAATCGACTTTCTTCCGTAAAAGATCTTAATTTTGTCAAGTTTGATTAATTAGCACTAATTAATACGTGGAAAAATATAATCATGCGAGTTCTCGGAGTTCAACTACATTATATATAAAGTTTCAAGCATGTAAACCTTATATACGAAAAAGATGTTCGCTCACACACAGATGAGTTTTCGGGTCATATATACTGTTCATGATTTTATGTGTATATATATATATATATATATATATATATATATATATATATATATATATATATATATATATAAATGTGACACATGTCTAGGTAACCTACATCTAAAATTTAAAATGATAGACCCAAAATTCGCGTAGTAGTTTTGTAGAGACTGTAAACTTCAACTTTTTTTACTTTGACTCTTGACAGCGAAATTTTCGCCGAAAACCTTACTAAAAAACTTGCTGCATGTCTGAATACCCTTTTTCTTTAAGTTTAAATGTTTGGACAAAAAATTTGCTGAATAGTGTTCTGGAAATCGGAAAGGTAAAATCTTTTGAACTTTGACCTTTGCCAGCCAAATTCTCGGCCAAACACGATTAAAAAGCGTGCCATATGTCTTAATGCACTTTATGTAAAATTTCAAATGTTTTAGCAAAAAATTGACTGAGTAATTTGTAAGAGACCCCAGAGGTCAAATATTTTTGGATTTTGAGACCAATTTTGACCCCTTAACATGTAATGTCTTAAACTTAAATCAAATTAATATGTTTAATCCATGTCCAAGTAATCTACAGGTAAAATTACAAGTGTTTACCCCCAAAGTTGTCGAAGGAGTAAGATAGAGTTCCATAGGTAAAATCGTTTAACTTTGACCCCTTAACAGCCAAATGTCTGGCCGAGAACCAATTAAAAATATTTTCCCAAATCTCGATACCTCTTATCTCAAATCTTCAGTCTGCAGACTGAAAACAGACAGTATTTTAGTAGGAAAATTAATACACACAGACACACACAGAGACAGTTTCACTTTTATAGATATATAAATTTATATATGATAAATGCTACGAGTAACTCAACTATTATTCTTAAACATCCATCTAATTTTATTGTATAGTGCATTTTAAATGACACGTCAATTGGAAATGTATGTAATTATTTATGTAATAGTACAGCCCGAAAAATCGTGTTTATTTTTACATTCAGATCAAGCAAAACAAAGAATATGCAAAAAAAATTAGAATTATCATTTACTTCTTCGCGGTGTCTATTAAGATGGACAACAAAAAAAACAAGAAGGGATTTCCGATTATCTCTCCTATATGTCGGGGATTTAGAGGTCACTAGCAAATATACGAACCGCTGTTGCACGCTATAATACGCAACGCTCATTTTTTTAAAGAAAAATAACATAGAGAAGGAACGGAACTGAGACATTTTTATACACGTATTATGGGTTTTGTTTTTCTAAAAACAGCACTTTTTGTAAGTAAAAAAATTCGAGCTGAGATACAAATCAAAAATTAAAGACAATGATACATGTACAATAACCATTTAGCTTGCTTGCCACGTTCTTTAAAGTTTGTTTTCGAACCTAATTATTCGTAATATAAGAAAGCTTTCATGTAAACTATTAGCGCATGGGTAGCCGTGAAACAGTTGAAAAACGATTAAAATTCGATGACACCAAGTTTAAATTTTTAAATTATAACCTCTTAGCCGCCACTCTTATAACTGAAATCGGATGAATAGTATTACCACATATCTGATTATCCTTTATACCAAATTTCAAATATTTAGATAAAAAAATTCGTTTAGTATATAGATTGACAGTTGTCCTTACACACGCATTCTCACTTTATCGTTATTATGTTTATTGCCGTTCGAAATACTCATACATACTATAGAAGTAATGTGAATGATAGAAATAATAATATAAATTCGACTGACAAATATTATAACAACAGATAATTAGATACATATTTGCGGAAATGAGGGCGGCTTAATTCATTGTAATGAAATCATACATCAAATATATATAGGTATATTTTAGTTTTTAATAAAACACAATATATTTTATGCATATTATCTGCAAAAGGTTGGCAAGGTTTTCCTGAGAATAAGTTCATATTAGAAAAGAACACATTTTCAAACTGCTATATAGGGTGTCCCGATTAAATGTATACATTTTAAAATTACCTCAACTTATGCATGAATATGCTATGCCACGTTCCCAAGAGATGTTTAAAAATACAGAATTGCATTGTGTTTTATCAAGAGTCACTAATCCGTCGAGAAACGGATCGTTTTAGTCGCGTAAAAGCAGTTAATATGACACTTTTATTTTGGGTGGGTTGGGGTATCGTTCAATTCGTGAGCCATCCATATATCAAGCTGTTTTGTCTTTCTAATCTCTCCAGTGGTTGGAAATCTTCGTACACGTTACGTCTTAATCATACGAATTTTTTTCTAACATTACGTTTTTTAGCTTCAACTAAAGATCTTAATTGATTGTTGTCAACATCCGATGGCCGACCACTATGCTCATTACCTTCAAGAGTATTGTCGCCATCACGACATTTCTTATAATTGTGCTTTCGTTCAGTAGTGGTTCCTAGGCCAACCGCTACGTTGATATCACCAGTTGTTCCAGCAGTTTCCGGCTCAGCTTGAATTAAAATGAGAAAATTGTGTGGCTTCGCTAACTTCCATCTTTTATTCAGCGTTCTTAAAAGGAGGCATACCTGTTTAAATCGATTGTAATTTTAACGATTATGTAAATATTCTCTTTAAAATGATATATAAAGTAAGGGCGTTATAACAAAAATGTCTCCGAAAACACATCATTTGGAATAATATTTAAAAATTGCGCATGAATATAACCCATATATGCACACAGATAGTTACTTTTTAAGATAGTTGTTGCTATTGTAAAATTTAACAAAATTTTAGTTAACATTACTCAACATTAATACACTTAATGAAAGTGCCTTTATTTTGTGTCAAATTCCTGAAATTATACGGAAACATATTATATTTAAACACACGGCTTAAATTCTCTTTTCGTATCAGAAAACGCCATAGAGAGATAAAGTGAGAAAGATAAAGAGAGAGAGAGAGAGAGAGAGAGAGAGAGACAACAGACAGCGATGTTAACATTTTGTTGAAACGTTTTTTTTTACACCTTCAGCGAAAACGATTCTCTCAATTATACAAATGTTGATTAATTAAAAAAAAAATAACCGCAATTGTCTAAATCATATCTTACAGCATGGTAATTGTTTATAATTATCTAAATTAAAACGGATTTAATCATTTCCATATGCATTCAGTGCGTTCGACAGATCTTATTTGACAAGAAGTTTGAAATCTAAAGAGATAATTGATAGAATTATAGCTGATTAATATTAACAAGTTCACTTTAAAACACGTTAACAGTTAGAAGCCGCCAAATTAATTATGGAATTAAGAATGTTATTCCGTCATACTAAATATTAATCGTAGGAAATACATATATCGTTTTTAGATGCTTTATTTCATATATGTACCCAACTTACATTGCATTACTATTATGAAGTATACGACAATACACGTTCTAAATAAATAAAAAAAATAGTCCAAACTCATAATCGTTTTCTGCCTGATGTAATATTTGTATTTATAGAAAATAATGCATTAACTTGTATTTATATAAAACTAGCCTTGGTGTCCGGTGTTGCCCGGGTGTTTAGAGGAGTGTGTTTAGCAAAAAAAAAATGTAGAAGACAGGAAGGCTCGGTTCAGTACAGCAAAGGATGACAAGAACACGAAAAAATGTGACGTCTTTGTTGTTGCATCCATCCTAAAACCGAAGTGACGAACATCAAATTAAACGCTAGTAAATCAAAAAGAGTGGATTACTTGAGACCCATCCTTGTAGAAAAGCGCCTAGATGAAAGTGAAGGAATTAATGTTATGGGCCAATTTTTCGATATTTCTCGTCCGAACGGTCGAGCTTAAAAACGATGCCGGCTTCCCCAGGATCTTTCGCCTTCGTCGAAAGTTCTTGCTGGACATACACACATACATACATTTAAACAGACAGATCAGATTTATACTATAGACTAGCCTGGCGCCCGACGTTTCCCGGGTATTTGGGGGGTGTCGAGCAAAAACAAGTGGTAGAAGGGAGGCTCGAACCGTAAAGAAGAGAACGTGAACAAAACAAAAGCAAAAAAAAAAAAACGTGACGTCTTTGCTTTTGCGCCAATCGCCTGAGCGACATAGGTTTTAATTATGGCTAGTCAATCGAAAATATCGGAGAAAAAACCCTTCCTTGCAGAAAAGTGCACAGTTGAGGGTGTAGGCATTAAAATCGTCCTCCGAAAGGTCGAGGTTTAATACGATACCGATCTCGTGAAAATCCCTCGCCTCTGTCGGAAGTTTTAGGCAGACATGCAAATATACATACATACATCGATATATACACACATATATTTAAACAGATTTTGCCTTATCTGTTATAGATAACGTTTACCTACGTACTTTAGACAATTTCCTAAACAGAAGTAAAAGTTACACACACATTTACATACAAACACAAACACACACACACACACACACACACACATATATATATATATATATATATATATATATATATATATATATATATACATATATTGATATGTAAATATGTGTGTACTAATTTATTCTGTTTAGGAAAGCCAAAAAATAATTATGCGCATAATTATGTCAGAAGTTAAATGTCGATCACTAAAGATTACACACGCAAATTATGATGGCATATCCTACGATTACTATCACTGTATTGACATTTAACATAAATGTTTTAATTTCAACTCTGTTTCTCGTGATTTACGGTAACCGTGTGTATTTTCCTCGCTAACAGAGTAAAAAATGGCTTCGTCGCCAAGTATCTGTATGTATTTTAATATATATATATATATATATATATATATATATATATATATATATATAGAGAGAGAGAGAGAGAGAGAGAGATAAATACTGGTAGTCAAAATGAATATTGAAATGCTCATATCTTTGGTAATATGGAACAAACGCACATTAAAGTTTCCAGTCGTTATAGTAAACAAATTTTATGAGAATTGATGGCAAAAATCTATATTTTAAAATCATTGGAATACTTTTAAATTTGCTTATAATTGTATATATAGTGTAATATATATGTATATATATATATATATATATATATTTATTGAAAATTTAAAGACTTACGTTTTCATTTTTATAAACTTCGTTGATTTCCTGGATTTTTTCCGTTACAGCTATACAGCTGTTTCATTGATGAGTTGGCAATTTTACGATTTATGTTTCGATAAAAATATTCGGTCCCAACCAACTTCTTAAGATGTTTATCCATTAGATTGTTACAACAAAAGGAATATTTTTTAACATTGTGGACATCGTATTCGGGTAAAAGGATTTCCGCAGCCATGCTTGCTCACTTCCTCCAAATTTTTGTGTGTGTTATGTAAAGATAGTTTTCCGTTTTAACCTGTTCTTTCGTATTTGTATTTATTTATTTTTTTTTATTAATTATTTATTTTTGTTTTAATTTTCCCTTTTCTTTCCTATTTGTTTTTTTTTTCCAATTATCATATAATTTTATATAATTTTATTCCTGTATTTATGCGTGTTTGTTTTAATTTTTTTTATTGGTATTTGAATACTTATTATATTACCCGATGCAGGGGGAGTCACTCTCGTGGTATATTCTTTTATATCTAGGATAACCTCCCTTGCATTTTTTTCATAATCTGCTCTAGTGCGTGAAATCGAATATCTGTTTCTTTGCAAACACCCGTGGATTACATATAGTCGTTTGTTTAATAATTTTCTGTAATAATATATGCTTTTTTAAATTATATTTCTACTTTTATCTATACCAATCACTTAATTTATTAAACTCAATGCCATTACAGAATTACTGAAGCAAAACTATGGCGTGTTTATCAAATGTAGATTAAATATTGTTTCTTGATAATGAGAATTATTTTCAAATATTTTATATAATACATACTATGGGTGGCTGTTATAAATTGTTATTCTAATTAATTTTATATTACAATGACGCCTATGTAGTTTACATAAATATTATTAGAGAGATGTTTAATTGTTCCTATTAACTCATTCGAATCATTACATATCATTTGTTTAAGATCGTATATCTATTAAATTATTATCTGTTTAGCCTAGTCGAAATATGCAGCTGAAGAACGTAATTCGGATTCAACGTTATTTACGTCTATTTCAGGTACACTGTTCCTATATTTAACATCAGATAAATTTACCGTAAATTTATCGGGAATCGGATTGTATTTCACTAGAAAATTATTTTCTTCCGTATTAATCAATGTTTTGTCTATATTTAGTGAGTGGAGGCTTTCCTATACAGTGCCCTGCTGAAGGAATTACGCTAAATATGTAGTACTTTATAAAGAATCCACAAGGATCTATTGGTATTTATTTGTCTCTCTATGAAAGCAAAATGTGGTACAGTGTTGTTTTAAATGTAGGGGAAACCACAAACAGGCACCCTAGAAGTTGGCAACACTAAAAATTGCTTGGTTTCCCCTCCATTGAACTAGGACAAATTTAGATAAGTACAACATCAGAACATATACAGCACTGTGATATCCACTCAAGAAAGACCTATTGTTTTATGCAAAATGAATTTTTCTCTAGAAAACATGATCGGGTTGCTATCTTAGTGAAATTCAACGAAAAGTAATACATAACAGTGGAATATTGCTTACGTTAGATATTACTAGTAGGAAAATATTGCAAGTGTAATGTTCATATCATGAAATTGCGAATTATTTGCCTTTAAAATCTTACTCTTTGTTTAAATCTATTTATAATCGTAATAGTTTTCAATAATCATTGAACTCCCTCCACGCCTTAAGCATATCTGGTAATATTTTATTCACATTGGTTTTACATCAAAACTAGTAAAATTAGTTATATTGGTGTCATGTTTAAATTTTTGTATCATCATCATCATCATCATGGTTTTGAATCAAAACTAGTATGCCCGTGCAGAGAATAATTTTGATAGCAACAGAAGCTACTATACTGATGAACACTTATAGCCTTATATACACCATACAAATATGCTGATAAAAACATCGTGTGAAACCATACAAGTAGCATAACACGCTTATAGTAATTCACTGTTAGTGGAGAAAAATGACTATGGCCTCTATAATGAGAGAAAGAATCAACGCTGAGAAGAAGAAATTATTACATAAATTTGATGTGTGTATTTGAAAACATTTACCTTGCTACGCATCACTCACATATGCTTGATTGATTTAAAACAGTTAGAATTACAGATGGCGTCCCGCAAAAACATATGGTTCCCAGTATTTCAGATATTTTCCGATGTAAAAAAATTCTTATTCATTAGTGTCTCAGCTGGTAAGTCGATGACATTTAAATATGATTTAAAATGGCGATATAATTAGAGGGTCGTTCCGAAAGTCAAGCCACCCATTTTTATTTATTTAAGTAAATTTTAAAGGGTCACGAAGACAGAAATTGTCCAGTTACACGAAGTAAATATTTGTTCTCCCGCTATTTTAAGACAGAGACCTCAGAATATTTCTGCACTTTGGCCAGGAGTTTAATGCCATGTCTCTGAGTTTGAGGGATGCTCATGACATGACCTGCATTCATAAAGTTTTAAACAATCAATGTCTTCTATAGAGAGCTGAGACTGTTAGATCATGAATGCATTAGCTCAGTCACCATGACAATGCAATATACAGATCCCTATCAACCGTTTGGCGGAATAAAGCCGGAATCATATCCACTGAAAATCCCCCCGTATTTGTATAGAATGTTTACTGTTATGAGAACACAAATAATTTATATCTCTACCGACGAATGCCTTCAAAATAAGATATCTCACACTTGGCGGATTTCACCATGACAGTAAAAATAATGACAGGATTTTTATGCAAATCATCAAAGAAAACACTCACATATTTACAAGTCTCGTATGTTACGATTAAAGGGGTGTGCGAGACTATTTTACTCTGGTCTGCAAAATCACCAAGGGATATGTAGAGGTATCTTTCTTTTGTCTAGCGTTAACTCGGCTTCTTTTTGGATACTTGCAAAAGATGAATAATTGTTGTTTTGTTCCCAATGTTGGTTTTGTTCCACGGCAAACCTGTCAGATATTGTTATTAAGATGACCATTATATCGATGGTCAAAACCGATGTGTACAAACAATCTGACTGTAGAAATAACTAATTCCTTCCGTACGTCTCTTTAAGTTGCATTGTTCACTACATAAAAAAATGTAAAATATTTTTTATCTGAGTTTGGCTTGTTATATCAAATACGATTATATAACGAGGTATGTATATATATATATATATATATATATATACGCACACACACACACACACATATATATATATATATATATATATATATATATATATATAGGACTTTCCTTGTTAAAAAGCATCAACAATGTAATTGATTTTACCTTTTCTATTTCAAATGCGTAATTTTCAGTTATATTTATGATTAGATATTTTAATTTTATTCATTGATTTTTTTTTACAAGAATATATTCCCAGGAAGCTAGACAAAAATCAGTTGAATCAGCAAAGACGTGTTTCAATTATTGATATTTTTACATTTCATGTCGATATTAAATAATATTTCATTTCAATATTCTCTCATCTAAACAAACACAAATGAATAGGTTGCTCTTTCTTTTGAGTTTTCTCTTCCCGCTACAATCAATCGATTTCAATCAGATTACAAGCACATTTTTACTCATAAAAGCTTTATTAGAAAAAAATCTCATTTAATTTTCCCAACAACATCCGTGGAAGTTGAACATGATTTTCGTGCCGCGTGAAAAAGAGATAGAAATGAAATGTATTCTACTTATTTATTATTGGCCGATTGCCTCGTGATAAATAATTTTAGAGCAATTAAATATGCCTTAATTTTGTCAATGTCAAACCATGAATTACACCGTCAGGATACATAATATAAATTGAAAACTTACGTGCCATAAATTATATATTACATACGCACCTCTATATTGATCTATTCTATTGAATATTAAAATTAAAATGTTTAACCTCTCTTCACAAAGAAAACACTCAGATATAAATAATATTAAACATAGCTTAATGTGTTTATATACGTATCGTATCGTTAGATGTATTATTACCCTTTAATTTAAAAAAAATGCGAAAAATATATTATGAGGGTAGATGATATTTAATCAAGTCTCTGTACATTCATTGAATAATGTACTACTATTCTAGCAAGGAATAACTACTATGGTTTTATAATAGTAATTATAATACCACAAGAGATCACCGGATCAAATTAAAATACAAACACTAGTTGAAAAAATTCACATAGCATAAACGCCTAATGAAAAGCACGAAAAATATATCTAGTTGTCACGCCTGCCTGAATCGATGACCTGAGGTACAATCCCACTGATAAAACACACGTAAAATGAAACCCATGACGGGCTTACTAACCAGGGATGATAATTATGATCACCACAACTAAGCAAACAGTTTTACTCCTCTTTTAATAATCATTGACTTATTTATCAGAGGTATAGGATGGATTTTAAAAAAGTGAACAGAGAAACGCATAATAAATTGTACATAGACCAACCGTCATGAAACGATGTTAAAAATGGAGTAAAACCATGGCGGGGATTCATTACAAATAAAATGACAAAACGTCCTCTAATAGGAATAATATACTATTTGATGATGTACAAGATACCATATAAGATTATCAATCTGATTAAAAGAGCAATGAGAAGATGAACCGTTTAACGGAAAACAGATCGACAATATATAACTGAGATAAAATATACAACGTAATTTATAGAGAGAGTCCTTAATAGGCATTCTATCTATCATGGCCTTCATGTATCGGAGCAATAGACAAGGAAAAGCCAAGCTGGATATAATACAAACGACAGCATGCACCACCTATCCATGATATAAGCATTCTCGCCAAATAAACGAAATGGAAGTATAGGCTCTAATAAACACAAGAAAAAGCTTAACTCAGGATATTCGAATATGCCATCAAAAAATTGAAACGAGAATGAAGCAAATTAATAAGCAACAGAACACACTTCCATCGCAGTCATTAGACAAAACGGAGTGTCTGAAAGACGAAAGTATTGGATGTTGCATAAACTATTGTAAACTGTCCCTTAATTCCAGACAGTGTCTTTCCTTAATATATTTTAATGAGCTCGAAAATAAATTAAAATTAAAAATGATACTTTTTTTTTGCTCACAGACACTAACCTTTCATGCTTTTTTAATGATCAGAGTACGAGGTTGCAAATTCTTGTATATATATATATATATATATATATATATATATATATATATATATATATATATATATATATATATATATATATACACTATCTGAAACGTGCGGGCGTGGATTTAATACACACTCGAAAAGAAATATTTAGGTACTAATTCGTGATCCGATTGATAGAGATATTGACACTCATCGCGACAGTTGTAGATTCGAACGACGGTTAGGGAAAGGTGTGTGTCTAGCTGCACTGACCAGTTGTGATACTAGGAAACAGTACTGTATGTGGATGACAAATTCATATATATGCATATATATATATTCTAGTTTGTATGTTCAAATTTAATTTAAATTCTCAATTTTTATATTAAATTGAAAATGTATTGCTAAAATCATAGGAGAATATTATCTAACGAGAATTTATATAGACATTTAGCTATATTTAATATTATTAATATATGGGTATTTCCTTTTGTGAAGAGACATTAAGCCTTTCGGTTTTAATATTTAATAGTAGAAAATCTGAAACCATATTTATAGAATTTAATTAAATTTACTTAATTTGCTCTATTTGGTATATTGAGTAATTTTATTTGGTTCGGACTGTCTTATATGACTACTTCCTCTTTGTATTCAATAAGAAAGATATCAGTAGATTCACCAACCTGCTATCTAATTCATTTCAATACCCTTAAGTGTATATATATATATATATATATATAT
This sequence comes from Euprymna scolopes, assembly GCF_053919585.1. NCBI lineage: Eukaryota > Metazoa > Mollusca > Cephalopoda > Sepiida > Sepiolidae > Euprymna > Euprymna scolopes. The sequence continues at coordinate 74,393,184 of NC_136485.1, forward strand.
ATATATATATATATATATATATATATATATATATATATATATATACTGAGTCAATGGCGTCATTGCACATCAGTAAAATATCAATATTTCTCTAAATATACGTCGCAACAAAATGAGCATTATATCATCAATCAGCTCCTTTAAGGTTAGTTATTTCCGAAAATTTTATTTAAATTCATGCAATATTCACAAAGTTATGACATTTTATTTTTTTATGGAAGAATTTCCACTGTCCATGGCTTTATTGCAAGTCTATTAAAATTTGTTTTAATGCCTTAAAACTACAATGTCTTATCTTGCGAACTGTACTTGTTATTATATTTTTCTGTCAAAGAATAATAAACAAAAACATATCCAAAGCATGGACCTCATATACATTAATTATTTATCGATTTATCCACTATTAAAAAATCACTTTAAACAAACTTTTGTCCCCCTGCTGAAGTCAATTTCTTGATCTTTAAAGAAGTTGTGGCTATAGCAACATCAACTATGTTACTCCACAAGGCACCCTAAGAAGCAAATTGCTCTCCTCACTCATGAACACCTCTTTTTTAATATTGACCAGGGATATTAAATGGGCTTAAGACCTGGAGAATACGGTGGTCAGGTAATGAGCGGTTCTCCAACGAATTCCATAGATTCAAGGAAGGATGCAGTCGCCTAAAGCAGAAGGGAATGGTGCATTGTCATGTATAAAAATCATCTGAAAGCGACGTGACAATGGTAGGTCATGTAGCCATATCGACAAATGATTATCCAAAAAAAGCAATATACGCATAGCTGGTAAGCTTTACACTCTCTGGCGCCTAGAATAAGCCAACCAACTTATCCCCAATAATACATATGGCCAAAACATAATGCGTCAACCTCATTGTTTGCGATACACTCTGTTACGGCTCGAAATTTTGTTCGGGTTTCAAACTTTGGTCTATCTATCCGGGCTGTCAAGAGTAGCATGGCCTCATCACTAAACAAGATTTTCATTTAATTCAGTGTCAAGCAATTCGTTTTTCCCTATTTTGTTTGCTCAATGGAGACATTGGAAGAGATGTTATGTTCCTTACAATCTCATTCAACACATTGTATCGGGCATGTCTGAATCTTGGAGCGATTCCAATTTTTATAAAACGTAAGTACTGGTGCTGTTTTTGTTTTGGTTGACTTCCCAACAAATTTTCCGAATACCAGGATCTAAAAGGTTTCTCTTGACGCCCTTATTTTTTCTGAATTTAATTTTCGGATTATTCAAGAATGACACGAAGTTTTTTTGGATCCCATTCCAGCTACGTGGCTAATTTTGTAGGGACAATCCTTCTGCGATTCCAACAATTATCATTTGTTTTTTGATAACCTTCATTTGCCTGATTTGGCGACCATGTAAAGATGTGCAATAAAGCGACGCAGATTATAAATTAATTGGTAATAAATAAAATGTCATGAAGGTGCAAGAATATATCATGGTTTTGAATAAAAATTTGGGAAATAACTAAATTTACAGCAACCCTTTGATGGCACAATTTTCCCTATTTTTGTGAGGTATATTAAGGGGAATATTGATATTTTACTAATCTGCAATAAAGCGATTGACACAGTTTATATAAACAGAAAATGAGACTGTGTTGCAACTATTTATCTGATATTTTCAAGTGTATATAAGTGAACTACAAGAGAATATGTACATCGGTGCAGTTATCTAAATGTATTCAAAACTAATTTTCAACCTCGAATCGAGTGTAGAAGAATGTCTGTGTTATAAATCGAATCCTAGAGCCATAGTTTTTTTGTTATTTTTCGTGTTTTTCAATGCATAACACCCCAGTTTTAGAAATATTTTTCATTTAATTTAAGCGTAATCATGTTAAGATCGTTGATATCCAATGTATTTAGTATCTTTTCACTGGTCGCCATGTTTGTTAGGTGCGCCGTGCATATACATTTGTCCGTAGGAAATAAATTGCGTATTGTTTCATAAGTTGCAACGTTTGTTTTCGCGCACGGGCATGCGATTTTTGCGCGTTTATACATTATGTGCACTCGCTTGCACTTTCATACATTAATTATGTATACTTCCTTTTCCCTAGCAAGCTACATAATGTACTGATTCAACGGGTACAGGTAATATAGGTAGGTATACGAGTAGTATATATATATATATATATATATATATATATATATATATATATATATATATATATATATATATATATATACTGCATGTTTTATATTCTTACTTTACGGAAATGTATTTCTTCTAATATTTAACATAATCATGGTAGGTACTCGAAAATTAAAGACAGCAAAAACAAGTTATTTGTTTTTATTTAACAGTACTAAGCCTCATAGATAATTAGGACAGAACGCATAAATCATTCGAATGCAACAGAGTTCATCTCGTGCAAGAACATTTTTTTTCAATTTAAAAAATAATGATGCTCTGAAAAGAGGCGAAGATTTGGAAAAACAGTCGTCGAATACAAATCCACATTAACAGAAATAATATTGATGAGCACACTCGCACATACACATTTAGCCACACACACACACACACACACACACACACATATATATATATATATATATATATATATATATATATATATATATATATATATATATATATATATATACTAGCAAGTGTGCCCGCCATTGCTCGGGTGTTTGGAGGTGTCTGTTGAGCAAAAACAGAAAAAGGTGTAGTAGGAAAGCAGGCTCGAACCCGTACCGCAAAAGAGGAAAAGAACTGGAAAAACCTGACGTCTTTGCTGTTACAACTACCGCCAAACCGGAAGTGACGTAGGGTTTGATTAAGGAGAGGATTACTTTCGAAAATATCGGCGAAAAAAACGACCCGCCTGTAGAAAATGCCCATTTAAAGATGAAGATATTAATGTTTTTAGCCAATGTTTCGGTAGTTGTCGTCTGAAAGGTCGAACTTCTAAAATGATACCGATCTTGTAAAAATCCGTCGACTCTGTCGAAAGTTTTAGGCAGGCATGCATGCATACACACTTACATACACACATTTGTATATTGGTAAGTCACATGTTCGACCCTAACCGATTAAAAAGCTTTCCGTATCTCTGACTACACTTTATGTACAATTTCAAAAGTTTAGATCGGAAATTGTCTGAGTAATTTGGTAGAGATCGAAGCGGCCAATTTTTTTTTTAAATTTGACCCCTATTAGGACCCCTTAACATTGATTTTCTGTGCCCCAAATCAAGTTATTTATTAAGATCGAAGGAACCTATATCTAAATTTTCATTGTTTATACCCTAAATTGGGGGAGGAGTTTAGTTGAGTTCTAAAAGATCAATTAGTAAAACTTTGACCCCCTGAAAGCCTAATGTTTGGCTGAAAACGGATTACAAAGATTTTCGCAAATCTCAATACCCTGTACATCAAATTTGGAGTTTGTGGACTGAAAATTGACAGAGTTATTGTGTAGGGAAATGTACAAACAAAGCCAAACACACACACACACATCCACGTTAACTTGCGTATATGTATGTATGTATGTATGTATGTATGTATGTATGTATCTATCTATCTCTATATATGTATATATATGTATGTATGTATGTAAGTATCTATCTATCTCTCTATCTATATATCTATCTATATATATGTATATATATGTATGTATGTATGTAAATCCAGTGTATGTCAATATTTTTTTTTTTTTTTAAATCTATATGGAACGTAGAGAACTGGTATTTGGTACACTGGAAGAACATCAACAGGTGCCTTTTTCCTTTATTTTTTAGTATTAGGTCAAATATTTTGACAATTATCAATTTTCTCTTTTCTGGTAATTTAAAGTTTGTATTACTTTATTGCAAGTGTCTAAAATGGAAATTTCTGGAAATAAAATACTATTCCTACTTCATATTTCTATTTATATCAAACAAAACGATCCGATTTCGAAATAAAAACTGCAAAAACAGACATGATACTGATTTTTAATAACGACAATTAGTTTTTTGAAAATACTAAGAAGAACGCCACATAAGCCATTTCGAGCATCGCTATAATAATCCAACATGATTGGAATAAAAATAATTAGAGTGAAAATTTTTTTGAATTCATCTTAATCCTTAGAAATGCTAACACGCCGCCTCTTTTTTTTTTGTTTTTCTCTTGTGTTGTTTTATTTATTTATTGTGTCTTTATTTTTCTTGTTTTGCGAACTTTCTCTTATCTTAAGCTGAAATTCGCCCCCTCAAACGGTCAAAACACTGTTCACTCCTTTTCTATTTCAAGTAAACTATCGCTAAAAAGCAGGCAAAGTAAATTTCTGAATTTATCACAAACCGGAGTTTATTTTCTCTACCTTAGAATAAGATACGACTTTATTTAAGTAATATCTATAATTACTATATGCTCGTTTGTATTAAAAATTGATTTCCTTGAAATCTATATCAAACCACTGAATACAGTTTGTTTTATTCCTATTATATTTATACCTGGAATGTACAGCAATCTTAGATACGTCGCTAAGTTTATTTCTGAGTAGATGCACAATGCTTTGTGCTTGACCTAATTGATGTCCGTAACTACGACTCTCGACGCGCCTTGTACGAATTGTTTCTCTCATTACGGCACAAACACCTCCGCTGGCATGCTACGTATATCCAATACATACTTTACCTCCAGGACGATTTCCTTTGTCTAATTTGTATGTTAAATTTTAAAAGAATATTTTTGTCTAACTAAACATTACATGACACTCTAATTTCTAACAAGTTATTCTACTGTATTTTGTAAGTTTAATTCCCTCCTAAAAGCTAACAATCTGTTTTACTCCCCAAGCTGACACTCATACATTACACACGCCTCTAAAAGGGATCCTTTGCTTTTTGCTCTTAACCATAACATGCTGCCCGATTGAAAGTCATTATTACTAAACATCTATACATGTCTAGCTCTAAGGCATGCATTAGTTTATTCTCATCCAGATAGAAACTATCGACATTGCATAGCAATAGCTGTCTCTTCCTAAGTTATTTAATGATATAAAAAAAAAACTTAACCGATGATACTCTGTAATGCAAAATACAACTTCTTGATTCTTAAACGACAGCTGTTGATATCTTAATTAGAAGTGGAAACACACTTAATACCTACAACTTCCATATATTCGAATCTATTGGAAATCTGTCCATATATGTATTTACTGTATTATACACACTGAATAAGCCAGAGCTTATAATTTACTTCCAATTGTACCTGTACTGTATTGTACTTCATATCAAAATGACGTTACTTTCATCTACATTGAATATACATTTTAACCCCCCTGGCACCTTAAATATCCAGAGCTTGGGCAACACATTTTTAGCTAATTCTTAATATCAAGCCATACTGTTACGCGTTATCCTATTTATAAGTCAACATATCAATAAAAAAATATTACTTATGAATTTAAAGGAAAAATAATGAACAATATATTAAGTCTTCTCAAGCAAAACCTGATGCAAATATAGCTGCTTCGACTGCATGAACGTTTACTCACTCACTCTTCCAGTAGGAATGAAATATCAATGCGTAACGTCATGCTCCTTAATCACTTTGAGGAGTGTAATTTTTCAGTAGATATATAACCTTTAGAAACTAACCGAGTAAAAGGAACTACCCACGCGTTGTCGCAGAAATGCATGGATTAGGGGCACGCCGAGTGGCAAACCCTCTTGGTGCTGATGGACTCTTAGATCTTCCAAAGTCATCCGTCTATGAGAAGGAAAACTCTGAGGCTTAACCTAAGAGGAGGGAAGCTTCTCCACTCTTGGATGTCAACATTTTTAGAGCTAATGACTAAAACAAATAACAGGTCTGTAAACCAAACTGATTGGCAGTTCCGGGCTACTGTTTCCGACTGGTAGTACAGGAGTCCCAACTTTTTGGTAGCGTTTAGAGCGGCTGCTCCATCAACAGTTGTTGAATATCGGGATATTTGTAGTGCAATGCACGCATGGAAATGGACCCTGCACTAATCCCCGGTGGGCTTTCCTGAGGCCAACATACTAGTCGATGAATGGTCAGCTGATGGTCTACTTGTATTGCATATCTGGTATTCTGCATAATCAGTTGTTCAGCTCCCGATACCTAAACTGAAAATTTAAAGAGAAATGACAGTACAATAAAAAAAATACGCTTAAACCAGGCTGAAACGCAAACAACACCAACTTGCCTCCTCCCTTAAGGCTTGCATATACAGACATTCGTGGGCTTAGAACAAATTTAGATGATGTTGAAGCATTTCCCCTCACAAACACCCCGGATATCTTAGCACTAAGTGAGACTTACCTACACTTCTCCATCCCCTCTAACTACGTTAACATGCCTGAATATCGCTTACTCTTTCGTAAGAACTCAAATAGACATATGCATGTGCTTGGTGTCTATATTCGAAACACCCTCCCCTTGACTAGAGAAACAAAGCTTGAATAGTACGACCAAGCCTGAATGCTCAAAACAACCAGATTTTATTACAAAAAATACTTAACATGCAACATAATATTAGATACTTTTATTTTCTCTTGCACTCTCCCTCTGCCCAGGAGTGTAACCTAATAAAGTCTTTGAAAGCATAGATACAGAACTTTCCCTCGACACTAGCGCACAAACGCATGTATTTGGTGAATTCAATGCCCATCACAGCAACTGGCTTGAATTTTCTACTTACACAAAAACATAGCTTCCCTATATCTCATTCCCTATCACAGATGGTAACGCTCCCAACCCATTTTCCAGACCAGCAAGAACAACACGCATCACTTCTAGGTATGTTTCCTTATGATTGTGTAACGAATGCGCCCAATCCACTTGGGAACGCTGATCATGTAGTGATAATGGTTGAAATCGCCCTAAACTCTAGAGTCAAAACTGAAGAGCCAATGCTCAAAACAACAAGATATTATGAAAAGACAGACTGGGAAGTCATCAGGAAACTTATCAGAGACGCCCCATGGCGAAATATGTTTTCTCTTCCTGCTGCACAGTACGCAAATGAGACCACTGAATAATTCAAAAAGCCAATTGAAGCACATGTTCCCACGCAGAAATTTTAGAGCAAGAACCCCACTCTCCCTAATGGTTAACTTCTACTTTTGCAGCTTGCATTGCGAAAAGGCAGCATGCGTACCGCAGATTTAACCGACATGTCCAGTTCAAACAGACAGATGTATATATATATATATATATATATATATATATATATATATATATATATATAAGCCAGACGTAACTGTTAGAAAGAAATAGCGACAGCTAAGAGAGAATTTACTGAAACCACCAAAAGAAGTATCGAAGCACAGAAATTATGTACTCGTGACTTCTGAAAAATCTACAACAGAGTAGCAAATAATGTACAATCAACAATCCCCCCAACTATCCAACAATCATGAGGTTGTTTGCTCAGCAACCGAGAAGGCTAACATGATTGCCACTCGGTCTGCCTCCAACTCAACACTTGACCCTGCTTACCATCCTCCCTTGACTTCCTGTGTGTACAGACGCCATACTAGACGATCTGAAAAGCACCCCTTCTCAGGTGCATGCTATCATAAAAAAAAAATAATATTTACACTTCAAAAGCATGTAGACCTGATCTCATCCAGGCTGTGGTATTAAAAAAGTACTCCACCTAAGTAGCTCCAGTTCTCTCCAAACTTGACAACAATTCCTTAATGAATCTTACGTGCCTGTCTGCTGAAAAACTGCATCTGTAGTGTCAGTTTTCAAGAATTCTGGCGAAAGAACTGACCCAGTAAATTATCGGCCCATTAGCCGCCTTCCACTTTTCGTCAAAATATCTGAGTTATTAATTAACCACCCACTAGTTTATCACCCTACAGATGCTAAACTTCTGATCGAACAACAATATGGATTTAGGCACGCCCGTTCCACAGCAGACATTCTAACTTTAATCTCTGAACGTATATACCATTCACTGAACAAAGCAAAGGAGGGTAGAACGGTAGCTCTAGATATATCTAAGGCGTTTTACAGGGTATGTCACGAAGCTTTTCTCAGGAAAATCAGTTCATACGGTATCACTGGAAGAATACTTAACATAATTGCATCCTTCTTAGATAAGAGAAAAATCCAGGTTGTCCTCGACGATCGTACATCTAAACAATAGGATATAAATGCGGGAGTGGCTCAAGGCTCTATCCCTAAACATCTATTATTCCTAATAGTCATAAATTACCTTCCTGACAAAATTATCTGCGGGAGATGCGTATATATTCTGATGACACCACGCTCTATAACAGACACGACAGGAAAACAAATGAACACATATCTAAAAAAAAATGAAAGAAACACTAGAGGATGACGTTCAATCTGCAGAGTAATGGGGGCAAAAATGGATGGGCATATTCAATTCTGCCAAACTAAACTTATTTCCTTCAATAATTACAAGACACCTTCTCTACCACCAAAAGCAATGGCCAAATACTCTTTAGCTGAAAGTACATATATTAAATTATTAGGCCCAAAAGTTCACAGGAAACATGAGTCGACCAAATACATTGAGAGCATTGCCAAGACCGCTGCGAAGAAGATAGGTTCTCTTTATTGTGCTAGAAATCTACTAACGACCGAAAGTATTCTGTATCTGTATAAGACCACCATTCGCCCATATATGGAGTACTGTTGTCATATTTGGGCTGCTGCATCTGCTACTAGTCTCTCGCTCCCAGACCAGGTTCAAAAGAGAGTTGCCAACCTGCTAGGTTCTGAACTGTCATCTAACCTTCAGCCTCTGTTTCATCGACGAAATATATCATCCCTCTGCCTGTTCTACAAATACTTTAACGGCGAATACTCCGAAGAACTGCAAGCACTTGTACCTCCTCGACATAAATACCCACGACAAACCTGGCAAGCAGCTAAATCCCACCCCTTCACAGTAAAGGTCCCTAAATGTAAGAGAGCATTCTACTCCAGTAGCTTTTTCCCCAGAAGCGCTAGACTTTGGAATTCCCTTCCGGGTCCCTGCTTCCCCAACTGCACTGACATGCAAAAGTTCAAGTATAACGTGAACCGACTTCTTGCTGCCAAACTCCCTACATAGTACCACATTAGCTTATGTCCCTGATTGTAGCCCCCTACATGAAAGTGGTAATGTGCCTTATTTGGGTTGAAAATGTAATAACAAATTAAAATGTTTCTATAACTATTATAAAAACTACATATTTTTTTTACAAAGAAGACACCGCTTATCAAGGCCTGGAAGCCACTCAGGGAAAAGTTTTTATGGGTATACATAAGTAGTGGTAATTTTGTAATTGGATTACTTAGAGGGATGGTTCATGAAGAATGTGTTTACGTTGGACTTGAAGACAATCAAACTGTAGTCAGCTTGAAAGTAGGGAAACGGAAGAGAGTTTCACAGGTGTGCAGTTCTTAGAAAGAAGCATTGTTCATAGAATCTTCTTTCAGGTTTAGGCACAGATAAGCAGTGTGATAGATGAGTGTTTTTAATGAAAGTTTGATGAAGAGGGCCATAGATTGAAGCTCAGGCGGGTATTTGCCATGAAAATAACGATAAAGCAGAGAAAGGCTCGCTACGCTTCTTCTGTGGGGAAGAGGTTGCAGGGAAGAGAAAAGGGCATCCTTCACTAAGCTACGGAGTCTATTTCTTAACTGTGTCAAGGCAGGACTTCCTGCTTCTAGCAGCTCCTGTCCAGATGTGGTAACAGTACTGCATCATTGACCGTCCATTGCTTTTATATAGGTAGAGAATTGCATCATGAGTGAAATATCTACTGGGGCGGTAGAAAAATTCAACCAATTTCCAGCGGACCTGGCAACGGAGTTTACTGCGATAAAAGGGTAAATACAATTCCTGAATCAACTCTTACAGTATACTCATGGAAACAGTGTATATTTATTTTTTATATTTGTTGGAAAATTTTCCTTACTAATGATGGGTTATGTATTATCCTCTAGTGTGAATTTACATAATCCGTTTAGAGATGTCTGCGTCTAACTCAATTTGCCGTTTATTAAGTTCAGTTGCACTCAGGTAATATTTTCACTATTTTGATTTTATTATTCGAAACGAAAATAGAAAGCGTGTTCTAATTTGCTTGTCTTTCTTGCAGTGACAAGTTAGACACATAATATGTTTTTGTTGTTAGGAAATTCGTACTCTCTAAAAGTGTTTATGACAGCAATAAAAAAATAGACGGTTACGTTCATTAAATACATGTTCAAAAATCAAACGTATTAAATGTAATAGAAGTGTGGTGTAAATACAGCACGTGTGCAAGACGATGATTCCTGCATATGGAAAGCTTGGAATATTTATATCATTTATATAAATGGCAATATTCCAAAACATTTAACAAATGAGGTTAAGCGGTAGGAAGGAAACCTGATTAACCAACTCAAATACCTAGCATTTGTTTCATTATTACTGCCAGGTACAAGGCTATATTCATAATGGCAGCGTTCAGTGAGTTTCTATTTTTACGAGAACAAACGATACTTCGCCTCTGGGCGTGGGGAGGTCAACAGAGGTATTGATCTTCATATCTATAAGTGCATATTGCAATCATGAATAACATACTTTTTTTGTTCATGATTAAAAGTAAAACACGAAAACACGTTTAAAAAATAAAGGCAAAGAAGAAAACGAAGAACAAGTTGGGAGTCAGCTGGCCGGTTTCGCCCGCACTTTTCCAAATCTAAATCGAGGGATTTGTTATTAAAAGCGGAAAAGACAGTGGAAAATATGCGTGATTAAAATAAAACTGCGTTGCGTTATATTTTCGGGTGAGAGAAATAAAAACAAAAAAAAAAAAACAGGGAAACGATTCAAATAGTGCGGTATTATTTTTGAAGATCCTTATGGTAATCATTAGAAGTATACCCTCTATTTTCAAAGAGAAAGACTCCTCAACGAAACCCAAACCATATTAAAATAGAATATGAGGTGAGCACATCTCAGAGTTGAAAATTAGCCCATGGTAAAATTCGCTGCACATGACGTATAGCACGTCTATAGTTTCTTTGATGTCAATGTAACAAAACCAACATTTAGTTACCTACATAGATATCACAGAAATCCACATTGCTTAGACTATATATACACTGTTAAATCAGAAAAGGGACATCCTTCATAACGGAAGTTATTCCAATATATACAAGTCTTCAATAAGTGACCATCCTCTAAATACACGTCAAATGCAGGGACTTTCAGCATGGATTCATTTTCCGTACGTGTTCACTCCACATTTTATCTTGAGATCTTTGCGACTATTCACGTTCGGTTGAGGAAGATTTTTATATCTGAACCAAGAGAGACTGCCTCTTAGGTTTGAGCGTAATTGGCTTCTAGTATCTTCGAAAAACATATCCTAATGCTGCTTGATGCTAATCGTTTTTCTGTATTTTCGCGTTCTGTTTTTCCCCCCAAAATACAACACAACAGAGCTATGTATTAATTATGTACATTTTCCAATGTTTTCTCTTTTGAATCGCAAATATGTTGATTAAGCTTTGGAAATACAAGGGCGAAATCTGGCAGCTGGTTCCTCAACTTTTTCTTCTCCTATCTCCTTTTTTCATTATTTAAAACGGTTTTACATTAATTCATAAATTACAGAGACTTTCCTTCACGATTGCAATATCCAAATTTTGTACCTCTCAGAAAGTCATAAAATACATACATATATGTACAGTTGATTAATGGATATTTTAGAATAAGATTTAATCAAAATGTACACCAAATATATTCATTATAAGAGTAGGTTTTAACGATCATTTACAAGAATGGTTTTCAATTATACAGTTGAAAACATTATATTAATCTTGAATGAATCATACACACACAAAAATATTTTTAAATATATTTTCATTCACGCAAATCAATGTTTATATATTTATATATATATATATATATATATATATATATATATATATATATATATATATATATATATATATATATAATACAAAGCTAAATGTCTGTGTGTGTGCGTCTGGTGACGAATAGGCTCTTATATGGTTAACTATTAAAAAACCAAGATTACATATGATAGAAGATGTATCGAGACACAGAAATGGGTATGTTTGATCTGGCGGAACGGTGGTTCATTAAAATTGTGGGGTCTGCGTTCGCGCCTGGTCCAAAATTATGAGAAAAAATTTAAAAAAAAACGTTTACAAGTGTTTTTGATATAGATGTACATAAGAATACTTTGATAAGTATGTTTTAACTATAATAGGATTGTATAATAAAGTTGTGGGATCTGCGTTCGGGCCTGCCCTCCATAGAATGGAAATAGGCGCACACTTTAATAAAAACTTAAATATGTCACAAAGTTTAAAAAGTTGTTTTTTTTACTACAGATCCACAGAATATTGAGATAAGTGTTTCAGTGTGAACAGGTATGGTATAATAAATTATGAAGCTTCATCTATTTAATTTGTACTTTCATCATATTTTGCTTTGGTTTTGATGCCCCCAAACACGACGCTTTCTCTTTACAACTCTTCCTGTTCATAACCTATCAGTCTTTTATAAATCAGAGTCCATTTTCTGTAGGTACCTTTGCTAGTATATATATATATATATATATATATATATATATATATACATATGTATATATATATTGTTTTCAAAATAATTATCCACTGCCACGTCTTTCGTCGTCTACGACTCATCAGCGTGGCTGATTCTAGTAAGATTTAATATATATATATATAATTTATATTCATATATATATATTCATATATAATTTCTATTTATATATGTATATATATATATATATTTAATTTATATATATACATATTTATATCTATATGTATATATTAATATACATATATTCACACACACATATATATATGAAAAAATATATATGTATATATGTATATATATATATATATATATATATTCTTCAGAAAAAATTATCTAACAATAAACTGGGATAGAAACCTTAGATTATATGCCTTACAAAATATTATTGGCAGTAATATTCTATAAAGACTATCCCATCTAAATAAAAATTGCTCGATATATAAGATAGAGCATAAAAATCAATTGTTGGTCATCTCATATAATTTAAAATTTATGGCGTGAAATAGTTAAATTTTAAATCAAAAGGTTTTAATTATGCTATGTAAGACATAAAATACTTTTGAAATATTGTAACTCCTTATCCTATAGGATTTCGATGTCTACCATCTCTTCAGAGGGGAAAATATTAGCAAATAACTATAATGGTTTATACTTATTTTCTAGTGAGACATGAAAATCACAATTACATTTTTTTAAAGTATTTAAATATCACAAAGTAAGGAAAGTTAATGAAAAGGCTAAAGAAATTCACACTCCAAATGCGTGGTGAAATTCGATGTGAATATCTTTGATAGCAGTGAGGTAATATGATCCAATCTGTATTTTTAGTAATCCACATCACTAGGTAACAGTTCGAAGTAGGCATGTTCCTGGAAATTTTCTTTGTTTATATAATGAGTCTGGAAATAAATTATTATATACGTCCAGTTGATCTATTTATTAATAAACATATAATTTTTAATATTGTTATATAATTATAGAAAATCAGCTTCCAATTCCACTGCCGAGTTACATAAAATAAGACTCGTATTTAAAATGTATTCTTTGTCTTACACAGAATAATAAAACATTTTTGATTCGAAATTTAACCATTTCAGATCATAAATTTTTAATTTTCTTGAATGGCTAAAAATTTATATATATATATATATATATATATACATATATATCCGTCGTCATCCCCATACACTACTGTTTTGCTGTCTCACTGCTCATCAGTGCGACTAGACAAGCAAGTAACTCCAGCCAGGATCGAAACCCAATCGCACATACGACATTCAGAGCTTCTTACCGCTGCGCTATACGGCTGCTGCAATGCTGGCAGTGAATTAACACTGTTTTTACATTGTCCATTACCTAAGCGCAATTTGTTTACACAAAGAGTATCGCGTCATACGCTAATGGTAATTTGTATATAACTTCCTGAATGCTTAACATAAGATAGGGAGCATTATATATATATATATATATATATATATATATATATATGTATATATATGTATATATATATATTCATATATATATATGTACTAGTTAGAAAAGCATTTATTTTTAAAGCCTATAGTAAAAACATTTTGTTTAACAATTTTCATGCCTTGGATGAAATGCTTTTCTAACTTGTATCTTATCTTTTTAAGATTATATTTTATTTAACTTATTAATTTGGATTTTAAAAATGAATGTGGGTTTGCATGTATGTAACAAGTTGAAGTTTTTTTTTCAATATTCTACTCAGTAGAAAAAGTAAAGTTATTTTTTTAAATATTAGAATATGATTTATTTTTAAAATTTTTTAATCCAATTAAATTTAAGGAAGTTATGACTATTTTTGTGTCTCACATGTTTGGATATTTTCCCCTATTTAAGACCGTATGCCTTTTGTCACATTTTTTACACTACTTCTTCAGTAAAAATGCTGTATCTTTTTTAAAACCAAAGATTAAGCAATGGAATTTACCATATAAGCGTATTTTTGTGCTAGGAATTAGAATATGCCTCTGAAAATCTCCGAAAATTAATGCTTTCCAAATAATCTGCAGTAAATTCACAGAAATATGCTCCAATTCCTTAAAAATGCCATGTATCCATTAAAAGAAAAAAAAAGTTAAATAACTCAAACCTGAAGTGTAATGCATTATAGGTACAAATAACTAAAATCGAAATATAGGACTGTTTAAAAATGAATATATTGCAATATTTCTTTGGTATTACGGTAGATTAATACCTTCCGTTAACCCTCACCCCCACCCCTGCTGACCACCTCTCCAAAATATGCTATTTTACCTTTTGTAAGCAATTGCGTGTGAATACCTTTAAAAACTTTAATGAAGGATAAACCAGAATTTCATGTAAAACGATTCCCCATTTTGAGCTATTCTAGCGTTTTAGGACAGTAAACAATTTTGTTTTTATCACAGATAAATCCTGTGCGCTTTTCTTTTCTTTTTTTAAGACGATTATTTGTAGATTTAGTAGGGTCTTTGTGCAATTAGGAGAGGTTGGCGAGGTTGCTACTCTCGTTTGGTTTAATAGTAGAGCTAAGGAAAATTATATGTGAACATCCTGAAGACCTGTTAGAAACAAAACAAAAACAATTTTAGAATTTAGAGTGAGAGTTACTTTAACATGAATTTAATGTTAAATAATTCACCATTTCGAGACGATTTTAGCGTTTTAGGACAGTTGACTTAATTTACTTTCTTATGAATGATAAGGTGCACTTTTCTTTAAGAAAGGATTTTTTTTAGATACTTAAAAGTATCTAGCTTACCAAGGGACTTTGTTTGGTGATGAGATGCCATTTAGACTTAGCGACTTAGATTGCCATTTAGACTTAGCGAATTAGATTGCCATTTAGACTTAGCAACTTAGATTGCCATTTAGACTTAGCAACTTAGATTGCCATTTAGACTTAGCGACTTAGATTGCCATTAAGACTTAGCAACTTAGATTGCCATTTAGACTTGTGGCGAGGGAAGTAAATAGGAACTTAACTAGAAACTGAGCACCTCCTACAAATATTCAAATATTGATTTTGTATGTATATATATATATATATAGATAGAATAGTTTCCATTAGATTAAAAAAAGAATATTGGGATGGAGCGATACCGTTCACTCACGTGCAGCAAACAAAAAAGATCACATTTCACATTTTTTCTGTAAACAAAACACTGCTTAATTCTCCGTTAAAAACTACCGTGATGGATAGAAGTGAACACGTTACATATTTGTTTTTCAACTATATTTTTAAAATTTGACCAAAAATAACGCCGGATTACTTTTAAATTATATATTCCGATAACCGAAGCTCCAACTAAATATGTAAGAACATTTGTCATATTCATATTTTCATTTTTATTTAATTTTTATTTCATTCTGGAATAAAAAAAAAACAAAAAACAAAAATAGTATTTTTAGAGTAAATTAATATCAGCGCTAGTATTACTGTCAGTAATACGATCGCTATAATCCCTCCAACTCCACTCTCTCTAGGGCTTAAGAAGGTTTTAAGAGGAGGAGGCTTGCCACTCAGACCGAGGGTTAGAGGTAGGATTAAGGTTTTTTTTTAAAGGCGTTTGCCGCCCATATTTACGGTTAGTTGGTCATAATTATTGGCTTTTGAAAATGTTTTGCCTTAGATTTGGAACATAAAATTACTTTTAAATATGATATTTATTTTTGTTTATTTATCGTAATCCTTAAGGGGTGTGAAACTTAACAAGAACGACGGCAAACAGATAAAAATTGATTTAATTTAAAACGAGTGCCGTCACTAACAGAAAACGTGACGTTTGGAAAAATTGTTATGTATGTTTGCCCACGTATTTAAATATCAAAAAAAACATTTTACGCTAACGCTAACGCTAACAAATCCTTCACAAATTTTGATGAAATTGGTTTATTTTTAATTACATGTCTTGTCCCAGTGACACATTATTTCATTACACTTTCCAGTTTAAGATGTGTTTTATTTCTTTACCTGGACTTCAGGCCAAGATCACAGTGTAGTATTCCGATGCTACACATCGCCTTTTCTGTCCTCTAACAGAGAAGGAGAAATGCTTAATGACTGAGAAAATTTTATGTCTGTTTCTATCCAGATTGACATTTTTGGGGTGGCTGGTTTTCCTCTCTTTAACTGACCTTGTTTCTAACTGTCCTTGTGGCGAGGGAAGTAAATAGGAACTTAACTAGAAACTGAGCACTTCCTACAAATATTTAAATATTGATTTTATATATATATATATATATATATATATATATATATATATATATATATATATATATATATATATATATATATATATATACACACACACTTGGATAGGTTAGTTTCCATTCAATTAAAAAAGAATATTGGGATTGGGAGGTACCGTTCGCACACGTCAAGCAAAGAAAAAAAAAATTCACATTTTTTTTGTGTGTGTGTGTGTTTTTTTTTTCTGTAAACAAAACACTGCTTAATTCTCCGTTAAAAACTACCGTGATGGGTAGAAGTGAACACATTACATATTTGTTTTTCTACTATATTTTAAAAATTTGACCAAAAATAACGCCGGATTGCTTTAAAATTATATATTCCGATAACCGAAGCTCCAACTAAATATGTAAGAACATCTGTCATATTCATATTTTCATTTTTATTTAATTTTTATTTCATTCTGGAATAAAAAAAAAAAAACAAAACAAAAATAGTATTTTTAGAATCCCTCCAACTCCACTCTCTCTATCTTACCCAACTGTGATGGTGTTTGTGTTTGCGTCTCCCCATTTCTCCTAAAGTATTATAGCCTGTAATGAGTCTATATACGACTATAGTCAGCTGTTTTGCTGTCTACTCTCTCTCTCTCTCTCTTTCTCTCTTTGACTGTAAGAGAGGAGGAGAGTTTTAATTAAACCTCTCTTTCTCTTTATTGCAATTTTTATTTCTCCTCACACCACAACCCATTTTTGCAACCCCCTTTTTGTATTTATATTTATTAATTACGGGGGTGAATATTCTCTCTGTTTCAGTTTGCATGTGTTTCTCCTCACACCACACCTCATTTTGTGCAACCATCTCTTTGTAATACAGGTCTGAATAATAAGAAAATCTGAATTTTGTTAACAAAAAAAATTCAAATAACATTTTTAGATTAAATTTTGTTAACTTCTTTCAGAATAGAGAATCTTATAAATTTAATAAGGAACAGATTTCATATAGGTTTCATTAAAAAAATATTCAGTAGATAACGAGAAAAATAGAGATGGAAATTTCAAAAGGCTTCTATAACTGGTTATGGTCAATAGTAGTCCCCGCCAGCGAAAGTCTTTGTTCTTGTTATTCTATTATTATTATTATTATTATTATTATTATTATTATTATTATTATTATTATTATTATTATTATTTAAAACATTTTGTGGCCTGCTCTTTCGCGCTAGGACTAATATATATATATATATATATATATATATATATATACATATATATATATATATATATATATATATATTTATATATATATACATATATATATATTTATATATATATACATATATATATATATATATATATATATATATATATATATATATATATATATATATATAGAGAGAGAGAGAGAGAGAGAGAGAGAGATGTTATTCTGCTACGTTATAACTTACGTCGACTGACAGTTATAAGCCCAGGCTTAATCTTGGATAACCGAACTTTGTCTTCATCGCTCTAAAATGACAAAATCCCTGTTTATGATTGTGCAAAGTCACTTTGTCCTATTGATAAAAACACTCGAATCTCGTTTTCGAATCGGTAACGAAGCGTAACCAGCGGAGCGCAGGCCTACTCTACTAAATATTTGATAAGTAAAATATGTAAACGTTTCCACGTATATGATATTACAATTTGAGAAACTTAATTCCCTCAAAGCGTTAAAGAAAACGCTTGATACTCTCCCCTAAGGCAAAACAAATATAACGTAATATATGTGGTTTATGATCTTTAAAATGGGCAGTAGTTCTGGCGATATTCTGTAGCCTCGTCGACAATAGTGTTCGGTTACAGTAACGGAGACCTCAGTTTGTAATGCTTTATATTGTAAAAAATATGATAGATAAAGTTATGTAAGTAATTAGCTGGCACATCTTTTTTGAAAAAAATTAATGCATATTCATAGCATTTGCTACACTTCTGCTATTTACTTGTCTCCACCCCTATCTTCAGTAGAGCAGCGAAAGATTGTCTTCCTTTCGACGCCTTCACATGAGCCTTTCTTTTAAAAAGGAAAAGTGAACTCCCGAAATAATCACAAACGTTACAATATACGAAATACTTTACTTTATATTTACAGGTGTATCTCATACTTTCAGATTTTATATATGAAGGAACAATAGATACCTTTAACGATGGGTTTCGGAAGTATTCTTTTTATATTTCAGTATTTATACACTAGTATAAACCTTTATAATAACACACGTGCCTTTTTTTTTAATAATTATTAATAACTCCATATTATAAGGAAACGGATTGTGCATTTACTTTTCACTAATACCTCTATTTCATATAAAAGTTAAATATAATAAAATAAATAAAAATAGATACAAACAATGCGTTAATGCTTCCCGATCTGTAATGAAGTCTGTCGCTTATCTTCAATGATTATTCAAACGCCATATTGCTCGATTACTGCACGTTTTGTCAATATTGACTAAGATGATGAAGACACACATATTTGGAAATCATTTAAAAAAGTCATTAATTTGTTTTTCTTATAAGGAATCGAAATGGAAAAGGCAGGCGATCTCTGATGCCATTCTATTTGACATCCAAACTAATATGGCTTGTGATGCTTACAGAACGTTAACATACAAAAACGGAATAATTACTGCTATGGATTAAGAGTTCAGTCTATTTAGTTTCTTGTTAATTAAATATAATAAAATATAATAATTGTAGATGTAATTTATATTTTCAATTAAGAAAACTTTTGCATCGATCAAACGCACACGTTGTTCAGTATTAATATTTAATATAATCATTTCAAAATATTGTTAACATTTGGAAGAGTTTTGCAATCAGTAGATAAATTGAAATAATGCTTGACGAAATTAAAGCTTTTTTTTACTATTCAGTCACGATATATATCAAGGCAACCCCTCCCCCCGGGAATGGGGCGTAGTAAGCCGAATTAGCTGAGGGATGTTAAAACTACACATGTACTCAGATTATTAAAATATTTAAACTTCGTGTGATTGATTATAAGTTAATTTATCTAAACAATTTTGTTGCACTGACTTTAAAAACTTCACAATTTTAATTAGCAGAGAAACAATTTAAGTCATATGTTCCACGCCGACTTACGATATGTACATATATACATAAAGAATATAAATTCCCATTCTTGAACAATACTATTGCTTGCTGTAAATGTCTTACATAACTGAAGCAAGTTAACGCAATCTGAACTACGATACGGAAAGCACTTTTCTTAGTGATGTAGACAGACTAAAAAAATGAGAATGCATTTTAACTTAGATGATAATCCATGGTGTTTTTTGGCCGATTCAGAATATATGCCGACACTGTTTCTTTCATTGTGTTCTCCGGTCGTAGCTTGTCGGGTGTCTGAAGCATAGTTTCGTACGGAATTTGACACACGTGTTCTCATTATCAATAAGGATAGCTTGCAGTCTTTTTTGTCTTCTATAATCGAACAAATGTCGTATAAAAATCGAATATTATAACTTAAGGACACTGGTTCGAATAAGTGATTATACTAAGCACTTTAATCAGTTACAACACAGCTGACTAAATTTATATATCTAAGAAAAATTGTAATGTACTCAAATATCGATTATTATGTCGTGTTATACAATAACTAAGCAGAATTTGCTGAAATTGAATTGCCTTAGACAGCTTAAGAATAGCCTCATATTTTCGATACTTTCAATAATTAATTTCTAAATGTGCAAAAATTATCTGGTTGTGGAAATTTTTTTTTCCCGTCTGTGGTCTGCCATTATTTAAGTTTACTGATATAGATTCACAGATACATGCAAACATATATACACACGTACATACATGCTTACGCATATTTATTTACATAATACAAAAATTGTCAATGAAATAAATATGCACAGACCAATATTCTTTATATTTTTGTCATGAATATTTCTTTCGAAGA
>NC_136485.1:74418942-74461442 GCF_053919585.1 Euprymna scolopes
GTGTATAATGGAACTACGAGTAAGCCATAGAGCTTACATGTTAAAAGTTAAAAATAGTGAAGCAGAGCGAACGGGGAAAAAATAAAAATGATTTCACGTGAATGGATGGTCGGTGTATCAGTAGAATATCCAATAAAGAAAATCTCTTGTTACCAAAAAGATGGATGTAACATGTAACTATTAATAATGTTGACGGTAAAAGATGAACGTTATAATTTGTTCAATTCTTTATTTCTGGTGTGGATATGGTATATATGAGTTTGAAGACAGGTTCTACGTAATACTTTAATATCTTTAACTCAAATTGTAATATCACTTGTTTTAATGCTTAATGCAGTTTATGACACAATTTCAATCCAGGGTAATATCTACAAATTTCTAATTAAGCACGATTAAATTTACTGTATAAATAGAAATGGCCATAGTACATTTACTGTAATTACTACCCCTATTAAAGGTATGTATGTTATTATATGTCCTGTAGGTATTATGCTATCCTTCCATACATTATTTTATCTTTTTAGAGGGCGGCAATGTAGTATATGTTTTTGTCATTTTTTAAATCAATTTGGGCATACAGTTTCGGAGTCCGTTGCGCAGTAAATAGAAACGTAACGTCTCTAAGATTCCCGGTGAGCACTGTGAAAAGAGGGCGGTTTTAATCCTACCCAACCTAGCCAGAAGATTTGTTGGCCGAACAACTATAGAAAGCAGAAAATACTGGCGATAAGTAATAAGACACAGTCCCTTCTCCCGTCGCGGTTTATTACCTGAAGAAGGTCAAATAATGAGTTGGCCAAAATGTACTGAAACAATAACCATAATAAAATGCAGAATAACAGAATGCACAATGTGCTATCCGTTCATTATATCGACCCCGAAAGTGTTATTTTTTGAGAGCATGTAGCGTTGTATATAACACTATCCTCCTTAAAAGTGTTTTTTTTAAATGCTTTCTGCCAATAATATATGGAATTATTTTACATCTTTCAAACATAGTTCCTCATATTCTGATGTGTTTTTTAAATAATAAGAACAGAAGTGAATAAACAAACTATTAGAAGAACATACGTACACACATAATTGGCGGACAACGGTTTGTTTTAAATTCTATTTCACTTCTACTGATTGGTCATAATCTCTAAGATTTATACAGTCTTGGATAAGTCTATACAGTGACAGAACAGAATATATCCCTTATAAAATATCTTGAAATATGTAATATATACATATTATAAATATGTAATATTTCTCACAACGTGAGCATAAAATAAACATTTTAAAGACTAAAATGCATGAATACGAAAATACCCAAAATGTTTATATTTAAAAAATGCTATGTGTAAACCAACGTTCATTTTGTAAAATTACGAAATAAATTTAGGAGTGAAGATATGGTATATACACCTAGCACAACGAATGTAAGAGAAGACACGTTTGCAACTGTATAAATTTTATCTACTAGCTCATATTATCATTGTTTAAAAACATCTACTTGATTGCGTAACGTATTTTCGCCATATATTATAACCTCAGTGTTCAGCTTTAGTTTTCATTGCTTCATAAACCAAAATACAAAACCAGATATATATGAAGTTAACAATTGATTTAAATAATACTATATGCATGCACACACACACACACACACACGCACGCACGCACACACACACACACACATATATATATATATATATATATATATATATATTCGTATATAAATATATGTAAACAAAAATTATTATGGACAACAGAACGCTCCTGTTTTAATAAGCCATTATTTTCAGTTTTTTCTGGTGACTTTTTTAATGCGTAGCTCGAAAAAATAATGATTAATCCACGTGTAGTCCGTCTTGTTCGCGGTGGTGATTTTCCTCTTGTCAAGACGACATCATCCGGAAAGATGTCTGGTAGGGATTGATTATAGTAGAAATAACGAATGTGTGTGAATCTGGTAACATCCAGTGAGAGAGTAGGGGTGTTCAGTTCTGTGGTCAGTACTAGGGCAAGAAAGGAGAGAGAGATACGGCAATCATTTTGATGTGTTTTGGCATGATTATGAGGTGATTTTGATAAGGGCAAGTTTTATCCTTTTGGTGTATATACGTCTTCAAGTATTTTTCTTAATTTTGCTGTTGGTTGAATGATGTATTACTTGTGTGTTGCTGACTAACATTTCTCTAATACCAAACCGGGCATCTATAGCTTTTGCAAATGATGTAACATTGCTCTAGATTAGTAATATGCATGATATGGCGACGTGATAGCGTGAGGGATGTATAACCGGCGTCACCAACGTAACTATCAGTTTTATTGTTGTTGTCCTCTTCTATGGGTATGTGATTTATAAATAATGTCGGTTCAATCTAGAGGTTTTAGACTAATGTATGCATTGTTCATTCACTAATAGACTGTAGATTATACTCATATATATATATATATAAACAAATTATTATTTTTTTATATTATTTTATGTATGCTTTTATATTATTAAAAATATTATTCACACTTGTTCATTTACATAATACCTTCAAAAAGAAGATGTAATGTGTTTTACATAAAAAGGACAACGTAAAGTTATAAAGTGTTAATTTCTACTACGCATTAAGTGATCATTTCGATAAACGTAGCTAAGTTGTATGTTTCCTATAACAAAGCCTTGATGAAAATGAATTCTGCGTTCTATTAAACCCAGAAGTATTTCGTGTTCATTGGGACTGCTGTTACAGCGTCTATGCTTGTTCTTATTTATTTTTTTTCAAATTAACTATAGTCCCTTACTCTCAGAAGACAACCAATCGTGTATAACAGTTATGTGATCGCCGGCTAGACAAGAATATATATATATATATATATATATATATATATATATATATATATATATATATATATATATATATATATATCTGTGACGATGATTGAAAATGATGAAATTTGATCATATAAAAAACAGCTTAACAGTAATTTATTCCCATATATATTGAAATCGATCACGCTCTAGCCAGTAGTGATCCAATGTGGTGGTAATGTAATGCTTCATGGGAAGGAACTCTCTTAAAAAAACCTCCAGATTAACTAAAAGTACAGGAGTAGTATCTTAAGTAGTTTTGTATAAGCAGTTTTGTTATACGCGTATTTTCTGCTTTTTGTTTTTACTTTTACTTTTATATTTACTATTAGTACTAATACTTATGCTATGTATTATTTTTCTTCGATCGTTCTTCTCCTGTAACTCCTAGTAATTTTGCTGTGTAATACTGCTCTTATTTGGCTTTTCTGTCATTCGAGAGAATATTATATATTATATCAGACAATACTATTAGAGTGTTTCTATTGTATTCGACACCTCATCAATATGTCAATGTATATATATATATATATATATATATATATATATATATATATATATATATAGTATTTGTTTTTACTGCCTGATGTAGGTTAACAGAATGAAATTTGTCAAAATACGTACAAACTTTATATTTTTCAAACATATCTAATGAGGTGCAACTACGACTTTTTTTTTAAATGATATAAAATTTAAATATGTCTGGTTTATATACAAAAAAATTGCGATATTCGAAGAAGCTGCAATCTATCCCAACCATTATCAATGGACCTGAGGTCATCTCGTCAGCATCAGACTAGGTCAAACTATTTGCAACGAACTTTGCAGCTAATTCTTCCCTATGCGACGAAGGCCATCAACTCCCCACAGTTCCTCCTATAACACAGAACACGCTAGATAACATACACATATCTGTGCGTTAATTCCCCAAGCTAATCAAGAACCTTGATTCTAGTAAAGCTACTGACCTGACGGCATCCCAATTATAGTGTTAAAAATCTTCAACCACAATTGCTCCCATACTTACGAAACTGTTTAAGCGTTGCCTTAAGGAGAAGTGCTTTCCAACACCCTGGAAAACCTCATCAGTGTTCCCTGTATTTAAGAATTCAGGTGATAACTCATCTCCCTCCCAGTACAGACCAATAATCCTCCTGTGTGTCATGAGTAAGTTGCTGGAATCCATATTAAATAGAGAAATATTCAACCAACTCACCAGAAATAACCTCCTTTATGACACGCAATATGGTTTCCGTTCTGCAAGATCTACCGCAGATGTGCTTACGGTTATATCTCATAGGATTAGCGAATCTCTTGACAAAGGCTTCCTTTTTAGGACAATTGCTCTTGACATATCAAAGAGCTTCGATTAGGTATGGCATAAAGGACTACTTCAAAGATTTCCAGCTACGGTATAACTGGAAATGTTTTCTCGATCATTAAATTATTTCTCTCTAATAGGGTCATAAGAGCAGTGGTCGATGGACAAAAATCAGATGCCCGAAGTATTTATGCTGGAGTCCCTCACTTGTCTATCCTGGGCTCAACTCTCTTCCTGATCTTCATCAATGATCTCCCTAAACATTTACTTAAATCATTCGTTGACATCTATGCTGATAGCAGGACCATCTACGGCAACACATTAAAGACTGTAAATGACAAAGCGCGTGGTTCAATTAAGGAAGAGGCTGGTTACCTTTTGTGCATCTAAAACCAAGCTCATGCATTTACATCATCAACGCTCTGATCCCCATCTGTCATCAATTGAAATCGGTGGCACTCGTCTAGGAGAAGCCCCATGTTTTGACAAGCTTCTGGGCGTGACCTTTACTCCTTAACTGGAATGGGACACGTACATCAAGTCTATTCCCAAGGTCGCTGAAAAGATGGTAGGATCCTTCTACCGTTCCAGAAGATATCTCACTACTGATGCAATTCTCTATCTATATAAAAGCCAAGTTCGTCCAAGGATGGAATACTGCTGCCACAGATGGGCCGGAGATACTAAAAACAGTCTATCCTGCCTTGATAGAGTACAAAATAGACTTCGTGGCTTCGTGGGGGATGCATGTCTCTCTTCCCTACAGCCACTCTTCCGCAGAAGAGAGGTTGCGATCCTATATTTTTTATCCTTATTACTATGACAGGTACTCGTCTGAGCTCCAATCTCTGGTCCCTCTTCGCCAATCATTTACGGAAAACACCCGCCCAGCTGAAACCACTGTCTAAAAGTTTCCCACTCTTTATCTGTGCCTTAATCTATACGTAGGTTCCATGAAGAAAGTGTCTTTCTTAGAACTGCACGCCTGTAGAACTCTGTTGCGTCTGCCTGTTTCCAACCTGAGTGCAACTTGGATGCTTTCAAGTCTAACGTAATCAAATTCCTGATGAACCGCATCCTTAAGTAGACACTTTATTAAACCTCAACATCAACGTTCTGTACATGCAATAACATTTATGCCTGAGTGGCTTCCGGGCCTTGATGTGTGGTGACCACCTTGTAAAAAATTCTGATTGCAGGTTCTAAAAACAAACAAGTTATTGCTTTTTTTCTTGTTTCTTTATTTTCAATGTATATATACACATACACACACACACACACACACACACACACACACATATATATATATATATATATATATATATATATATATATATATATATATATATATATATATATACTTCAGAATAAAATTATCTAACAATCAACTGGTATGGAAACCTGTGATTATAAGTCTTACAAATAACTATTGGCAGTAATATTCTATAAGTACTATCCCATCGAAATAAAAATTGGTTGATATGCAAGATAGAGCAAATGAATAAATTTTACTCATTCAATAAATTTTAAAAAATCTGACGTAAATGGTTAAATTTCAAATCAAAAGATTTTTATTATTCTAGGTAAGACAAAGAATGCATTTGGAATATGATGGTAGATATCGAAATCCTATTTGATAATGTGTTATAATATTACAAATGCATTCTTTGTCTTAGATTAACACAAATCTTTTCATTTGAAATTTACATACACTTTTCAATATATTTAATGACTAAAATTATATATATATATATATATATATTCATTTTATGAGGAAGAAAATAGAGTCATAATTTACTTATAACTTTTAAAATTAGTAAAAAGCGTAAGCCAGAGATGCAATTAACTATAAAAAGTATAGACATTGTTTTAACGTTGTTTTTCTTTCATTACACTATATTTATGTAAGAGAAAAACACACTATGGCAACCGCGAATCGCCGCACCTTCTAGTCGGTACTCTTATATTGCTTTCTTAATCGCAGTTCAAATAGTGATGCTAATAACACCATTGTCGCATCAATTCCATCAATTCCCAAGTGATTTTTTTGGAAATGATCGCTACAACAAGCTAATATATAGTGCCCCCATCGCATATATTAGCATTGCGCTAGTACATTTACGTTAGAAAATTAATACACAATAATATACAAGCTTATTGTTTTCATCCTCCTTCTCTGAGAATAGCTTTCACATGGTGACACACATTTTTGGTTCTCACAATTGAACTATTCTATAACCAGACAGTACCTTTCAGTTTTTGTTTAGCAAAGCTGCAACATAAAAATATGATTTTTCATAATATGTATAAAGTTGGGTTGTCAAAGATTTAAAGCAAATTATTATATAAGTCTGCACGCGGTCTATAATACATTTTCATAAAACGTATTTTAACGCGATTTATGTTGATCAGATGCGTATTTTATTTTACACGCATGGAGGAAATAAACATGAAATAATCAATCCCTAAAGTATTAAATATAACAGATGTGTATTTAAATTTAAAATGAACGCAGGGCTAATATTTATAGAAATCATGTCTCAAAATCACGTCAAGCAAGCCGTGTTTGAACGGACAGAAGAGTCTGAACGCATGTGCCACATATCACGCCAAAGAGAAGTTTGTTTGACGTAACATATTTAACAAAATAAGCTATTAATCACAGCATTGTATTAGGGGCAGTACGTGGTTTAAGAATTCAACAGACAGCGGCATGTGATCTTTGAGTATACGTAGTTAAAATGAACAAAAAATAGCAAGTTATCTCAGACATTATCTTCGCCCATAAATCATTTTATCAATCTCGCAAAGTTACAAGTTCCAGACAATTTGTTTTGAGGCTGAACAATGGTATGATAGGAAGAGTATTTGATTTCATTTTTCGTATGCAAGCTGACGTATGTTAATACATGAAAATATAAGGGTTAATTCTAAAAAGTCTATAAAATAGCAATGTATTTATGTACATATCAATCTAGGTTCATCTATCTCTATTTTTCTATGTATCTCTGTATATCTACCGTTCCCTCTCATTTGTCACACACACATACAAACCCACCCACATATATATGTGTGGAGTCAAATGTATTTATAGTTTTATATGAATTTAAATATGCTTACAACAATTAGATTGCACTCTTAGTCAAAGAAACCCTTAGAGCTAATGTGTGCTCAGGAAGCTTATCACGCAAAGAGATTTTTTTAAATTCTGACAGGGTTCAGCTGTTGTTATTAGTAACACAGACGTACAAACACTTTTCGAAATGGTAAATATAACTTTTTCGGTAGAAAATACCATATTGCAGCTTTAGTATGTGAAACTTTTGATATTCGAGAAAAGTTCTAAGAATCAAAATCAAATGTGAACTCAAAATATTTTCTGTCTTTAATAATTCGAATGAAGATTTTTTCATGCATATCCCAAATCGAAATATAGCTGTAGTCCTGTAAGAATCATAATGTACGATATGTGCAGAAAACAATGATGTCTAAATGAACCTATGCATTTACAAAGTGATTTCAGTAAGTATTCCGGATATTTTTATTTTAGTACAGACATTTAAAATTGTCTACATCTTTAAGATTACGCATGGTATTCCTATTTATCTCATGAGATGCTTGACTATTTTTTCCTTATTCCATGTTCCAAAACCAAAGAAAATTTCAGATTACGAACGAATTGGAATGCATTCTTCTCAAGCCTTATTTCAGCAGCTGGTGAATTTGAAAAAAATGGAATCTGGACATGACGACACTTTAGAATTACGAGAGACAATAACATTTTTTAAGCTTGCAAAAATTACATAAACACTTATGGAATATTTCAGACTGCTTTTCAACGAGCTTGCACGCATAATGTATGAGTTTTGAAGTGGCATAAGAGATTTAGGAAAGACAGGAAGTCTGTACTAAATAATAAGGAAGGTGTTGGGGGGATAAGGAAGTCAGACACCAGAGTTGATAGGACAAATAAATAATTTCATGGATATTAACTGTCATGTGTCTTTAGAGAAAATAAGTGTACAGTGAGTTGTCAGCGTGGTAACTGTACAGACAATTATTCGCGACAAACTGAACATGCGGAATATTTGCGCGAAGTTTGTCCAATAGTGCTCACAGAAGATACGAAGAAAGGCCTTGTTATGACATTTGGGAGATGGTCGAGCAGATCAATTCCGATACCGCAGTTATTCTATGATCTGGTTTCCTGCATTCAAAGCAGGATCTACTGCTATGGGTAAAAAACTAAGAGGCAAATAACATGTTGGCTCCCCCATACACTAGAAGACCAGGCAAAGCAAATTGAAATAGAAACTTATTATGATATGTTCAGCGTGTCTTTTTTGTAATATACGAACAAACTAAGATATTCGATCATACAATCAACACAACCAACTATAAAACAAACAATAAACACCAGAAAAAAATTCCAAAACAATACAGATATATACACTGTTCCTCTTAATATTGCAATAATTTATATACGTTTGTGAAACACAACCTATATTTTAAGTATATTATTTTACTATATTTAAAATATATATATATATATATATATATATATATATATATATATATATATATCGCGTGTGTATTGCGTTATTGCAGGTCAATATTTATTTTTAATTTTGAAAATGCTATAAAATGCAGAGCAGCGAAATTTAGTGCAGTGGAAGAGCATAACAAGGTTCCTTATTTCCTTCATTTTTGTGAAATTTGATCAATAATTTAAAGTTGCTAATTTCTATTTGTTCTTGTAATTTTAAGTGGGTATCACTTTATTGCAAGTGTCTAAAATGTATGTTTAAGTAATAAAACCATATTCTAACTGTATTACTCTTTTTATATAAAATAAAGTACATATTTAGTAACAATTTTAACAAAAAAACAAGAACGAATTACACATTACTGTGTATGAGAAAATATGTATTTATTAACATACCTCGCATGCTTCAAAATCGATTTAAATATCCACTTGTCAACTGATAATGTAAATCACCAGAATTTGAGATGATGTGGGGCTATATGAAACTTGCAAAATATGCCTTCAAAATTCATCATTCCTCGAAAATTTACAGCTTTTTCACAAACTTATATCTTTATAATTGGCCGTGGATGCTCAACTGGTTTTATATCTGAAAAACAAGGTGACCATGCCACGAAATTTTCTCCACTAATGCCTAAAAACTTTAAGTATGCTGTCGTAGACATGGCTGAGCTGGATGACGCATTGTCGTTCAGAAAAATTCAATTTGCTGTGACGCGGCAATGTAAGGTCATCAATCGAAGGTTACAAAGGCTCATTTACCCATAAACTATGAGACTGATTTTCCAGTTCGTCATCTTCTGACACTCGAAATGATCCAATTAGTTCATCGCAGATGCTTTCAGCCAAAAACATGACACCTCCACCTTCCTGTTGAGGACAGAGTCGATGAGAGGTATGGATTAAAGAGGGCTCCAAGCTTAGGCCAAGCCATCTGGCCTCACATGAGTAACACTGCCATCATCGGTAAAAAGAATATTTTAAAAGCAAACCGTTTTTTCCTCATGGGTTTGGTTTAACGCAGGTCTTACTATAGGGTTAATGATTCTTGCAATTTTGTTTTTGATAGTGCAGTCTGTTTTTCAGGACAGAGAAGATATCCCAGCCTTATAAAAGACAGAAACACTGTTGCTGCCCAGCTGGTTGAGAAATTAATGGTGAAATTGACCAACATCACAAACAGAAACTGAATTTCTTGGATTTTGTCCTTCCTTGGTTTTATGTTTCCATTTTCAACAAAGGGAGACAAGGTTCTTCGAACTCTTCCAAGCTCTTTAACTTTCTCTACGAGAGATAAACCTTCTGCAACGCCTGCTATATAGCATACATATATTTTGGGGCACTTGAAATAAAGTGATATACACTTAAATAGGCGAACATATTTCACTTTTCTACTAACTTTTTGAAAATTAAAAATATATATATATATATATATATTGACGTGTGATTATGCGCGAACCAGGGTGTATATATATATGCATATATATATATATATATATATATATATATATATATATATATACATACATACATATACAGACATATATATATATATATATATATGTGTGTGTGTGTGTGAGCGTGTGTTTATATATATATATATATATATTAATTTTATGTGAGTAAGTGAAGTATAGTTGTTTCAGAAAAGTCTATTAATTTTATTACCCAAGTTTTATACTGAAATATAATAACTATTATTTCCCAATTTTGTTTCTAAAAGCGGTAGTTTATTTCTAAAGAAAAGTTTTTGCAAAACACATTTTAATCAATGTGACTTTCATTCTCACTTATATTATATTTCCCTAGGGAGTCTATATTTTTTCTTTAATGAGTTTTCTGTATTGATTTCGATGTGTTGCTTGCCCTAAGAAATCAACACTCATAACCTATGACGTCTGTCTTTAAGAAGGTTATACTTTAGTGTTAATCCCCTACGAGAGAATGTCAACGCGACTGCTAATCCATTTTTCTAATCCACACTGGTTTTACTCTTGGACGCTGACATTTCCCTGGCACTGTTGTAATCTTGTGCCATAATAATCCCACCGTGAAACGTAGATAAATAACAGACACATCAAAACTTTTGTTACACTAGAGTGTTAGAAACACGTGCATGGGATAAAAGAGCATCTGGATTATACCCATTTTATGAACTTACACTGCAATAATCTGTAAGGCTTAGAACAGAGGCGAGATTGGATACCTTGCAAACAAATCGATGAGGAATAACGGTTCCGATGTTGCAACGTCCAAGTTATGTTTAGCGCCATGTTCCAGTATGGAATTTTCGGATTTTATTGTTCATGAAAGAACAATGAAAGGCTCTAAATATGCATGGGTTCTGCAAGAGGAACTTGAAATGCTTTTGCATATTCATGAATTCTCAGTTTTGCTGCTCGCAGGTCATGGTAATTATTGTATGAATATAAAGTGATAGCACTCGACTGGCAAGGAAAACCGACCAATTTGTTTAATGCATATGTGCATGAATATAATGCAAGAAAAATAATTCCCAGAGATTCAATGTCAATCTTTGAATAACACAACTCCCCCTTTCTTTCACTCTCTCCCTATATATATATATATATATATATATATATATATATATATATATATATATATACATATATATATGTGCGTGTGTGTGTGTGATGTATTTTTGGTTCTACATATATAAATGCATGTGCATATATGTGTGTATGTGTGTGCGTCTGTGTGTGTGATGGATTTGTGGTTGTACATATATAAATGCATATATATATATATATATAAAATATACTGTATTTCCTCTTAATATATACCAACTCTCATGTAAGACTGCCAATGTTATTACAGAGCAATATAATAATTGAACGAAAAAAGTCTATATTCCAAATATATGGATATATTAATTCATAAGTAATAAGTTTAATATTTGATAAATATAACATTTTTGGTGCATATACCTACATTAATAGAATTTCTTATTACGAATAGTTGTATTGAAGTGACTTTATTTCTAAACTCCAAATGACGTAATGTAAACATATTGAAAGCTATTTACAGCTTCTCTGCCAATTTTCGGTTATTTAATCATGCTTAAACGCACTTTTTTTGATACATTGATTGTTACTATTTCTTCTGCTGTGTTTAGGCCAAAATAGATTCACTAATTGGTATGAGAATTAAGCGATGTTATTCGTGTAACGAAACAAATTGTAAAAGTTACCTGAATTAAAGGAATACATTGGAAGGTGCTCAACATAATGAACTTTTGAATTTAGACTTATCTTTTCATACATTATATATATATATATATATATATATATATATATATATATATATATATATACTAGCAAAAGTACCCGTCGTTTACTGGGTTCAGGAATAGACTACAGAAAATGGACTCTGATTCATGAGAAGTATGATAGGTTATGAAAAGGAATGGTTGTAATGAGATAGCTTCGGATCTGGGGGTATAAAAACCAAAGCAAACTATGATGAAAGTAAAAATAACATAGATAACCCCCATAATTTTCATACCATACCTGTTCACACTTAAACATCTATCACAATATTCTGTGGATCTATATTAAAACATCTTATAAAACTTTGTGACTTATTTCAATTCCATATAGATCAGGCGCGAACGAACTCTCCATAATTATATTATACCATACTTGTTCAAACTGAAACATAATTATCAAAGTATACTTACGCAGATGGATATGAAAAGTCTTTATTAAAGTTTGTGCCTATTTATATTCTATGGAGGTCAGGCGCGAACGCAGAGACGACAATTTTATTATACAATCCCTATTTAAGTTAAAACATATGTGTCAAAGTATTCTGATGTACATCTGTATCAAAACACTTGTAAACGTTTCTTTTTTTTTAGTTTTAATTTTTTTTTATTTTCACACTTTGTGAATCAGTCGCGAACGCAGACCTCACAATTTTAATGAACTATTGTTCTGCCAGATCAAACATCCCCATTCATGTGTCTCGATACATCTTCTCTCATTACATGTAATCAGCTGTTTTAAAATAGTCAACCATATAGGAGCCTATTCGTGACCACACACACACACACACACACACACACACAGATATTCAGTTTTATATATATATATTTATAAATACATATATATATATATATATATATATATATATATAGTGTGTGTGTGTAATATTATAATTCTCCAAGTTTCTAAAATCAAGTTTTTTTCTCAGTTGGTTATTTATTACTTTTAAAAAGATAACAATTACAATACTGTTTCGTATTACGACTAACCACTCTGCACAATTGTGTTGTCTCTGCATATTTAGCTACGGACTCTTCAGATGTACTCTTCAGATATTCCCGTAAAAAAATTAAAATAAAACACATTTTGGAAAACTTACATGGCCCCTGTAATCGACACCCTCTCAGTTACGATATATATATATATATATATATATATATATATATATATATATATATATATATATATATAATTATTTTTTTGCTATAATTAAATACCTACAAACACTAGTGTTTCATCCTTTCGGGAATCTTCTGTGCAGGGTGTCACGATTAATACCAGTCGAACGATTCGAATCCCGGCTACCATTAACCGTGTGAAATAACGTTGAATTTTAAACATTTTAATTTTAAATGTTCATTTACGTCAGTCAGACAATGATCAACTCGTTATACGATGTTGAGTTTTCAATTATCTTGATAAGTTTCCTTTTAAAATTATCTCATTATCATCGTTTTACTCCGTATATATATATATATATATATATATATATATATATGTATATATATATATATATATATATATGAACTATTGTATAAAATGCACGTTATGTGTGTGAGTTCTTTTAACATATCTTCCAAAACGGCTGAGGTTATTATTTGCAAATTTAACACAATATATATTTATATGTCTGGTAGTGTTCTTATATAGGTTGTGTACAGAAAGTCATCCGATAATATCAAACATGGAAAAAAAATCCTACCTTGAAATGATATTTTTTTCTCATAAATAAAAAAGACACACACACACATACAGGTGAATATTTTTCAGTTACATCATGCAAAGGAAAATAATTCTTATTAAACAAAGGAAGATTAATTCTTCTTAAAAAAAAACAGAACTACTGTAATCTGGTAGAATATTCAGCTTCATCTCGAATGGTTTACCTGTTCAAGCCCGGCTGTACCCACCAGTGTATTTTTATTTTATTTTAATGAGTATAATCCATATTAAAATCGCCGCAAATCAGTTCTCTATTTGCACATTGTAAGACTTAACATTCATCAGAAGTTACTTTTCTAGCATTAAAAGCTAAATATCAGCCGCTGTGAAATTTAAACAAACACAGCCGGAATTTGATGAATACAATTTTCATTATTATATTTATTTCTTGTTTTGTTTTGTTTTTTTCGAATTAGGCCGCCGTGCAAATTATTCCTGGTAATCTATAATATCCAATAGAGGATTGATTCTATAATAATACATACGCAATGTGCACTGCACTGAAGATTTTTGTATAAAAGATTAAACAGTTTTGCTGTTTCTTCCTTTAAAAAAAACACCTGTTCCTTTCTATATTTTACTAGCAGATGTACCCGACTTCAAGCGGTATAAGCTGTACGTTAAATTTCTTAAATAAGTAGAAATAAAAACGGAAAGGAACTGAGACATGTGCATCCAGGTGTTATGTTTTTTTCTGAACAGCTCACTCCTAGTTAGAATAACAGTATTCGAGCTGCGATGGAAACCAAACATAAAAGCATTGAGTCAAGTAAGAACTTTATATTTAAAATTGAATATCTCCAACAAAAAAATCTATGCTATTCCCATCTGCCTATTTTACACAAAATAATACCTGCCTAAATTTCTTACTGTCTATTAAATTAAAGTGATATTTAAAAATCCCCGTTTCTGGTTCCCATATATTCATATGATCTAATATATAATTTTTAGAGAAGTTTATTTATCGCGTTTTGAATTTAAAACTTTCATAGGTACATATTGCAAAACCTGCTTTTAAATTATTCAGAAAACTCACACACACACACACACACACACCCACACACACACACACACACACACACACACACATATATATATATATATATATATATATATATATATATATATATATGCGTGGGTGTGTATATATATGTATAATTAATTGTTTCCTTCTTAAATTATTATTCTATATACACTAAATCATTGCCTAGCGTATATAACGCCATAATAATAGAAGGTAAGGCAATAATAAAAATTAACGAATAAACTGAACCGAAGACTTTTAAATATTACAGATGAAATAGTTTTGCTGTTTCAGCTTGGTTTTTACATTCTGTTCCTTTTTATATTGTATGAGTCGATGTATCATGTTTAGCCCGGTATTAACCGTAACGTTTAATTCCTTTAAAAATAAAGTAAAAAAAAAATAAAAAAAATAAAACATAAAACAATAAAATAAACGAAAGAAATGGAGGCAAGTGCATAAAAGTATTATGTTTTTTTTCTAAACATTTCGCTACATGTAAGTAAAAATTACTCGAGCGGAGAGTTAAACCAAAACCTCACCTCTCTGTACGATAACAATTAAATCAGCTTGCCAAGTCTTTAAAATGTGTTTTCATACCTACTTATTCTTAACATAAGAGAATTGTCAAGTATATGATTCGCGCATTTTTTTAAAATATTCCATCCCCAATAAAGTTACGATCTCCAATTGAGACTATATTAGTTGCATTTTTTCCGGATGAAAATGGATGAAAACTTTTTCCAAATATCTGATTATATACCAAATTTCAAGCCTGTAGATTTAAAAAAGATCGTTTTGTATACAAGTGTAGATTTGTCCGCACACACACCTTCTCTCTTTACTAGATAGATGGGTCGCAATATTACTTTTGTTGGTGAGTTTGTAAGAATTACTGTATTGCACATTATTTCGGAAAAATTCCTATTATCAGATTTGTGTTTAACATTCATTTCAAGATGAGACAACAATTATCGCTGAGCATTATTGACATTTAATTATGAGACAAATGACCTTTATAAATTGCTTTACATGTTTGTTTCGTTTGCTACATAGGTCAATATAAATAAGAAAGGTTGCATAATGCTAAGTTGGTCAATATAAATAAGAGACGTGACATTATGCAACATTGGTCAATATGAATAAGAATAGTTACAGTATGCTACATAGGTCAATATAAATAAGAAAAGTTACATTATGCTACATAGGTCAATATAAATAAGAAAAATGACATTATGCTTCATAGGTTTATATAAATAAGAAAAGTGGCATTATGCTACATTGGCCAATATAAATAAAAAAAAAGTGGCATAATGGTACTGTTGTGGTTGCAAGGTTGAACAATAATTAGTAAATAAATACAATGAAGACGCAAACCACAAGATAACGCAATAATAAGTGTATTAAAGAAAAGGTATATTTACAATATGTACAAATGACGGTGTCGAGTCAGAGAGTCTTGGTGGGAGGACATGTGCGCTCTTCGGCGTCACTTCCGGTGACATTTGAGTAAGACACGCCAAGGCCAACCTAGGCTTGCCATTTATAGTGTTATGTTATTCGCATATGCAAATAAGTGGTTGCCAACACAACCCCCCCCATCTCAAGATTGTAAGTCACACAGATTTCAATATCTTTTTCTTGTTGGGTTTACCATTAATGGTTCATTCACTTTTCTTTTCCTACCTGATCTTCGGGGTTCAGGTGCATTTTGAGGCGGTTCCAAATTAAAAGATTCGTATATGATATCTATGGTGTCCTCCCCTTCGACTGTTGTCGTATCATCATCATCTTAGATATGACGTTTTTTTATCTGATTTAGGTGCCTTTTATGTATATTCTGTGGACCTTTAATCATGTATGTACAACCACCAATGCGTTTATCCACTACTCCACATTCCCAGTAAGATGTGTTATTTCTGTAGCACTTAAAATATACTCGATCGCCCGAGTTATATTTCTTTCTTCTCGTGTGTGTAGTGTTTCAGATAATTGCTTGCCTTGGCAATAGTTTGTCAAACGCTGATTTTACCTTTCTGGAAAACATTAGATCAGCTGGTGATATGTTTTATGGTGTACTAGGATGTGGTGTAATCCTATATACTTGCAAGAATTGTTGCAAAGCTTTTTCTGTTGGTGTTCCAATGGATTTCTTTAACGCTCGTTTTAGCGTGTCCACGAACCTTTCTGCTAGGCCGTTCGACCTTGGATGATACGGCGGAGTCGTGATGTGCTTCACTCGGAACGTGTCGCAAAAATCCTTAAACTCTGCGGATGTGAACTGCGTTCCGTTGTCAGTGACCAGTGTGTCTGGTACACCGAATCTTGCAAACAACTCGTGTAGGAACCCTATTGAGTTGTTCGTTGTTGGATTCCTGCAACGCATTACCTCCGGCCATTTTGTGAAACTATCAACTACAATTAAATGATAGTTTTCACCTGCTGGACCAGCGAAGTCCATGTGGATTCTCGACCATGGTTGGTCGGTTTTCGGCCAAGGCTTGTGTACTATAGGTGGAGATTTTGCCGCTAACTGGCATCCTTTACATTTATCAATTGTCGTCGCTATGTCAGTGTCCATGTTACGCCAGTTCACGTAGCTTCTCATTAACGACTTCATTCGATTTATCCCCGGATGTCCTGTGTGGAAATCTCTTAACATCCTATTCTGCAATGTTTTGGGTATTACCACTCTCTCGCTGTACAGTAACACATCGTCACATATGGAGAAAACTTCCTGCACCTTTGTGTCCGTTATAATTTTCTCTTTTATGTCATTTATATATTCGTCTTTCTCGGCTTCCCTTTTAATGTCCGACAAAGTTACGGGTAGTTCCTTAATGATGTTTGCTACCATATTTTTTACTTCAACATTTGTCCGAATTGCTGCAATGACTGATTCTTCCAGATTGTGTTTCTGTGGTATCAGTCTTGACAGTCCATCCGCATGGCAAATCTTTTTTGATGCTAGATGTTGTAGCTGGAAATCGTAATTAAGTAGTATTGTACCCCAGCGCAGCAATCTAGTTGCGGTGTATACCGGCAATCCTTTTTTTATCAATAGATCGTGACAAACAGTTTATGGTCGGTTTCAAGTATGAATTGTCTACCATATCTAAATATCGGTGAAATTTAGTCACGGCAAAGATTTTGCTCAACGCTTCTTTTTCGATTTGTGAACATGCCCTTTCGGCTGGTATCAGCGTTCTCGAAGCATGCGCTATTGGCTTTCTAGACCTATCCGGCATAATATGTGTAATGCATGCTCCTAAGCCGTAGGAGCTAGCGTCATTAGCGACGACTATTTTTAAGTTTGTGTCAAAGTGCGTTAAGAATAATTCGGATGTTAGTGCGCTCTTTATTTTGTCAAAAGCGGTTTGACATTCTTGCGTCCAGTTCCACGGTGTATCCTTTTTAAGCAGATTATTTAAGGGGGCTCGCAAGTTATGCATTCCTTCAGTAAAAGATTGGTAATAATTTGCGAGTCCTAAGAAACTCTGCAAGGTTGTTACATTATCGGGTGCTGGCATATTTTTTATTGCCGCAGATCTGTCTGGGTCTGGACGTCGTCCATGTTTGTTTATTATGTGTCCAAGATACTTAATCTCGCTCATACAAAAGTCACATTTACTTCCTTTTACTTTAAAGCCGAATTCTTGTATTCGAGTAAATACTTGTTTCAAATGTTCCTTATGTTCTTCTAGGGATTTGCTCCTGACAACAATGTCGTCCAGGCATGCACATGCGCACTCAATACCACTTAGAATGGTGTCCATCGCTTGCTGAAAGATGGCAGGCGCTACTTTGATGCCAACAGACAATCGGTTGTATTTGTATAATCCCTTATGCGTATTGATGCATATTATTTTTGAGCAATTCTCCTCGACCGGTATTTGCAAATACGCGTCGCTCAAGTCTATCTTGGAGAAGATATTACCCCCATTCAACTTCGTGAATATTTCCTCTGGGTTTGGTAGGGGGTAATGGTGATCTTTTAATAGGGAGTTGACCCCGGTCGAAAAGTCTGCGAACACTCTAACTTCGTCATTCTTTTTCTTTACGTATACGGTGGGGGCTGCCCACTCGTTGTGTTCTATTTTTGATAGACTTCCCGTCTGTTCCAATCTATTTAATTCTTTATCAAACTTTTCCAACCCAGCGAACCGAACATTTCGCTTTTTTCTAAAAATCGGGCTGGCGTTTTCTTTAAGTTCAAACGAGGCCTTGAATTTATTGCAGCGACCTAAGTTAGTCGTGAATGCCTCAGGAAATAATTCTTTTAAATCGTCTTTTATATTTACTGTTGTTGGAGAATAATATTCTAATTTTTTACAGAATGTATTGATTGGCTTATCCCATAGTCCGAATTTCTCAATTAAATCTATTCCAAACAGATTTTCACTATTTTTTAGTACGAATATTTTTAATTTCTTCGAAATCCCTTTCAATTTTATCGGGAGGACAACTTCTCCTTCAAATTTTATACCACCACCAGTTACCGTCCGGGCTGCTTTACTAGTTTTCATCATGGCCGGTTTTCCCAACTTTTTCCACGTATTCAGGTTTATTATAAAAACATCGAAGCCGGAGTCGAGTTGTAACTTTATTGATGTTTTAAATATTTCCACTTTTACGTATTTTCGCCGATCTTTGTCTAATTTTGTATTTGATTTTGTTTGCTGTACTCTCTTTCTGGTGTAATCTTTATATCTGCAGCAATCGCTTTTGTGTCCCACCTTCTTACAAATGTAGCATTTTTTCTTCTTATAAGGACAATCTGATTCCCAATGCTTTTCTGCACATCTCTTACAGTTATATCTAGGAAGAGGCTTGTTATATTCTGTACTATATTTATGGTTATTATCTTTGGAATATCCCGTTCCATTGCTTTTCTTTGTAAAGTTCTTGGTTGGTGCGTATGGTTTTCTAACTTTTCTTACATATGCCACTCCGGATTCTTCTATATGTTTAAAATCCTTTCTTAGTGTAATGGCCCTTTCACAG
Source organism: Euprymna scolopes (assembly GCF_053919585.1). Taxonomy (NCBI): domain Eukaryota; kingdom Metazoa; phylum Mollusca; class Cephalopoda; order Sepiida; family Sepiolidae; genus Euprymna; species Euprymna scolopes. The sequence continues at coordinate 74,438,692 of NC_136485.1, forward strand.
TCCTCTGCTAGTTTCTGGAGGGTTAAATCTTGCTCAGATTCCAGCTTAGACAACACTCGTCTGCGTATTTCTGCATTTTTCGTGAAAACTAACCCTTGAGCGAAGATTAGACATTTATAATCTTCTACCGTTAGTTCTGCAAGCTTTAAATTATCGCAGTTTTTATTGACAACTGATGCGTATGTCAAATAATCATGGTTGTCCATCTTTCTTAGATTCATGCACAGCCATCTTTTATGAAAAAGAGATATATTTGGATTAAATAATTCTTTTAGTCATTTTACAGCTTCCATGAACTCTAATTCCGCAGTTTTTTTTAGGTAATATGTAATCTACGAAATTTGCTGTGTTCTGATGTACCCAATTTTCTGAGTAAGAGGCTCACTTTCTGACTATTTGGCCAATTTTTACAGTCCAGTTGGAAAACATCCTCGTATCTTGTGTAGTATGCTTCAAAATTCCTCTCTTCCTCAGGCACATAATGAAATGTGTCCATGCTATTAAAAATAGTTGTATGGGAGAAATTAACACTATCGACATTTTCTCGATTACTCTTTAGTAGTTCCAGTGTTTTAGCAAACGGTTCATCTTGTCTTTCTTCATATTCCAATTTTAGTTTCTTATGCCTTTCTTCCTGTTCCAATTGCAGTTTTTTTCTGCTTTAATTGTGCTTTTTTCTGCTTTTCTTCTTGTTCCTGCTGCCATTTCAATAATCTGTCCTCTCTCTTTTCCACGCGGTAAGCCTGTGCCTGTATTTGTGTTTGTAAAAGCTCGTTTTGTGTAGCTTGTCTGCGTTCATCCCGCTCAGCCTGTGCTTGTAAAAATTGCATGAACATTTTTGATAAGTCTTCCATGTTTTTTTTGTTTTTTTTAGTGTGTAGTTAAAAAAATATTGTACCATGTACAATATACACCGGTTTGGGTTACAACAAAAACGCAAATTGCTGTAAGCTCCTCTTTTCAATAATAATATCGCTGCTTGCAATAATATGTACTTTTTGCGAGTCACGCTGCAAAAAAAAATAGGTTCATCTGGAATCACGAAATGGAATTAACTTTCCGTTTTTAGGCACTTACTAATAAGTAACTCTTTCCACAAAAAAAAAGTTTTTTTTTTTAATCGAGTCACAATTGAATAAATGTATGCAGTACATTTAGTTCTTTGAGTTTTTTTCTCTAGTATTTTAGTAATTAAAATACCTCTTAAATTGAGATTACCTTTTTTCCGTGACGTTTTACTGTATTATCCGTTATTCAGTGACAACTTCAAGAAAAAAAAATCCTATCCTTGAATTTTAGTTTTAGCTCTGGTATTTCCTTTTAGTACCGACGTCAACCAAAACATTAATCAAAAAGTCCTTTAGTTGTTGTTTTGTTTACAGAGAACAGTAATTAGAATCCACTGGTGAACTTTTTTCGTAGGTTACTTCTTGCTTTTCGTAATACGGGTCTGACCTGTCGTTTTTGCGACAGAACAAAGTTCGCTTTTCGTTTGCAAGTTGGTCCTTTAGTAAGATTTGTCGTGTAGCGACAAAACAAAAATTCACTTTTACATTCGTTTGCAAGTCGGATTCCCAGAAAACGGCGTAAATTGTCGCTTTTGCCACGTTAGAGTTTTTTTTTCACTTGAGTTGAAACTTCTCTGTAGCGTAAAATCCGTTTGCTCGTCAACACTTTGCATTCCTTAAAAGAAATTGTCAACCTTTGCGTTGTACTTTTTTTTTTTAATATTTCTTCGTCAAACTGTTATATTTGACGCTTCATATCTCGTCGCCAACTGTTGTGGTTGCAAGGTTGAACAATAATTAGTAAGTAAATACAATGAAGACGCAAACCACAAGATAACGCAATAATAAGTGTATTAAAGAAAAGGTATATTTACAATATGTACAAATGACGGTGTCGAGTCAGAGAGTCTTGGTGGGAGGACATGTACGCTTCTCGGCGTCACTTCCAGTGGCATTTGAGTAAGACACGCCAAGGCCAACCTAGGCTTGCCATTTATAGTGTTATGTTATTCGCATATGCAAATAATTGGTTGTCACCACAACAGGTACATAGGTCAAAATAAATAAGAAAATGGCATTATGCTACATAGGTTTATATAAATAAGAAATATGACATTATGCTACATAGGGCAATATAAATAAGAAAAGTGACATTATGCTACATAGTCATTATAAATAAGAAAAGTGACATTATGCTACATAGGTCAATATAATTACAAAAGTGTCATAATTCTACATAGGTTAATATAAATAAGAAACGTGGCATAATGCTACATAGGCCAATATAAATGAGAAAAGTGACATTATGCTACATCGGTCAATATAAATGAGAAAAGTGACATTCTTCTACATAGGAAAATATAAATAAGAAAAGTGACATTATGCTTTATCGGTCAATATAACGAGAAAAGTGACATTATGCTACATCGGTCAATATGAACTAGAAAAGTGACTGTATGCTACATAGGTCATTATAAATAAAAAAAAGTGACATAATTCTCCATAGGTCAATATTAATTAGAAAATCAGACTTTAAGAGACCATTTTGAATTGACTCTTTAAGTCAAGCTTCGAATGATAGGAACATTTTTTTACCCTTTTTTTAATGTCCCTTTCTTACTTAAAGTTACACCGAAAACTTTTTTATTTAGTAAAAAAACGTCGAAATTATTACTGGTCCTTTTTGCTCACAGCATGATATTCGAAAACGAGCCTACATCAAATAGAGGTCACTCTCATATTATTCTTCAAACTTGCACGATCAGATTATCTCTGTAATTCAAGATGTTGTGGTATTATTCAATAGTGATTCCGAAAATATTTTGTGCCCATTTTGCTTCTGATGTACATCCGTCACAGGGGATTTATTTCAAGAGTCTTATACCGATTGGAACCAAGAGATAAAACCGTCAGATCATGAGTGCATAAGGTTAGACATCATAACAGTGCAATGTGCAATCCACTCTACTCAATTAGTACATTAAAAATCGGAGGGAAGGAGGCATTTTTCTCGAGTACTCCTTGTATATTAATACACACACGGTTATGTATGTGTGTATAGTAGAAAAATAGGCAATTTAACGCGTCTTACATTAAACAAACGTTTAGTAAAAAAACAAATAATATCTTTATTAGCCATGTCTTTGTCTAAGTTTATTTTTCTATCCTTTATTTTTTTAAAATATAATTAAGACTTTAGAAAATCCGTATGCAAATCAAAATGAGAGGCGTTGTAGATTGGCGGTTTAGACAATATATAATAAAAGAATAAGAGTAACAGTATATAATTCTGCTAAGACATTTCATCATGTATAGATGTTTTTCAAATGGTACTAAATCGTATTATGAAGATATTGTGTGTGTATTTTGTGCTTATATTCATATTATATGTATGTTTTTATTGTTAGTACATTTAACACTATTAACCACAGCGCATAAGTATTTATTGCAGGATTATATGGATTAAAAATGCAGTTATTTCTAAAACTAGCAGAATCTGTGTACCGGCATTGCTTGGTGGAAGCATGATATATATGCCTGATCAGACGCATTGAAATTCGCCCTCTCTCTAAAAAGATAATAAACTATGTTTATCTGAAGCATTATCGTAGACCCAACTAAATTTGTTTTATTTCTATTTTATGAGGATGTGGTAAGAGAAAAATGAAGCTCTCACAAATGAAAATAATTTTTTAATAGCACATTACTTCATGTTACATAAAGGCAAAAAAATATGACTTATCATTCCAATAATGTAAAGTAATAAATAAAACATTTTATATAGGATTTTCGAAATCAACTCTGAAAGAATTTCGAAAAAGCAGGACTCTTTCTAGACCGAGGTACCTTTTATTATTTTAAAGAGGTAATCGGGCAATTATGCAGTTCGAACCCACGCTTTTAATTAAGTAATTTTAAATAATAAAATAAAATTTGAATCATTTAAAAATCCATGCAAAGCAATCAAAATGTTTGCTTTGGAGTGGCACGGAAGCAAAACTTACAACGCTCTGTATGTATGCTCAAGTACGGTACAATCATGTTGACATTCCGGTACTCGCCAGATCACAGAAGTTAAGCAACGTTGAGTCTTGCCCTTACCAAATGGGTAACCATTTGGGAAGGCTAGGTGCTGTATGTACCTTCTGGGAAGGTTGGACGTGTGGTCAGCACCATCACCCGTAAAAAATAACTCCGTCGCTACAAAAGCATCTACAGAATTTGGAGATGGCCTATGCCCCTTAGTGGTTCAAGGCTATGGATGGATGGATGGTATGTATGCCCATTAAAGGATGGAACAAAATGATACTGTATTTAATGCAAATTATTATGATTATGATAGAGATAATATGATTTATAAGTACAATAATAATAGCAGCATAAAACCTATTAACAGAAGCAGCAGTAGTGTATCTAGTAGCAAAAACTTCCGATATAAATAAAATATTTATTTCATATGAATTTTTAATTTTTAAATACCGACTTTTAAATGGTGTAGAAAGAAATGATTATGTATTTAACTATATATATATATGTAACACAGCACTGGCGCGCGTATTCGAATACCACTATGTGTGCAAAATAATGTCACAGTAAGGAAAAAAGAAAATACTGAATGAGAAAATACATGTTGCTGTACAATAAAGAAATGGTCGAGTTGTTACTTGTCCTATGTTCCTTGTAACGTAGCCTGCATAACACGTATGGATCCTGTTTGTAAACGTGAGTGCCGTTACATTTACCTTATTTACAAACAAGTTAGACAATGTTTCTTTTTTAATAGAAGTAGAATGTGAGAAGAGCAAGATGCACGTTTTATATTATATATTATAGCGATTTATAAAAAATAATATCAAATTGACTTCTTCACATGAAGAAAAATATAAATTTAATGTGAGTGAAAATTTCATTATTGCAAACCTAACAGTCGATAGAGAGTTGTCTTTAAATTTTATACCCCTGTCCAAGTTGAACGCTGTACAGCAAATATTTTATAGTAAAGGTAAGGGAATCAACTTTACGTACAAATTTAATGTAAAATTACCACACACTTTCAGGGGTAGTTAGCGTTTGAATGAAATCTTATCACTCTAAGATAATCGTATATGTGAAGTATTCTTTATTTTTTGTAGTATCATATTATAAATTGATAACATTAAAGGAATTGTTGGCGACTATTGTTGCCACATGGACTTATGGTTTGTTGTTAGGTAATTATTTTTATTATTAGTTCTACACTCTCAAAAAACCAACAATCGTCTCTTCAAGCAAAAATATTTGTTTGTATACTCTTACAACGTTAAACATAAATCCCCCACTTTAAAATCTTCCAAAATTGTATTTGTCTGAAGAGGTAATACTTGAAAAGCAGATTCACCCTTTTGGAAAGGAATAGGATTCAGCTTAAGGCACTCACCTACAAATGTACCGACAATTAGTTTAAATATAACATTTTCAAATGTTTTTTATAGTGATCTGGTAGCCATTTAACCGTATGTAAATAATAATTATTTATTGGCGTGATTTATTGCAATTATATTTATCTAAAAATATTAATTTTACAAAAAGCCTCTATAAAAAGAACGTGATTTTAATTTCACAAAGAACGTATTTACATTCTTGCTTGTACAACACTATGAAATTATGTAAAAACGGAACACATACATAGATGCGAGCGAAAATGTTTCATAAAGCGTATTGTCAAAGGCTTTAATATTGCCGTTTAGTTTCTTTCTATAGTATATTGAAGACGATGTGTATTTTATATAGCAATAATAATATCAGTATTATAATTAGTAACATATATCTCTGTAGTATTATAACAATAATATTAGTTGCAACAAAGCAATGGCAGTCAGATAGATAAACGCACGCACAATGTTAACTCTTATGGATGTTTTATTATATTGAGTACATTGTTAATGATGTGCTCGTTACGGTAAAAAATTAGAGCACCCAGAGAAAAATATGTATTAACGGATAACTTCGAAAAATGTGATTACCTACTTGCAATCTTAATGAACAATTATTATTAATCGTAGTATAAAGAGAAGTATTAGAAAAATAACCTCACACTGAAACACGTAAACATTTCTTGTATATTTCCCGTTCTGGCTTTCTCTGTCTCTTTATTTCTATCACTGATACTTTCTCCATCTCTCTGTATTCTGTCTCGTTGAGATTGTCGAAACGCACAAACGAATTTGATGGTATTCTAGTATACATCGTTGTAATAATAAACAACCTACAATAAATTTCTTTATAAAACCCGTTGTTATACGGTGTTCATAATCAATCGAAACGGATGGCTGATAAGCATGTGGACTGTCATGTTATTGTAAGCAGATTAATTTCTGTAGTAATGGAAAAGCGCGAAATGAAAAATGAAGATTTATGTCCGAGGAGCCAATGAAAGCTTTGTCATAATCACGAGTAAATTACAGAAAGAGTGGACTATGAAATATGAGCTCCAGTCGAAACTGTGTAAAACCTAGATTAATAAAACATATATTCTATAAATTTAGCCAGAATATATGCATTCTTGCTAAATTCCTAAGGAAATATGCATCTAAAGCGGTCGTATTCTAGTGGTCCTTGCGCTCGTGTGTTACAAGCAAATATGTGTTAGGTGTGAAACCGTAACGAAATTGAAGTAGAAGCACGATGCGCTCTTGAGCATTATAATTGTTTTGAGTAAATCATTTTAGCATTTTGCATGTAAATTCAGGTAATGTCTCTCTCTGGATCAACGAGAAAATTGCTTTCCATGGCGATGAAGGTCCAAAGTAAGTGAAATGTCGTCCTTCGTTCTCTTGTTTTTATTTTTTCAACGCTATCTCTCCGATTTTCTTTATCGCGTTGCTATTAATTTTTAACTGTTCGTTATTTTCTCACGCACTCTAAATTGAAAGATTTAAAATAAGCGAGGTTCGATTTCTATAGATTGAAAATGTCAACTTTACACATTTCGTAAAGAAACAGAGAGAAAATACTCTAAGGTAATTAATAAAGAAAAATATACAATATTAATATCATGAATATTTTACATGAGCTCACACTATCATAATGGATAAATTCATGTAATGACGACCAAATAATTGTCAATCACAGAACATAATTGACAATAGCTATATCTTAACGACTTGTGCTTGAAAATATCCACCGACAATCTTTGCAATAACCCCACTAATAACATATGGGGTATCGCTTATGTCAATCTTAGAGGTCATAGGTCAATCCTCATAATTATTGTTCATGAGACTCATATTAATGAAACTGAAAGGGTATATAAAGAGGTGGAGTTATTTGGAGTGTGATAAAATATTTGTTCAGTTAAAAGAACTGTCTGTAATAGAACTTCTACGTTTAAAATACACACACGTTTAAGTTTTTTTGTTTTGTTTTTGTTTTGTTTAAAGAATGTGAGACATTTGATTCCAAACGTGTGTCTTCTAAATGCGGACACCTCGGAACTTTAAAACTTTTGAGAAAGTGTTTATGTAGTTTTCCATCGAAAATAATTCAATGTGTGCATTCATAAAACGGCTTTCTATCTTCTCAGTCGCGCTCGGACGGTATGAAGTTAATTGTTCAATAATATGTAGAACATCGAGATAATTTTTAGAATATAGAATTCAACAAAAAAAACAATATGTGTGATATCCAGGTGAATCTTCAAGACAAATATACCAATTGTCGTGCGGTCTTCATATTACTTTCTTTTAAGCATGTAAGTCGCTGCTGTAAAATTTGCAACACATGTAATTACTGACTATAAATATGATGAGACCTCTGTGTTGCAGTTATTGATTTTCAATGCTATACGACTTTTCTCCGGCAAGATCACCATTCGTAGAATTACAATTAGTATTCATTTAGATACGTAGCGGGATAGAAACACATAAGTTACAGTTGTAATGTAAGAGAAACCTCTGCTGCCCACTTTCAACCATTCCCCTTCGTACAAACAATTGTATTATGTTGCTGGATATCAACAGTTAGATAACTATTTTGTAATTTGTTATCGTTTTAAAATTTACTTGCTTATATTCTCTTTTTGTTGAAGAAAATACTTCTCTACATGATATGCATAATATTTGGGTGTTTCACCCAAGTTATTACTTGCCGCGCAAACACCGATTTAGAAAAGTTGTAAGAGCATTAGAACAATAATTTTCCTCATGACAATTGACTAACTAACAGTTTGGTGCAGTAGTGTTTGCCGTGTCGTGAAAATTATTTTGACTTTTGGATACAATTTTATTTTTAATACCTTGCCAGAATATAATTATAGGGTAAAGTACCTTTGTTAAAGGGTTTTCATGACAAAAGATATATAATTCTCTAAGCCCTATCGTATTTTTGAAAAAAAAATGTGTTCAACATTATTAATAGATGTTCCCTTACTTAAAACATTAGTGACGATTATTGCCGGTCTGACAAAATTGTGAAGTGAATATTTTATAAAGCATGGTAACTGTTTAGGCCATACAAATAATTCCCCAGAAACTGTTAACAGCTCATAGACAGCTTACGTTGAACGACTGATTTATTTTTCTTTTGATATATGCGTATATTATGTGACAAATTCCGTGAGCGTCATCGTAAGTGACTGCACGTGAGATATTCTCTGCGCGATGTGCTTCGATATATTTCGTTCAGCAGAGAAATTTAATAGAAACCGCGTTTACCATTCTGGAATTAAATTATGCCACTAGCAATATTCCTTACAAGTATCTAGCTAAGTCGTGTCTAGGTTGAGCTTATCTCGACAAATGTTATAATCCATTTAAACAAAGAGAAATAGCTGAATAAATTGAATGAATAACGCCTTAGATAAAGTTAAGTTGCGGCTAGAGAAAGTTTTATGCAGTAATGTTTGTATTAATTTTAAAATTGCTAATAAAGTAGATAGATAAACAGCATGCTTCTACAACTAAATTCATCAAGGTTTGTTTCACTGAGATTTCAGAATTTTTGCATATTTTTGTTGTGGTAATTATAATTTACAATAAACCCTACGACTTATAATTCTGTTCTGTATTTTTCATACAAATATTTCTCTTTAATTATCTATTTATTCGACAACAATCATAGTATTTTAGTAGATGTGCGCCTTTTTCCCCTTTATTCATCTAATATATATATATATATATATATATATATATAGTGTATTCATACTCAATACGTAAATAATACAATGCCAATTATACTCCATACCAAAACATAACTCTTCATGTTTGCGCTATGACTAGAAAATATTCAGTCTTACATTAATTTATGTGTTCGAGCCGTGATTTAACCCCTCAATTTATTAGATTATGCAAAGCGAAAGGATCTGACAATATTTAAACATAGTGCATAAATGATTCAATGTGAATTAGCCTGTATTTTTAAAAATATATGGGGTCATTGCTAAAAAGAAAATGCTACTCAACGCTTTGAAACTGTTGTGATATTCCCGTATTAATAGATTCTGGAGACCGATCTCCTGGCACTATAAATAGCTAAATAGTAGTGTGTGTTTCATGAATTATCTAACCATATCCGTGAAAAATGATGGACTTTTTAATCACCTAAGCTAATTCAGTGATAAGCAATGTTGATATCGTCATGTTAGGTCAACAGTTAATGTGTTGACTGTAATACCGCTTAATATAAGTGGAGTCTATTCAGGGCGAATTAGTACGTAGAACAATATCTCTCGAACTATTCAAATACTATGATAGGTTTTGTGGTAATCGTCTAAAATATATAACTTGCAATATCAGGAAGAGAATGAAATTAGCCTCAGAAAAGATTGGTGAAAAAGCATTTTACCCGAGTTGCTATATCTCCTCTACGTTTATCAGTGATGATGATACTTACTAAAGCGCCTAGAATATCCGCTACGATGAACAACTCTACAGACAGGGTAGATCGCAGACATAACTCTATGTGGACGATATGAAGCTATTTTTTGAAACAGCAGTCGATTGGAATAATTAATAAGCTCAAAGAGGATCTTAAGTTTGTAAAGCTAAGTGTAATTCGTCAGGAAATATGTTCATTAATAAAGATCACAAGGTGAATATTTGACAGATCTAGAAGCATAGAAGTGTAAAACCAAGAGATTAAAATAGTCGCGAATATAAAATATATAGATTACTTTGAGTTCATGAAGTAGAAACTATCGAATCACAGAAATTATAAAAAAGTTGAGAAACAATGTTTTATTAAGACAACGTCATTTATAGTCATTTTACTAAACAAAAAAAGAGTATATATTAGTGAGGTAGCCTATACAATTACTAAAGAAGAACACAGAGAAATTCACATAACATGACTAGAAAATACCTATTATCTGTGTGTATATTTCTTTACCAAACTCCTCTGTCAATTTTTAGTCTACAGACTCGGGATTTGTCATAGGGCTAATGAGATTTGGGAATATATATATATATATATATATATATATATATAATGTTGAACTCATATCCAGATGACCTACATCTATAATTTCCAGTGTTTAGACCTAAAATTGATGGAGTACTTTGGTAGAGTCTAAAAACATAAACTCTTCCAACTTTGCTTTCTTGGCAGCAAAATTTTCGCCCCTATACTGATTAAAAAGCTTGATGTATCTCTGAATTTCCTTTTATGTAAAATTTCAAATGTGTAGACACAACATTGTCTGAATACATAGTTAGAGACAGCAAAGTGAAATATTTAATACATTGAAACTAAATTTTCGGCAACACCGATTAAAAAAAGTTGCCCTAATATCTAAAAGCCAAAACTGTCGGAGGATTTTGGTAACGCTTTTAAATATCAAATCGTTGAAAGCTCACCCCTTTTCAGCTTAATTTCTAACTGAAAACTGATTAAAAATGATCCCCAAATCTCAATACACATTGTGTCAAATCTCAAGTCTGTACACAGAAAGTTGACAGAGTAGTTGTGTAGGGAAATATGCCCAACCACATCCCCCACTGTCAAACAATTTAACTTTATAGATATACTAGCAAGTCAGCCCGACTTTGCCCGGACCCTATGAAATGTTCATAACCTTATATATATATATATATATATATATATATATATATATATATATGCACATAAAGTAAAAATAATAATAATAATAATAATAATAATAATCCACTCGAATGATATTAGTTTTATTTGTGTATGGATATTGGATTAGAAAATAGCAACCCTTTTTCTATTCGTCTTTATTTGCTTGCCCACGAAAGCAAAATGTGTCACGGAATCTTTGTTAATGTGGATGAAAACCAGCTCCCCGAAACTGAGGACATATATATATATATATATATATATATATATATATATATATATATATATATATATATATATATATATACCTTGCTTAGTTGTTGTTTGACGACGGTTCCTCCAACTACTTAGGTCTCCGCTAATCGGGCCAAAGATGTCTCGTGTTGCGGGGTTCTAATCGTTCGACTGGTATTAATTGTGATACCCTGCACTGAAGATTCCCGAAAGGATGAAACACTAGTGTCTGTAGGTATTTAATTATTATAGTAAAAGTAATTATATATAATATATATATATATATATATATATATATATATATATATATATATATATATATATATATATATATATATGCATCATATTATAACTAGTGACGGTGATAACAAAACTTATGGACGTAATTTAAATCTGCAAGGCTTGCAACCACATGTTCCTTTTCACTGGCTGTCAATCGACACTTTCTCGAAATTCTGGAAAACCTACAATGACGGGATACACACTTAAAACTATTAGAAAAAAGAAAACTATGAGTAATTTTCCAAATATTAGTTCAAATTCGAAAATAAAATCAGAAAAATACGGCACACAGTTATGCTCTTCAACTGTACCAATTTTTACGTCTCTGCGTTTCATGGCAATTTTAGAAAATAATAATAAAAAAGATATTGACCTGCAATAAAGCGATTCACAAGGTGTGTAGTTTGGTATTCTTATACAATCTATATACATTTTATATCACTGCATTCCGAAAATTATAAACCATTATTATTAATTGTAAATTTAATTGTTTAACCTAATGATAGATAAATAAATTTACTGTTTTCAAGTAATTTCCAGATCAATTAATCAAAACTAGATTGTTTAACAACTTGTCATATTCAGATATATATGATTCTAGTTAAAATGAAAATGTAGACCTTATTTATTAAGTAGAATAGAAAGTGGACCTTGATTTTAATTTCAACAGAATCATCACTCTTGCTTTACTTATATGTCCTTATGTTCTTATATGTTCTCATATTTCATTAATTATGTTTCCTACAAAGACTGATGAATTGTTGTTTTCTTATACAGAATATAATAAATCTTACACTTCTCATATTTTTATGAGAAATAGTAATATTAATTATTTACATTTAGTTGTTTTGTGCCTTTTCTCGGGTGATTTTCATTAAGAATATTATGTTTTAAATCCTTGTTTTCTCGGGGTATTATAATAATTTATTGTTCAGATTAATCTGCTGTCACCTCTTATCTCGAAATGAATACATTACTGGATGGCATACCATGGGAAACTCTGTTATTACATAATGCGATTTATGAGTAAGTTTGGAGGAATTCTTCAGAGAATAACTATAGCTACATAACTATTCCTGACTTTTGCACGATATGAAGTTTCTGATATTAACCCTTTATACAGAAAAACAATCATGAAAAATGTATTTTTTAAATATTTGTTGAGAACTATTCAATTAATTTGTAATTTTCTCTTTTACCGAGAAATCTATTAGAAATAAAATAAAAGTTAACAATTTGTACAAGTTGCAGAATGGTAAACGATTTTACTCAGTCGGTAGGTTCTTTGTTTTTGCAACATGGGGAATCTTCACCCTTTTCAATACGTTACTTGTCGATCATTTAAAAACATAATCCTTTCGGTAGGATTTTAAACAGAAATAAAACCTTTAGTAATGCCAGTCCAAGAAATAAAAAGTGACAGTATATTGTACAACTATTTCTGTAGAATTTCGTAATGTTTATGTTTATTTTATATGAGACAAATATTTGTCCATAACAGATACACCGAACAAATAGTAGAAATACAGAAATACTATTCTACTTCTAAAACGTTCGCAAGAAAACAACATGTTGTAAAGCACATCTCAACATATATCGGCAATGTAAATCTCTAACCTGTGTGGAGTACGAACGTTAACAAATTGTCTATTTTCTTAGCGCATAATTTCCACCCGCGTTTGTAAGGTTAAATATGATTATAAGATCGGAGTAAATTTCAGCTATAAACTTACTTAATCCCCAAACATGTTTCTTTAATTCAACTTCCTTTTCCATTTTTCCATTATTTATAAATCAATTTAAGTGCAGGACAATAAATGTTAAGGGGTCATCACTGGGGTCGAAGTTTTAAAAAAATTAATCTATGCGGTCTCTACCAAATTACTCAGGCAGATTTTGGTCTAAACATTAGAAATATTGCATAAAGTGTATTCAGACATAGGGCACGTTTTTCAATAGTTTTTTTCTTTTGCTGAAAATTTGGCTTCCAAGTCCAAAAGATTTTATCTCTGCTGGGTCTTGCTAACTTTTAAGCCACTTTTGGCCCGAAATATGTTAAATTTTACATAGCGGGTATTCAGATATACAGCAGCATTTTAATCAGTTTTTTGGCGAACATTTGGCTGGCAAACGGTCAAAGATTTCAGAGCTTACCTTTTCAAACTCTACCAAACTCCTCTGCCAATTTTGGGTCTAAACACTTGAAATTTTAGATTTTTGGGTCCAAGATTTTAATATAATTAAAACCCAAAACAATAAATGTTACAGGGCCAAACTTGGGGTCAAATTAAAAATACCAATACTTCTCTATGGTGGTTAAGGAGGCCTATTATATAGAAAGGCATTACCATACATATTCACACTGTGTGTGTATGTTATTTATTTTTTGTTTTGTGATACTTTTTAGAATGAATTCAATTATTTATCCGAAAGTGCATTTTTACCTAAATGCGAGTTGGGAAAAAGTTCTCTTTTACCAACTTTGGTACCCCAAAATGGAAGGCAGCATATGTATTATTTTTTAGATATGATATAATTTTTAAATATGACTATCCACTATTACATCTAAATTATATTTTAATTTTAAATTTATACACCGTCCATACATATATATATATATATATATACATGCACATACACACACACACATATATATACACACATACACCCCCACACACACCCACGCATATATATATATATATATATATATATATATATATATATATATATATATATATACATACATACATATATCCTGGCTTGAGGTAGTTGCCTGTCTAGCCGCACTGATGAGCTGTGAAACAGCGAAACATTACTGTATGTGAGTGACTATATATATATATATATATATATATATATATATATATATATATATATATATATATATAAGGTAGGCATTGTATTAAAAAAATATAACAAGAAATTCCAGGAACATTCCCCATTCCATGTACTATATATTTCTTTCAAGTAGAACTGCACAATGTGGTAATTCTCTGTGTTAGAATACAATGCCTTCATTTTGCCTCATTTTTTCTGCACTTTCTTCAACAGCCGTATTTTTGAATATTAGTGTGCCCCCCCTACACAATTGTATGCATCTATATTCAAACTAAATAAATAGAAATATATTATTTTGTATGTGATAGCGTTCCTTCTTTTTTATCTGTAATATTTTATTATATTTGCGAAAAAAATTACTGTTTTCATGTGGTGCACACATCATCAAGCTTGAGTTAGTATTCTGAAAATGATGTCTTTGTAACAGACAATTATATATCAGTCGACTGAATTCAGTAATGGATGCCCAATCCATAAAATTGCCATGCATATCATATGTTCTAGAAGTTTTTGATAAAAACGAGATTCCATTCCTTATGTTATATATCATGCTGCACCGATGATAAATAGATAAAAATCGTATACAAATCATCTTTAATCTATGATTATCTAAAAATCGATGGGGAAAACTTTCTTTGTTAAATAGAAATTATGTTTTAGTAGTGGAGCCGTAATATTGGGCCTGTCTTCAAATAATTTTTCATCTGTCAATATGTTTTAGCCATGAATAACATGCGATGAGCGTAGTCGCATAGAAAAGTAAACATACACACACCAGCGTATAAACATAATCGCATGAACAGTCATATGAAAATATTAAAGTGCAGTACTCTATTTAAACAACAACAAGAAAAACGCTTATATAAGGTAAGCTAGTGGTTTATTTGAAGTTGGATTAATGGATTGGAGGTGAAAATTAACCGTGTTTGTCAAGTGTTGGCGATTTCTATACTTTCTAGATTAAATAGATTTTTCCTCTTCCTATCCACAATTTAAGTAGGGCACAATCACGTTGACACGCCGGTTCTCGCCAGACCACTGAAGTTAAGCAACGTTAAGTCTGGCCAGTACCAGATGTGTGGCCATTTGGGGAGGCTAGGCGCTGTATGTACCTTCTGAGAAGGTTGGGATTTGGGCCACACCCTCACCCCTAAAAAGAAATCACTCGCTACATATACATCTACAAAACTTGTAGATGGTCTGTACCCCTTAGGGGCTACAGGCTATGGATTGATGGATCCACAATTTAAGGACAATAAACTCATACTGGGGATAAAATACAAGCAAGTAAAGGACATCTTCGCTACATCTCTGTCTACCATTAGCTGTTTTCCTCCTCTCGGACGCGGCAGTCCATTTATTAAAACCCTCGTATTTCTGTCACCTTACTACTTACATTAATACATGTTCTCATAAACTAAGACCATAGTCCACGCTTATATGCTCGTAAACAATGTGCTTATAATATTTTATGCTAGTTTCTCTAAGTATAATTGAAGAGCTTTATTTTTACTTAAACATTCCAGTAAGAAGCCACTATCATCTGCGATATTAAGCATTGAAATATTTGCAGAAACCGATATATATATATATATATATATATATATATATATATATATATATATATATATATATATATCTGTGTGTGTAAGTGTAACGCGTTCACTTAAAATAGTTTGTGTTATTCAATTTTTTTATAGATACACACTATTTATCTCATAATAAATATCATTTTCTCAACCTTGAAATAAAAATGCGTTGGCGACAAAGTTGCTTAGCGTATGGTCCTTAATCAACCCCGGTTCAATGAATGTAATTAGTAAGTGGCAATTGACTGTCTCTCGTTTGCTCCAGATATTACCATTGCTATTACTATTGTGGTTGTTTTACTTCACAGGCGTATCTTTGGCGTCCTTAATATTCGGAAACTACAAAAAAAACAACATTTCTTGTTTCAGAGTCTCATCATAGGAACTATAATAAAGCAGGTAATTGCTTCATTTTATATACCTTAATAAAATTAAATATATCATGCTGAAAATTATATTAGTTGGAAGTTGAATCAGAAATAATTCAAAGGAAACACAAACCTATGTACTAACATATTTGATTTTTTTTACGTTTACATGGTACAAGCACATAAATGAAATCTCGTTTTTATTACACCGCGACAAATCTCACATCTTTCCATGACTGTGTACTATGATAATTGATCACCATTGATTGTTTGTTAATTACTCATGAACGTAGCATATGTTTCTTTTTCACGCTGAACAAAATGGTTGCAAAGGACGCTTGACGAATTATCATAATTTAAATACCATGTATTTAATAAATTAATTAAAATCGTTGCTAAAAATAAATATTTGCTTTCGAAAATTTGAATGAAAACAGAATATGGGATGAGGTACTGCTGAGTAAAAGACCTAATTAATTTACATTAACGCACAACGCAGATTATACATGACTGATTTTCGGCTATTTAATTGTTTCTGAAACATTAATGATACCTCGAAGTTATATTGATGGAAACATGATGAATATGAATTATCTACTGGTTAATTTTTTTACAGTGTATTCATTTATTGACAAGAAACTTAAGATTTGTTTTTATACACATCTTAGAGCAGTTACACAGACCATCATCAAAGACATTGTCTTTGATTACAAGTTGTGGTTTTATCTGAATTCTGAGTGAGAAGTGCCCCCTGAGTTTCAGTACTCTTCACCGGTCTCGATAACATTTTAAGATAAACTTGCGTTATTAGAACATCCGCTTATCATTGATTTTACGTTGACAGCGGCCTTTAGCCTTCATTGTAATTTGGATGACAATAGGTTTCCCCAAAACCCAGTCCTTTTTGCACTCATCCAGCGGAATCTTGCAAGTGCTATCTAGTTCCTTGATCGTTCCCTTCTCTATTACTCTTACTTATTTGGTGTGGCTCCAGTTTATAGTGATATACTCACACATACAAAATGGGCGTGGGATTAACACAGGGTCACAGGTGTTCAAAGTACGATTATACAGCTTCAGTTTTCATGATTCCATGTACTCCCCTAATGTGTTTTACATCTGTGGCAGTTTCTGTATGCTTAGTTTGTTTCTGTAGCTTATGTGTGTAAGTATCCACGTTCAAAGGTATTTTTACTGATGTTTTCATTATTGTTATCCGTTGTATCTTCGCAACGATCCCTTTGATTTTATTCTATCGCATTCGTTTAAAAAAATCTTTACGATATTATTCCTAGTACTCTCAATATTAGTGGTGTTCTCCTGACTTTCTTCACTTTCCAAATCCATTTAAGCTTTCTGGTCAATTAAGTGTATTTGCTCTGCTTCTCTGTCTTCGTCATCTTCATTCGGTGGTCTGCTCGCGCGGCAAAATGAAATCTGGTCGGATTATTTTACAGCTAGTCCTCTTGCGTGCATGGTTTTACCCGTTTGTATATTCATGTTCCATATTATTTGTGATATTCATTTTAAAGTACTTATGTTATGGAGAGGTGTCCGGGCAATCAAATAAACCAAATAAGGTGGCCTATAACTGAGTTATGGAGAGGTGTCCGGGCAATCCCCGGAATAAGTTGACCTGTAATAGTGTTATGGGAGGTGTCTCGCCAATCAAAAAACACTATGATATATCCCAGGATTTTAAGCGACCTGCATCCATGGTACCTGGAATGTGTCATTATTACATCAATCGGGCAGGAAAGCTAACCCATATTAAAATGAGTTAGCAAAAATTACAATAAACAAATGCTGGCGAAAAAAAGGTTATCGGGTCAATCAATAGGAAATCTGACCCAGAGATTTGCAAAACAATAAACAAAGCTGTCGAGAAAAAAGTGAACAGGTAAACGTGATATAAACAAAATAGCAGAGAGAAAAAGCATAAAAGAGGAAATGCGAAAGTACAGGTCGACACAGAGTTCTGCATACCCGCCTCTCCACTAACCTCCACCGCGCTCCGATGTTAGTTGTCACTTTTATTTTGAAGTGTAAAAGTGTAAATAAACAAATCTGTATTGGAACATAAAAAAGTGTCTCGTATTCAGTTTAACACGAAATAACTTTTGGTTTAAACGGCTAAGAGAACTTGACGATCACAACCCATTCCTCTACGTAACACTTCTGCCGATGTGTGCTTGTACCATTGTAGGTGTTCATTTGTCGGGATGTTCTAGAATAAATTGTCTGAATAATTCTCCCTTTTGTATTTCAGAATTGATCGCGTGTGTCATTATTATTATTATTATCATTACTATTATTATTATTATTATTATTATTATTATTATTATTAAGAAGAAGAAGAAGTAGAAGAAGAAGAAGAGAATTCTTAGCATAGCCTGGATCGATTACAGAAAGGCTTATTGCATGGTTCCTCATTCATGGATATGTGAAATACTATTCATGACGAAGGTTGTTGAGAATGTGGTAGGGCTTTTGTAGACAAGTATGGCTCAATGAAAAACGGTGCGTACAGCAAACAGAGAAGAGATGCGGCAGGTTGGCATTAAACGTGGAATATTTAAAGGAGATTCGTTATCGCCACTTCTTTTTGTAATGATAATGATGCCACTAAGCATCCTCTTGAAGAAAGAAAAACTCGGGTATAACTTTGGATCTGGTGGCAGACGCCTCACGCATCTACTGTTTATGGATGATTTAAAAATATTCGGTAGAAATGAAAAGGAAATGGAGAACTTGTGGGGGCATACTCAGAAGACATTGAGATGGAGTTTGGGATTAGTAAATGCGCGGTGCTGGTGATGAAAAGAGGAGTAAAGATTCATTCGAAAGGAATAGTGCTGCCAAATGGAGAAATCATGAAAGAAATAGAAGACACAGGGTATATGTATTAAAGAGTGTTTAAGGGTGTATGCATCATGAACAGAGAAATGAAGGAGAAAGTCAGGAAGGAGTATCTTAGAGGAGTGAAACTAATTGCAAAGTCGAAACTGTATGGAGGAAACCAAATGAAAGCAGTGAATGCATGGACAGTCAGTGTTTTGAGATACAGTGCGGGAATTTTAGAATGGTCTGACAAGGATTTGCATGCCATGGATATCAAAAGCAGAAAGGTTTTAGCAATGTTTGGTATATTTCACATCCGAAGTAGTGTGGCACACTGTATCAAAAGAGGAAAGACGTGGGAGAGGATTTAAAAGTGTAAAAGATTGTGTTAGAACCGAGGAGATGTCGTTGAAGGAGCATGTGGTTGAAGTGAGGAGTGGATTTTTAAGGTTGTGACCGATGAAGTGGAGGTATGTGAAACGTCTGGGTAGAAAAAGGGTAGACGAACTGGCTAGGAAGAAAATGCATGGAATGTTCTTCCAGGATATAGCAGAAGTAGCTGATGAAAGACCATACCAATGGCTAAGAGCTGGGTATCTGGCTAAGAGTACTGAAACTTTGATTTGTGCAGCAGAAGAACAGGCATTAGGAACACGATTGTTCAAAAGTGGTTCCAGGAGAGGAAGTTGCTGCAGAATGCCGGATTTTTTGTAAGACCTCAGAGTCAATTGCGCACCTTACAGCATGATGTAGTGTACTGGCTCAGAGAGGGTACCGCAAAAGACCCGATCGCATGGGACTCCGGATATATTGAGAGGTGTGTAAAAGGGTTGGGGGGAAGTGTGCTGGAAAATGGTTTGAGCAGGGGCCTAATGAATGGAGAACAAGTGAGGATAGATAGGTAGAGGTATGGTGGGACAAAAGTGTCATAACTCCCAAGCAATTGGAACATAATCGTCCGGATATGATAGTCATTGACAAGGTCTAAAAAAACTGGCAGATGGTTGATCTTTCAGTACCCTGGGGCAGGAATGTGAGAGAGAAGGAGAATGAAAAGTGGAACAATTGTGCTCCATTGGCCTTTGGGAAAATTCGTGTACACGAGATTAAAACACAAATAATCCCTGTCGTAGCTGTTACACTAGGAGTAGTATCAAGCCGTCCTGAACCACGATTGAAAAAACTACAAATCATGGATATTTTAGGCGGCCTTCAAACCTCTACATATGTAGGTATCACCAACATCCCTAGAAAATCCCTTGATCATTGAATCTCCTGCTTTGACGCCGGGATTGAGGGAAATGCACTTGAAATGAATTCTATCCCTTTCCAGAGACACGTTGATAAATGAAATCAGAATTATTAATGTTATAATAACTTGTGTTAGTCCTGATGAAACTGTTGTATTGAATTAACAAGTTGATAGCTACTTAAGGGGTATTTCCATGGTTAGTGCAGAAAATAGTACTTTACATTCTGGGCTAATCTTGTGACTTACTGTTAGCATAGAATGCCATCCATTTTGTGATTTTCTAGAGTAAGTATCGCATTGATAAATAAATATGATTGTTTTATTGTGTGTACTCCATTAATATACACATTTTCGGTTAATATGTTTTAATTACGTAAACCTTCGGAAGACGTAGACAGTTTTAGCGTGAACAAGTAAATGAATTCGTATTATTTTATATGACATAAATTTATATTTTTTAATACGAAAATTATGTAACAAACAAAGAACACAGGCATCTTTACTGGAAGGCATTAAGTTATACATAGGAAAACTAGAAAGATAGATGGATGGAAAGCCTTTAAAAAGAATATGTATGACTGAACACTTATTTTGGGGCGCTATAATATAAAACATGCCAGTCAAAACAAAAAAGAGTGCTCGGCGAATTAAAAAAGATATCCAACAAAATGGAGGAAAAATATTTCCGTGTTCAACGAGACGTGCTTGAATAATGATATGCTGCCATAATACACAAACACACACACGCACACACACATAGACACATACACACAGACATACAGACACACACACCCACCCACACACACACACACACATATATATATATATATATATATATATATATATATATATAATCACCAGTTGTCGTTAGATCACCGATGTTAAGCAATATTATCTTTGGTCAGTTGCAGATGGGTTACCAGTTTGGGTTATCCAGGTGTTTTATGTAGGAGGACAGCGACACCTCCCTCCAGAACATTCGAAACCTAATGACGCCATCTCCCGTAACAGGAATATACACATAACTGTGGATCATTTTGATTTTCATACTCTCATGCGAATTTGTAGGAAATCAGTTAAACTCACTTAGGTTTTTTTTTATTTTCCAATAAATATGCAGTTTTGTAACTATGATTTCACACAACGTAAACTTTAATAAAAGACACAAAGGCAAACTTTCTTTTAAAAGTAAGACACTTTTGTGTTTGGAATTTATTATGTATGTCTTAACTTTACACATTCTTGAGACATGTGTATACAATGACTTTATTTAAAATCAATATCGCATATTGTACGAAAATTGAAAAAAAAAACTATCTAAACGTGCTGTGTATATTTCTCTTACATAGAGGAGATATTTCATCAGAACAATACAATAAAGATAACAGATAGCAGCAGGTGGTATTCAGATTTTATCTTATTCCTGTGTGCTCGAAGGGACATACTAAGTAAATAATGAATACACATATATTAAGAAACATAAGTAACACAAAGTAATATATGAAGTTTCTGCTACGACTAAAGATATAGTACACTATATTTATTGGAATAGTTCATTTTTAATCTAAATATAAATGATGGCAATGCTCGTAAAAAATCGGCGATGTTAATGGAAGTACCAATAACTGTGAGATATTTTTTTGGACATTTTTCGATTGTATTCTTCATTGGGATCCGGTTGAAAATATTGTAAGTCATGCGCTCAATAGTTCCAGTCCCCAGGGTATCTTAAGAACGACATTGCAGCGTTTTTAGATGTGCTCTGAAGACAGAGTGTTTTTATAATGATAAGTACCTGTCAGTTAAGTACAAAACACATTTTTTTTTGTTTTGAAAATTGTAGTATCCTTATGTAATATTTCAAACGCCTTATATTGGAAAAATTCCCGAAAAAGAAAGCATTAAAAAGAAATATTTTAGAACAAAGATATTAGCATCAATAAAGTATATAATAACATAATTTTGTCATTCAATCACTCAACTATAATACCTGATATATATATATATATATATATATATATATATATATATATATATATATATATATATATATATATATATATATAAGTTTGGTGGTTAAATTTTAAATTTTGAAAAAAAAAACAATATATAGACACATATATTTGAGTTAAGAATTTATTGTTTGACAAAAGGAATATATAGAAAAGGTTATGTTAAGTTCCTTAATTCATGGATTTTCAATAATGGCTTATGTCATCAGAGGAAATGAAACGCGGTTAGCAAAATGTTTAGCTGGACTCTTATTTTGTCTTTTCAGCACAGTTAT